>NC_066321.1:7082823-7397823 GCF_022539315.1 Serinus canaria
GCCATTAACCCAGAGCTGCCAAGCCCACCAAACCATGTCCCCAAGTGCCACATCTACTCAGCTTATAAATCCTTATAAATGACTCCACTACCTGTTCCAATGCTTGACAACCCTTTCCATAATAAATTTTTCCTAATATACAACTTAAAGCTCTCCTGGAGGCCATTCCAGAGGCCATTTCCTCTTGTCCTACCAGTTGCTGCTTGGAAGAAGAGACCAGTGCTCATCTGGCTAGAACGTCCTTTGAGGGAGTTGTAGTTGTTTTTCCAGGCTAAACACCCCCAGCTCCCTCAGCAGATTTGTGCCCCAGACCCTTCCCCAGCTCCATTGCCCTTCTCTGCACTCACTGCAGCCCCTCAGTGTCTTTCTTTAGTGAGGGACCCTGAACTGACCACAGCCCTTGGGGTGTGGCCTCAGCAGTGCCCAGCACAGAGGGAAAATCCCTGCCCTGGTCCTGCTGGCCACACAGTTTTCACACAGCCAGGGTGCCACTGGCCTTCTTGCCCACCTGGGCACATCCTGGGCTGTCTGGGAAGGAGATCCACATCAGGCACAGCAATGCTGACTTGGTTGTTCCAGGAAAAGCAAAGAAGGGATCAGACTTCAGAGGAGTACCTTGAAGGCACAGTGCCACTTTGAACTTCTGCCTGGTTTGGTGTAGCTCGTGCATTTCACTCAGCTCATGCTTATTTACAATATCCATCTATTAATTGCTGCTTTATGCTTTTTGTCAGCTGCAAGATGGAACATATTGCTAGCAAAGTCATTTTTATGCAAACAGAAAACTCTGAAAGGAGGTGCCAGGTAGCTACTGTTCTTCATGACAAGATTTTCTTTAAGGTTGTAATGGATGATCAAAGGACCAGAGAAAATGAAGTAGCACATTTTTCTGATTTATACTACTTTAAAAGTTGTGTGTTTATGTCTTCTTAATATCATTAGAGTTTTTATGTGCTTGTGTTACCTGCTTTCTAATCTTGTTTTCCCTTGTGCTGCAGGGTCTGAGGGAGGAATGCATAAAGCTGAAAATGAGAGTTTTTGATCTGGAACAACAGAATCGAACTTTAAGTGTGCTTTTCCAGCAGAAAGTCAAACCAGCTTCTGACCTCCTCCTTCAGGTAGGAAATGGCCTTTGTTGGAAGCAAGCTATGAGCTTTATACTTCTTAAAATTATAAAATACTTCTCTTCTTTTCAAGGCTATGTCAGTAAGTGGGAAATGACAGTTGATAGATTTAATATATTAGAAGAATAACTGTTATCTGTACTCTGATCCCATTGAAACTGAAAATGTGTGCCAGTGAGCTCTGATATTGCATGGAAATCTGGAGAGAGGAGTACACCTGCAGAGTGACTTACTTTTTTAGATGATTCTTGGCTATGATAAATGGAGTGATATGGGTTCATTATCCCTCTGCAGGGGAGAAGCTCGTATTCCTTAACATCCTGCTTGATGGTGAACAGTGTAATTTCCTGTGAGAAGACAGCCCATTTATTTAACTTTTGCCATATGTGCTACTGTCCTGGTTTCAGCTAACTTGCAAGGGTTTAAGTACATCTTCACAGGCTTAGAGTGATTTTTTTTTGCCGATGTTTTATGGGAGGATATAGCTGAGAAACCAAGTGACCCATGTCTCACTCATTTGCCATTCTGGAATACGAAGAGATGTTCCAGGATCCTTCTTCATTTGGCAGTGTCTGTGAATGAACCCATCTCTTTGTCGTCCTTCTACAGAAGAATTGCTTTGCAAATCTGACCATGAGCTAGGAGAACAGCAGATGAGGACTAATTAGAACTTGCAGGCCAGGTCAGCTACATAAGTGATATTTAAATGTGTATCTTAAACCCTCCCTGCTCTGCATCTGTAACTCAGAGGAAAATGTGGCCCTTGCACTGTTGTTCAACAGCTGAGGGCTGCTGATTCTGCTCAGGGTGGGCTGGGTGTTGTGCAAACACATTCTGCTCCCAGCTGATGTTAAAGGCAAGGGGATCTGCATGCTGAGGCAAATCTTGTACTTACTGAGGAGCTCTAAAGCACTGGTGGTGCCAGTCACCATCACAGGGATCTGCATTCTGGGGTTTTCCTCAGGTTCTGGTTCCTCTCTTGATTTTGTGTCGAGTGTGGCTAGGTCAGGACCTCCTCTATCCTGGCTTCCTGTCCCTTGTCCCCTGCTTCCTTTCCTGGTTCATCCTTCACAGACCCCTGCACAGAGGTCTGATTTATCTTTACCCAGTTTGGACACATCCACCACAGCCTGGATCTTCATTGCTCACTTCTGCTTTTGACAGTCTCATCAGCTGCTCCTTCTTCTCAGTTTGGGGTGGTTTTTTCTTTCTTTTTCTTGTTTCCAGAGGGTCTGACTCCAGCTGATGTCAGCTTGGGGTTTGACTGCACAGAAGGCACATGCTGCACATTCATTATTACAGATGCAGTTCCTATTCCCAATTCCTTGTGTGACAACAATAAAACCAGGTGATTCTGGGAATGCCACAGAAGTGTTGGATAGCATCTGAAAAGTGGGATCAACACTTTGACTTGAGATCCTTGAAACTGCATTGTGCAGCAGCTCTGAAAAAAATTTGAAAGAGATGAACCTGCACCAGGTGGAAGAAAGACCCAAATGATCTAACACGTTTCCCTGAGGGATTCAAATTATTTTACGTCATTGTTCTTGCACAGTTTGGCAGGAACAAATGTACAGAGATTTTCTTTTCCCTCCTTTTTGCTTGATTTGTCATTACTGGCTGAGGACAAAAGGGAATTAAGTTCATTCAGAAAGTCCAGATCTCCCTGGAGCAAAATTTGCTGCCATGTCTGTTCTCTTGCTATCAGTGATTTTAACTCACTAGGTGAAAAAAAAAAAAAAACAGAGAACAAGTTGCAATGTATATTAGAAAAGGAAGAACTTCTGCTAAAACTCTTCTTATGTCCTTTTTTACCCCCCACCAAAAAAATCCAAACCAAACAGGAAATATATGAGTTTCCAGAATTTTAATTATCCTCTAATTATACTCCAGACTTGAATAAATGACATGTAGTCTGTGATCTTGCTGCCTGAGATACAACATCTGAAGAAAGATGTTTTCTTAGGACTGAAACTGAGCAAATACTGTTCAGTGCCAGCATAAAATTAAAGAAAAGTTTGCATTATGTCTTCTTGGAAGTGCACACAGCCCAGATTTAGAGCAGGAGGTAAATATTGGTTTAAATGTGTCACTCTCCAGAAAAGTTATAAATATGTGCTTAAGGACATTCCTGTTAGATCATGACCCCAGTCCAGGGAATGGGCACGTTCTGCCAGCTGGGGGTGGGGGAATGGGCTCTTTTCACCTTTCCTGCACTCTCTGATACAATACAGCTCCATTTCATTTAATGCTGATCTCATCCTAGGACTAGCCACACTCAGTAAAACTACAAATTTTGAGGAATGCCGTGGTAGAGGGCACAAGCTGAAAATAAGTATTGTTGGCTACTTTTTCTGCATATCAGCATCTGTGATTTCATTGTATATTAGCATAAAATTACTCCAGGTTTGAGATGAGAATACTCTTATATCACAGAGAAAGCTTAATTTTAAACTGTAAACATTCTGACTTCTCAAATTTCAACAGAAATACAGGTTTCTTTTTTTAAAACAAAATGTAAAGGTAAGTGTGGATTTCACCATTGCCCTAGGTTTTTGTGTGTGTGATTGCAAGCAGATGATACATGATTGATATGTCTTAGATATCAGATCATTCACATCTTTTTTCTGGTGAATGGATTGGTACCAATGTTTTAAATTTGGCCTGCACACCACACCAGTTGCACCATGCAGGTTTTGCTCATGCTTCTCACAGAGTTCAAAAGAAACACTCATTTTGCTACCAATTTAAAAAAAAAATAAATTCATGTAGTACAGTTTCCATGACTGCCTCAGGAATCCTGCCCTGCAGAAAAGGTGTTAAAAGTGTTACTTTTTCATGCATTTACATAAAGTGTAAGTGCTTGTGAAGTTGAAGCCCCTAATTTGAAGCAAATGTGTTGCTGAGCTCGGGATTGTGTGTGTTGCCATGTGAGTTCTCTGCTCCCAGGAGTTTTGGTGTGCTTGCTGCCTGCAGGGAGGGACACAGCATCTGTGTCACTCCTGTCATGAAAAGATAAGTAATGCAGTCTCTGATGCAAAATTTTAGGAGGATAAAAAGGTAATTCAGGCTTTTTTCTCTTCACCTCTGATACTGCAGACAGTTTTGAGAGCTACCCTCTCTTTCTGGGGGCATTCTTTGTAGCTGAAGTATGTGATTTACAGAGGCAGTACAAGAATAGATAAATAAGAAGGCTGATTACCTCTTTTTCATTATTGTTATCTTATAATACTCTGAAACAGCTTTTTAAAATGATGAAGTCTTGGAAAAGTGTTTTGTGTCAGCACCATCTGAGAAAGAGCAATAGTTATAGTTAAAGTTAGCACAAAAGAGCAGATTCTACCAAAGCAGCCTTCATTTTCCTCTGTTCATGTGGTTGCTAAAAGGATATTAAATTCTGCCTCTCATAGCAAGAGGGGCTGGGAAAGAAAACCAGGAACTCCATTTTAGTGACCCACCTTGTTCTTCATCTGCAAGTGGGACAAAGAGCTGGGGATAATAGTCAAAGATTTAAAACTGAGTAGAGGAAAACTAATTAGAAGTGAAGAGAGAAATCTGTGGAAGAGATTTACAGGAGGATGCTGAAAGGAATAAGACAGGGATCAGGGGTTGTCTTCTTATAAATATCCCTTTAAAAAAAAATTAATATCACATAGCTCTGTTTACATAAATTCAAGATGTTTGCTAGATGAGTTGTTCCCATAGGAGAAGCTTTGCTTTTACTTTTCACCCAGAAAGTTTTAGTCACAGGGAATTTTTATAAACCATGCAGGATTTTTCAGTGAAAAGAGATAAAAAAGTGGCAAGCAGCAAAATTTATTGAGTTGATTTATTTGATTAAATAAGTAATAAAATTTTCATAGTTGGAAAAGTATAAGATAATATTTCTAATAATAAGATTTACAATATCCCTGATCCTAAGCTATATTTTCATTGCCATTTTATTTCCATCATAAAAATTCTACTTTATCAACCCTGGAACCAAGCAGGGAGGTCTCCTGAAGCATTTATTTTCTTCCTGTGTTTCTCTGGCTGAATTGCTTATATCTCTTACTCATGGACCACCCCCACTGTTTAATTTCACACCTAAAATTTTGCCTAAAATTCTACAGCACAGAGTGTTGAGTTCTCAGCTGGTCAAGGTAAATAATAATTACTTTGTGATGACTGCACTGGAATGTGCCCTTTTAAAAACCTGATGTAGAAGGCAGAGTGTGGCTGTTCAGGCTGTGGTGGAACCTTGCACAGCTGAGCAGGAAGGGGTAAATGGCACCAAAGACATTGTTATATATGGGAGGGAGAAGAGGGCTCTCAGCTGCCCTGAGAGCTGCCAAAAGGAGATGGAGTGTCTGGGCTCAGAGCCTGACCTCTGGTGCAGCCATGGCTGGGCATGATGAGGTCTGGGTGCAGGAGGTGAGAGTGAAGCTGCATTGCTTCCCAGCAATCAGATCTGTGTAAGATTTGAGTGTTTCAGAGAGTAGGTGCTTGAGGGTTTGAAAGGAAACCTTTAAAGATGGTCACACACTGTTAGGGGACAGTTTGTCAGCATTCCAAGGTACATTTCAGTGTTGTTATGTGCTGGGGAGCAGTGGAATTTCCTTCTCACAGAAGTCAGGTGCCTGCAGGCTCTCAGGGGAGCAGGCAGACTTGATACCAAATCAGCAAACTGTTTTTCAAGCTGTGAAAGTCCTGCAGCTGACCTGCTTATTTGCTTATTTCACATTTATTCCCCTGTATCCATCAGATTGTCAGGGCACTTCTTTCTGCAAATCTTCAGGAAAGTTCCAGCTCCAGAACAAACTCTGTCCTTTTCTCCTCTGTAAACAAATCAACATAAATAAGTTGTGGCAGCATCTGTAGTGAATATTTCCTTACTCAGAAATCAGGACTGGTGGCTTGAGGGAGAAATTAATTCCAGATCTGCTAATTTCTTCAGCAGTAATTAAATACTGCTTGCAAGTTAAGAAAATCTCCAGGGCTGTATCAGCAGAGAAGAAGGTGATCCCACAAATGTAAAGCATGTTTGAGATACATTAAGTTTAAACTAGTACATTAACCTATATCTAAGAATTACATTGCTAGCAGAACCCCTTTTAAGAAGTGGAAGAGTGGATTTTACTCTGTTTATGGTTCTCAAAAGATTTCAGGCCATTGCCCTGCTGGATTAACTCCTGCAGGTCAAGGCTACCAAAGTGCAGAATTACAGTCACGAAGATCCTACCCCAGGATCTCCATGAGCCTCCAGCCTTGCAGCCATGAGCAGTTGTAAAAATGCTTCTATTTATCAGGAATCAAGACAGTGATCTAGTATGGAACACTCCATTTTTTTTTGAGACTTTTAACAACAAATTAAAGAACATTCTTCATGTGAGGATGATGATGTCATTATTTCCAGTCTTGCATTATCTCAGTAAACTGTTGTCTAATTACTATTTGTTCCATGTCCTCACTCACCAATAATATCTGAGAAGACAGAAATATAAAACTTTGAATGTCTCTATTTCATCTCAGCTTAAATCATCAACATGTAATAATACATTATAAACCTTATTTATTACTTGCCCTGTTTGCAGCTCCAAATAAATGCTGGAGAACTATTACAGAGATAAAATACTCAGGAGAAACAATTGGTTAGATAAATGGGTGACCAAAAAGTCAGTGATGAGGGAAAGAAAGGAAACATCCCCCTCATGGAGAAACTGGACCTAATCTCCCTAAACCATGTGATTTCTAGCTTTGAATGCATAGCAGCAGCAGCACAGAACCTGAAAGAATTTGGTGGTGTATCTGAGATGCAGCCAGCCCTGGAAGGAGCTCCCAGACAGGCAGGCTGATAAAGGAACACAAAAATGTTTGTTAGAGATGGTGGAATGAGAGGAGAGGTAGGGCAAGATCCCTCACAACAGATCAGACTGGAGCAAAGCAATGAGAGGGTCAGTGGAGAGCAGTATTTTAGTGTGAGGACCTTAGATCAGGCAACCTGACAGGTCTGCTCCATCAGTAATTTGTGTTTTGCTGATTTACCTTCTTGTCAGACTGTTGTCCCTTACTTCCCAATTCAGTTCTTACCAATTTGCCCTCAAACAACATCTAAACATTGACTTAAGCTCCCAGGGCATGTAGTTCTGATGAGAATGATAATGCATTTAAGAGAAAATTACCCCCAGCTGCTCAGCATTCCTCTGTCCAAGAGTTTTAAGTGGCCTGGAGAGGTTCCACAGAAAACCAATGTCAACACAAGCACGGCATTCTGTGATACAATTTTAAACAGATAAATTTCAGCTACTGAGTCTAAAAATGAGCCATTTCCATTATCCTAATAAAAATAAATTGTTACAACTGTAGCAAAACCAGCAAATCAAATGAGCAAATAATCTTCAGGGAAGCCCCAAGTGATGCTTGGTGAAGTATTTATGAATGATTTTGAGTGAGGAGAGCAACATTTTTCAAGTTTTGAAGAAATGTGAAGTCATTATTCAAGAGCAAAGAGAGTGTTTCAGAGTAAGCGCGTGTCAGGAGAATGGTGGGGCTGTACTGATGTGACAGGCCTGGACAACAAAAGTGAGATTTTACTGCCAATTTTTAGACAAAGAAAAATAAGCAAGTGACACTGAGTCAAACAACAATTTTTCTTTATTCTGTGCATAGATTTTTATTATCAGTGATGAGCCACATGATGGCAGGAATCCAATATGGCATTTGAAACCCTAAGCAAGTATGTGAACAGAGTAATTAATACAAGAATATTGTCCATGTTTTTTCCTTTATTCCAGGTATTCCATATGGGAATAAATTTTAAAAAGGAGGGAATTCCACCGCAGGAAAGAATATTGCTGCAATCCTTTCCAAACCTGCCCTGTGCTTCATCTTAATAAACATTAAAAAGACATGCTTTTTTATTCCATGCAGTTGTATTTAACCCACAGTAATGCTTAAATTATGGCTGTTCTGTTTGTTGAATATATTAACAAAATTTATTAGCTACTTTCCATGTGAATCCCTGCATAAATGGTCAGGTGTAAGTACAGAGGCTGCTTAGAGACTGGTTGTGAACTTAGTGAAAACTCTGAGTTACTCATGTGTTTCTGTTTTGTGTGACCAGCACATCCATCTGCTGTCTGAGCTGTTTCTGGTTTTGCAGTTTGCATTTAATTTATTTCAATATATAGTTGTTGTATTAAAGCCAAGAGTCACTCATTCAGATTTCCTTTCTGAATGGAAAAAAAAATTATCATGGACATTCTGACAGCAAAAATTAGCATGAAATTGTTCCAATGTTCTCACAGTGTGTGATGTGGTACCTGCAAGCCACGTGTTACATATAGAAGTGCAAGTTCATATCATCAGGTCAGCTTTTAGAGCCTCCCCCATTTGGATTTCACAGTGGAATAAAATAGTAACCTGTGCAAGTCCTGCTTCAATGTGTGCTCAAACAACAGGTGTGCAGGTAATTGTTTTCTCATCATGGTGCATATTTCACACTCTGTAACTCTCAAATGGAACACCAAAAGAATGTATAAAATTAATTCCAAGATTTAAAGGGCTCTGTCTTGTGGTAAAATGGGAATCTATTGAAATTCTAAAGCACTACAGAATTATAACCTTTATTATTACAGATCTATGATTTTCTTTTTATTGTGCTAATGGAGCTAAGTACATAGTTCATTTTTATTTTCTTAAAATTTTGAGATTTAAACAAAGGATAACTGTGCAAAAGCATATATGAAACAAAGAATAGATAAAAGATGAATTTCGTCTGTTATTACACTCACTACATATAAAACCACATTTATATTTTACTTTATTACAGTGGTTTTGTTACTGTTATTTAAGTGCAGTGGCACTTTGAAGATGTGAAGCAATACAGACTCATGGCTCTTTTTACTGATGAGTAGGTGTGCCAGTAAGTGATCTGCTTCATAACATTTCAGCTGTTCAGATTATATCAGGCCACTGTGAATTGATAGTAATGTAACATTACACATTCCATCAAATCAAATGAAACAAACTAACATTATGCTAAGTGGGTTGAAGCACATAAGGTTACTCAATAGGTATTTTCTGCTGCCATCTGTTATGGAAAAGAATAATTTTCCTCTGATATATTTTATATTTTTTGTATATTCTTACAGATACTGCACATAGAAGAAAGGGTTGATAATTAGAATAAAATGTTACTCATAATGAATCATAAAACACCTAAGGAACCAACCCCACCTTTTAGTATTGAATTTCACTAATGCTCTCCTTGGTTTCCCAAATGACCTATCTTCTTTAATGATAATTTGGATACTGGTAAGATTCAAATTCTCATCCAAAGGCCGTGGCACTATTGACTAAATCTCTGTTGATTCGCTGAGAATGTGAAATACTGTATTGCAAGATAAAATCAGCACGAGGTGCTCAGTGAAACTGAGGAGTCCATTAGTGCCTTAACTCTTAAATTACCATCTCTAATCTCTCTTGATAAGGATGAGCTGAAAGGAAAAGTTACCTTTGTCATTAAATCTTCAACAATGTGATATTGACAGCCTGGAGTTTTTCTGTATTTTTAGCATCTTTGGACTGCATCCCTGCTCCTTTCTTTCTCTAGATGTGGGCAGGCTGTGTTCCATTAGTCACTGAGCAATGTCTGGGTGCAGGAAGGGGCAGTGATTTGTCTGTGTCCTGTGTGCATCACAAGGGCATCTTCCACATTATGAATTAAACTCCATCTTACTGCATTAGAAGTATGGAAAACAGACTGCCAAAGTAATGGCATCATGAATTAATAGCAGTGCTTTAAAAATCTCAAATATACTCCCACTCTTCAGCTCATCTTTCTGGTATACAGCTTCAGAAATGAGCTACTTAATTTTGTAGTGTTTTGATCCTAAATTTTTATATTCAGTTATATTTTAAAAGCAGAAATTCTCAATCATTTTTTTTAAGTTTCTATTATTTACTATTAACTGTTTTTCTCTAAATAAGCCTTGTGTACTTTTCCTGTACGGTAGATGCAGGCACAGACACAGATCTAGGCACAATTATTATGAATTATAGATACTGGGAGTGTGAGCATGAATCAGAGACTAGCATTGTGTTTTAGAGGCTCACTTAGATTTATTTGACTAAATGATCCCTAGGAGATCTTGACAATGATTAGAAATATGGGTGTACTCTGCCCTGTCACCAGGTACTTGCTCCTGGGGGATCAACAAATGGATTTAACCTTTCATTTAGGTCTTCAGGTCCTTCATTCACATGGGACCAGACTTTCAAGAGCTCGGGCATTGTGCTGAGCTCTTCTAAAAATCTAGCTGCTGCCAGAAGGGGAGGTGATCCCTTTAGAAATTCCTGTATAATTCCTCCTTGAGCCCTGCTTTTATCCACAGTGAGAAACCGATCAATTCCCAAGGGCACGGGTTCCTCGGCAGGAGCTGGCTGGCACAGCTTCTCCTGAGCACAGACAGCTGCTGAGAGGGTTGGCAGCTCTGAACCACCTGAGCCAGGGCTAAAACTCCCAACCTGGGCCAGGCTGCCTCTGGCTGCAGGGTGGGAGAGGGGATTTTTCCATGCCATCCCATGCCAGCCTAGCCCTAGCCCTCCCAAGGCCAGTGCAGGTCCTAAATAATGCTGGGAGGGTTTGGAGCCTTTCCTGCCAGGAGCTGTGGCTGGCATTTTCCATCTCCTGGTGTTCCTGCTGGCTGGGGCAGCAGGAGGGAGGTGCAGATGAGCATGGGCAGTGCAGGGCTGTGTCCTCAGGCCATCCTTGCACCCTCCTTGCTGGTACCAGCACCAGCTCTCCCTCCTCACCTGGGCTTCAGCCTTACTTGGCCTGCATGGCCAGCCTGATGCTGAGATCATTCCAAGATTTCTCATCCCTCCAGAGTGGGCTGGTGGAATTCCAGAAGGCAGCCAAGGTTTGAGCTGCTTGTTGAGATCATCAGGTCTCCCGAGTTGTGCTGGGTCCTACACAAGCCCTGAGATTTTGGTGTGCATCAGGATAAACCTTGAAGAACTTGAAATGCCATCAGGAGGTCTTGTGGTCAGATTTGGGACTTTCAAGAATGAAATACCACTGGAAATGCACACCTATGACCATCTAGAAGCTTTATTTTTGAAAAGCAGTCGAAGTTTGGGAAGCCTGTGGGGTAATTCCTGTCCTGGCAGAAATTCTTTTCATTTCAGTAGGAGAAGTGAAGGCAATAATTCCTACCAGCTGGGAATCTACCCACTTATTCTTTCTAAATCATACTTTTAAGTAAGTGCTTTGAGGAAAAGGAATAGAATCAAATACCTTGTATCCAGGTATTCAAGAAAAAAGTCTCTTCTTATTAGAAATTATTCTTTCAGAGACAAAAACAATGCATTAGAGTTGGAGAGAAAATATCTATGTAAATGGCTTAAACTAACAACAAAAGCAGTTCTTGCAACTCTCCTCCTACTTTTAAACTCCTTTCAATCCATGACATTTCAGCAGTATTACACACACACACACACACAAAAAAAAAAAAGAAAATTAAAAAAAGGAGGGTGGAGGAATGGAGTAACGTTTTAATGCTTAATACTGATGCAAGGGAAATGTGGTTTGTTCAACACTAACCTTGACAAATTTGTGCTCTTGTCATTTAAATGAATGAACCTTTCCAGTGCCTAGATTGCTGGACCTTGGGAAACAGCAGTGAGGAAGGATTGTAAAAACAATGCCCATCTCTTTTAAGTTTGGTTTGGGGTTTTGTTTTTTTTTTTTTTTTGAGTAAATGAATGATTTCAGTGAAATCCAAATAAGGATGGATCTGCTCACTTGAATCCCCTGTTCACAGCCAATGAACTTCCCTGTGAAACAGAGCTTGCCCTTCTGGCTTGCCATGTATTGATCTAAACCATCTTCCCTGAGCCTTCTCTCTCCTTTCCCTCCTACAGGCAAAAGGTTAGTGTTAGATAATAGTATTAATTTTCCAGACATCTGCACATGTTTTAATAGCCTTTAGAAGGTTTGAAATGGTTTCTGTTTGACCACCACAGGGCTAAAATGCCATTAAGACTTAGATTGTAGCAATACATAACAATCATAGCCCTGTAGTTCAACCTGGCAATAAAAAAGCTAATTTATTTTATCGGAGATTTAAATTAATGTGATGAACTCCTCTCTCAACAGGAGCTGTAGCACCACTCTCACTAAAAATACCATGTCCCTGCCCATTTTCCAAACCAGATACCAAACACTTGTGACAAGCCTTGTGTATGTATTGTGTGTGGTATTTTGGAGTGTTTGCACGTGTGTTTGTGTGTCCATATAAAACTCCTACTGTTCCTGAGACCATCTTTATTTTTCTGTCATATCTTCATTCTGAGCCTCTCTTCCTCTGTCATCTGGCTCGTAGGCTCAGCAAGAAGTGATTAATAAGGCAGTCTCCAGTGTTAGCATTGGGGTTTGTTTAACACCTTGAGAGCTGGAATTTCCTTGTGGACAAAAATTATTGCTGCTTAGGTAAATTCAGTAGAAAATAGAGTTTGAAACAGGCCTATGCATTTAACTAGGATATTTTTGAAAGTCTGTGAAAGAAAAAGACTTCAGACAGTTATCATTTCCAGCTTTATGCCAGAGGAAAGCTTCAGCTTATCCCATTATAAAGTGATAAAGCAGCATCTGATGGCAGCAGCTTCTGTGATAAAATGATCATGGCAGCGCTGAGAACGAATCTAATAAGGGAATTGATCTGTAGATTCCAATTCTGGTAGAGCCAACATTGATCAACATAAATGTCAATATGAAGATCTCACTGAGGACTGCCTAATTCCTTTAGATTATTTTGGGGCACAGTCAGAAAGTGAATGTGAAAATGGATTTTAAACTGAAGGAATTACAAAGGCAACAGCCAGTGTTATGTTGTGCCAGGAATATCACTGGCTGTCACTGTATGAAATGCTGAAATTAGTGAGTATCTTTTGATCATGTAAGGATTGATAATGCAATAACTGTTGCAGAAGTGAGACTTTTCTCTTGTGTTTTTATATTAAAGCATTTCTTAAATACAGTTAAATAATAAAAAACCAGCCCACCTTTTTACTGCTGAAGCATAGATAGCATGTGTAGGACATGCCAGAAAAGATTAATGGTATAGTTCTTCACTGTGGCAGGAATTCAGTATAAAGTTGTTTCCGAGTAAAAAGTATAAATTCAGTATAAAATTGTTCTTACTGGCAAGGCTGAAGTGTTAAAAACAAAATGGTTTTGTTTGTGGACAGTGCAACAACAGCAGGTGTCAGGGTGTGCAGAATGTGCCCTTCCCTCTTTGGTACTGCCATAATTCACAGCACCTAGGTGGTGCTGGCCCTCATTTAGCACAGTGGAATTGACACACTGAGTAGTGCTAGATCAATGGGAAGACATTTAGAAAAATAAGAGACAAAATACAAATATGTACTTAATAAAAGGCTCCTCTCCTGCACATCACAGTTCTCACAGCACGGCTGTTTCACCATACTCCAAGGAGTCTTCCATTTGCAAGCTCGTTGAAAACATTTTTTCATTAATTATTCACGTTCTGAGTAGCTGATTGCTGGGTCATTGATGTAAACTGTTGACTTTACAGTAATTACAAACCACAGGGAACTTCATACATGCATTTTCCTAAGGAATTAAATTAGCTCATTTTCATATTACTGCAATATTTACAGACTCCTACCATAGTGCTATTAAAAACACTTTGGAATCTCAGAGCTTGAAAACACTGATAGACATATAAAATGAAAAATGGGATCAGAGGGGATTACTTTGTGTCTTTCAGTGTAACTTTTATTTAAAGCAGTTTATAAAAATTAATAAAACTAAGGATTTGGAACAGGAGTAATTTTAGCCTTACATTAATGTTGTCAACTCTGAAGAATACAGAGAGATTATGCTATTGGTGTTTGTACATCAAATGCCTGCTTAATACCTCCCAATTTATACCCTAGAATTTAAGTTTCCAGCCTTTGGAGTTACTTTGGGTCCAATTCACTGAGTTTTGCCATCTCTGGATCTCTCAATAGCAATAGAGAGCTTAAAGCTTGGAAACTCTGCAAACAAATCAAACTTTGTTTTACTTTCTGTGCTGGAATTGCCTTGTTAGCAGGATTTTCTGATGTTGTTTTAGCACCCTAATCTTCCATACAAATATTTCTAGTATCATATCCTTGTACTTTGTCTTGGATGTTGCCTTAGTCTCCATAAACTCACCCAGAGGATTTGCCAGCAAATTGACAAACCCCTGTTAATTCTGGAGTTGGATTTAAAGTCTAGCATCTTCTGTAAAGGCTTTTTAGAAAAGTGTGCCTAGTAGGAGGGAAAAACAACAAAAACAGATGGAAAATACCAAATTGGAACTTCCATGAAAGTTCTTTTATTAGATTAATGGAAAGTTTAGATCCACACACTTGAAATTTAAGGGCTAGCTGAAAGCTTCCTTTTTTTTTTTCAGTTTTGTACTAAGAACTCATTTAGCTTACTGAAATGAATTTTAAAGCTAATCCTTTAATATTCACCTATGTACAACACATCCTGCTATCACCACTGAGCAATACTGCACCTTTCTGATTGTTTCCTTTATTTTAAAGAGCTGAGGGTAGGATCAAAAAAGTCTCCAACTATTTGCTCAGACCACTGTAAGAGTTACCCTGGGGCCCACCTACTGTGTGGGCCCCAGGGTAACTCTTGGAGGAAAGGGTTAACTGTGTGTTAACCCTTTCCTCCCACCAAAAAAACCCTGTAGCAACACTGCATAATAACCCTGTAGCAACAGAGAAATAGAAAAACTAGCTGAGTGTGGTTCATTGGCTTTAGAGTCAGCAGTTGGATGTTCCTGCCTGTGCAGAGCCCTATTTTTAGCTTTAGAGGTCTCAGTGATGAACATCTAATCCTTTTGTATTAGGGAGGAGCATTTCAAAGAGTCCAAGGGTGTTAGTTTTTCACTCCAGTTTTAGCCCTAGTACTGTAAATGGTTAAACATGCCCCAACATTGAGAGGAAGAATAATTTTCATAGAATTGTGGACTGGTTTGTATTGGAAGTGACCTAAAAGCTCATCTCTTTCCAAACTCCCTGCCATGGATAAGGATACCATTCACTAAACCTGGTTTTTATCTACTAAACAGTGTTAGCCATGAAGTTCTGCTTATGGGAAGTGAATAGCAGGAAATAATTCTGAATATTCTATAAAATAGATAACTTCCAGAGCTTATTATACTTTTGGTTTTGTACTATCAATTATGTACAATAATACATCAGGCATTTCTGTGTGTACACAGTGTGCAAGTATATTTCCTATGTTGGTGATTATTGGAATTAAAAAATTGGAAGCATTTTCTTGCAGCTTTCACTTTTGCTTCATATTTGGCTGGTTTTTGTTGACAACCACTTTTTCTACTCTCTTTAGAAGGCAGAATTTCCATATGTCAGAAGAATAAATATTCCAAAGTCTTATTTGTCTAAAGGCAAAGTAGATTTCCGCTTTTGGAGGTTTCATTCTTTTTTTGCTTACCTATACTTACTTTTCTCCTTAATTCCAGAATATTTAGTGGATGAGAAGGTCACCCTTTGTTTTTTGAACAGTGCATGGGTGGGATAGGTGAAGGACATTCCCATCTCCAGATGAACCTCCCCTCTGAAACGTATCTTAAGGACTACAAAAATCAATATTTTGTTTCATGAAAGATTATGCTTCTACATAAACTAATAATATATAAATATTTTGCCTAATGATATTTTTTCCTTCAGTGGCCTACTGCCTTTATGGTGCAATGGAAATGAGAAGGTTTTCCCTGCCAGCCCAGTTTCAGTGGCTGGGCTACAGAGGGAAGCAGGCCAAGATGTGCCTGTTCAGGTTTGTGATGCCCTGGAAAACAGCAAAGACGGGAGAGGGCCACACACACCAAACAAACATTTACAGCTCTGGCATGCAGCAGCAGGGTGAAAATGTCTCCTCGGTATCTAGAGAGAGAATTTTGTGAATGATAGACTTTGGCTCATGTGAGGAAAGCAAAGCCAATTGATTTAATAGCAATTAACTCATCCAGTATTGGAGAGCTGTGTACTCTTTGGCATAACTCATTGAAAATTGTTCTGGCAATGCTGCAGACCATGAGATGTTTAAAAAGGAGATGGGAACTGATGGATATTCTGCAGAGATAGAGTCAGGAGGCACAATGGTTAGGGGAGTCTCTGTAATATTGCCTTGTGCCAGCAGGTAGTAGCTTTCTTTTATCTTCCTAGAAAGTCTTAATAAGAATGCTGCTGGGGGAGGGGAACTGGCCTGCTGCTTGATGGATTGGTTATCTGCCTGCCAGATAATTGTATTTCCTATTGCACTTGATATAATGGGTTTCCACCTAAATTATCAATTACTTTGTTTTTATTTTTCATGTGGGTTACAGGAGTTAATCTTGGCACTGCACCACAAAGGGCACTGCCTTTTCTGCATCAGCCTCTCAGGTGAAGGAGGAGCTTTGCTGCTGTTGGTCACAGGCATCTGCAGAGAAGTCCCCTCTGTTCTGCCCTGGCCTCTCAGCACCCCATTTCTGGAGAGATGTAACAAACTTTTCAGTCCCACCTGCCCTGCAGTACTCAGTACAGGGTAATTCCCAAGGAAGCTGGCCCATTCCATGCTATATTCAGTTCCATGTGGATTTTCAGGTCTGCAGCCCAGTGGTCCTGATGCTTTTCTGTTTCCATAGAGGTCCAGGTGCTCCCCAGCACCTCTAGTATTGCTCATTTTCCCCTTATCATTGTATAGGGCACCAACAAATGGGGCAGATAGCTTGGATTTGTGGGTGTAACTCCTCAGTTTCACAGTTAAGCATTCTTTTAAACTGATGTGATCTCTTCCATAGAAGTAATTTCTGTGCAGTGCCTGCCTTTGGTTGCATTGTGTCATGATAGCATCAACAGTGATTTTAATACTGCACAATTCTCAAGGCAGCAGTAACTGCTTGATCCAGTTATGTGACTGTCATCTGAAAATACCCATAAAGGACACAGTACATTTTGTGTATCTGAGAAGAAATCAGAATAAGATACATAGTTAGCACAATCTGTTACTTGATTTTAAATGCATCATTAATGAGTTGGGTTTTTTTAACAAATGCTAGAGTTTTCCCCATTCTTTAATTAGACAATGGAGAAGGAAAAGAGAGAATTAAATGAAAGAGAAACATTTTTTCTTATGCTTTTCTTTTTTTATTGGGTGACTTGCTTCAGTGCTGTGTGATTATATTTAATTAATGACCTCAAACTTTATTATGCTGTTTGTTAATGCTAGTCATTGTTCTGGCCACCTCAGTTAGTTTATTTGCATATATGTGGGGAGGAAAATTCCCAATGTGATGATCTCATTTGATACAGAAATATAATCACATTATACATCTTGAGAACACACTTTCCTTCTTTGTTAATCATTTTAGTCTGCTGACTTGCCTTTGGTACTGCAGCTTTAGAGAGTCACTGAGTTTAACAGTGGCAAATGTGACTCAAAGCAGAGCATGAGCCCTGTGCAGCCCAGCCACTCTGGTCACTGAGCCACTGGGGAGGGACCCCAGAACCCTGAGCTGCTTCCAGCTGGGCTGTCACTGATCACTGGCCAACAACTGTTTCTGATTTCTGCCTGTTCTGACTGATCTCTGCTCTGATCTCTGACACAGATTCTGTACTCTGTAAGTAACACTAAATTTCATTGGATGACATTGTAGGGGAATATTTTGTTTCCCTTATTGAAATGTTTATAGGTTCCCATTTAAGTAATAAAATGGGAAAGTGGAAAAATGGGAAGACAGTATTACAATTGTAAAATTCCTTTAGCACTGTTTCTAGGATCCTTTTTTTTCTGGGAAAATACATTTTCACCTATAAATGTTCATCCATCTCAGCTGTCCCCAGTCATCATCTCCAAAGCACAGATCTGACTATTGTAACTTCCACTAAAATATCTCAGGTGCCTGGTTTCCCTGGAGAAGGTAATTAATTTGTCTGCAAACCACTTGTTCATAGCACTAGTGACTCTTGGTTCTGAAAAGAGTGGGATTCTCTGATGGCTCGGTGATGCAGTTGGAATTATTGTCAAGAGGAACAAATGTACAAAGTCAGTGAGTCTGTGACTTTGGGCAGGCCTTTTACCTGGAGTTTAAATCTTTAACAACCACCTGACAGTAAGACTAGTGGTAGAACTTTGAAAGCTGCACACTGAATAACCAGACATCACTGATGTTAAAAACACCTAGCCTGGATGTAGTTAATATTTATAATGAAAATTATCTTGGATACTGAGTGCTTGCAGCATTTTATTTCATCTATTCAATGATATATTGGATAATACATATTTATACAGAATATTGATCACTGAAAATATTTTCCATAATCTCTCTGCAACAGACAGTACCTCCTTAATAAACCTGGATGAATAAGTAACTCTGGAGAAATTACTCCCAAATTCATAATTAAAAGTTGTTAAAAAAAATTTCCTAGATTGTCTGGAATGGAAGCCTGAAGCAGAGCACGCAGATAACAGAGGCTGTAGGAATGGCTGCCTGCTTTGTTCTCTGGCAGATTAATTTCTGCAGTGGGTACCCAGAGAGCAGGCTGGGGAGCAGCTGGGTGTAAGATACTGTGTGACTTGCATTTCAGGGCCCTGCACAGAGCTACTGCTGCACTGTGTGGAGGCTCCTCTGCCTACAGATTCTTTCTCCCTCTGTGGCCAGTCCTTTGGGATGGACGGGGTGATGGGGCACTCACAGAGCCTCCACAAATCTCCGTGGTTTGCATCCCTCACAGAGTCCTCTGGACACCACCTGCCAGGGTCTGAGCCATTTGTTCCTCCAGGCTGAGGGGGGTAGATGTGGTCTCTTAGGTTGCAAGCCTGGAGATTTAATGGGAAAGTGAAAAGAGCCAGATCCAAAGTCCTTATTTCTTGGGGTTTATTCTTTTAGTCCATCTGCATTGATTTCAATAGACCCTGAGTCAGATCCATGCTGCCTGTTACATGGTGTGCTGGCCCAGGACTAACAAGAGTGCAGATATGTTTTCTTTTGAAGTGATTGGCTGAGGCATTCACATAAATCATGGATTTTATTGAAACTGCAATTAAACCAAACCAGGCTTAATGCAGACTGAAAGCCCTAGGATTAGTGTACAGGTGGACATGGAGGGAAAGGCACAAACTCAGCCATCCTGCCAAGCAAAACTGAGGAAAACTCCATATATAATCGAACAGCATGTGAATATTAATGCACAAAATCCTCTGAGTCCCCAGTTCCCTGATGCAATTATTTTCTATTCACATTAATTGCTCCTAACAGATGACATTAATGACTTTGAGTTAAAAATGTGTGCAGGGGAGGCCTTCAGCAGATCAATGCTGGTTAAAAATAGGGTCACTTTTGCAATCATTCACACAAGGTGTAACAGCTCGTAAATAAAACAATATTAACATGTTGATTGATTTATAATTGTTAATTTTTTAGTTCATTTTTATGCTTTTTTCCTGAAACCTGTCAAACTCTGTGGATAGTGGTGGGACTCATGCTCATTTGTTATTGTTGTGGGTGAAGTAATGATAAGTTGCAAAGCAGTGACTGGAGGAAAAAGTAGAGTTTGTTTTGGATGAAGGATGATCTGTCCTCCAGACAGGAGGTCTTGGACAAAGTAAGCACAAAGAGCAACATTTCAAATTAGAACAAACCCTCTTTTACCTCGGGCTCTTCATTCCCCTTGAAATTCAACAGCAGAGTTTGGAATTTTTAAAATGCTGATCTGCTGAATATCTGACAAATGCTTATGCTTTGCTCCTTCCCTTCTGTCCCCCCAGAAACTCCACTCACGCATCTTGGACCTCTCATCTGGGGATTTGCTCTCAGAAGTAGAACGAAGCCGAGGCCTGGCGCAAGCCCGAAGTGCTGATGCTCAGATGCTCGTGAGTGTTTGTGCTGCCCTGGTTCCCCTCACCTGGAACCTCCTTTTCTCCTCTGAAGTCTGGTGTCAGGGAAGAGCCATAAAGCTGATCCCTGAATTGAAACACTGTTGAGGCAGATAACAATGCTTTTACTTCCTTCTGTTCTCTGAAATTCAATATTGTGTCCTCGGCTGATACAGTGAGCAGATAGTGTCACTGTGTGCAAAAAAAGCATAAATCTTAGCAATGTCCCCCATGCACCTTTTTGGGTATTGATTACATCTCAGAATCTCTGAGAAATGGTCAAGGAGCTTTTTATTAAAGCCCGTGCCCCGTATTATTCATCCCACTTTTATGATATATTATGTATGAACTTTTAAAAATTCATGGGCTCTGCATTTTTTGTTTTTTTCAGATGGAGTGAGCTTTGTGCTTATTTGGCAAAACGTTTGCCAGCGTGGCTTTCATGTTTCATTGTCAAAGGCAAAAGCAGCTTAAAAAACAAAAATCACATACAGGGAAACAAAGAATACAAGAACAGAACACTGAACCTGCCTGTGCCTTTGATCTTGAAGTATAGTAGTGTCAACAAAAATGTAATCTCCCTTGTAATACTACTTTAATGAAAAGGCATTGTTTCAAAGGTTGACAAAAATGCTAACAACATTATGCATTATATTTAATTAAGCCTTCAGGTTAAGTTGCTTTAATATAGAGTTTCGTGTCTTTAATGGTCTGATTATTTCAATTTTCTTTGATTTCTATTGAAAATTACATTTTTAAACTGTAATACCGCATTCAAGCCTTTTTACTCTAATTTCATTAAAGGTAATGACTAAAAAGTCATGATTACAAAAATTAAAATTTCACCATGTCAGTTAATAGATCCATATGCAAGTTAAATGTATTTAATTAATGCATCATAAACATGCTATTCAAAGTACTTTCTTGAATAATTTAGAGAATAAAGCCAAATTGAAGGGGAAAACTCCACTCTCTTAAGTGATATGAATGCTATTTAGAAATTGAGTGGATACCCTACTTTATAATCTGGAGTGACATGATATTTTTTGCCCATTTATTCCTCTCTTATAGATGATTGCAGTAATATACTGTTCTTTTGCTCTGCTTGGATAGCTCCATTTTTCCCCATTTCTGAAACAGTAGGACCAAATGCCTTTCTCCTCTCTTAGGTGCAAAGGAATCAAAGTGAGAGGTTGGAGAGGCTCTCAGACCAGCTGAAGATGACAGGAAGGCAATACTTGTCACAGTGCTGTGATCTCTTTCCTCCTGCAGGAGGTTTTACAGGAGAGGATTTACAGGCATCCTTCCCTTGAATGCTGTGATGGCTGGGACACAGCCCAGTTTAAGGGCCAGAATTCCACATGATGTGTTTTGCCAATGCCAGAGCCAAAATGCAGAGGAATAGCCAGAACAAGCAGCTGCTGCCCTTGGCCCCTGTGCAATCCACCTCCCCAGGAGTGACACTGCCACAGCTGAGGAGGCTGATGGCAGGGGGCCTCCCAGGGGAACCACAGTGTCAGAAATAAAGACTCATTTGTCTCAACAAAACAACAAAATCTGCTTCAGAGCCAAAACCACAGGCATCAGCCTGCCTGTGATGCTGAAAGAGGTATTCTTCCCAGAGCCACCGGATTTAAAGGCTGCTCCTCCTGATTTGACTTCCTAGGAGAACATGTACCAATAATTCCCAGAGGTGAAATGTGCTCTTGGTGCCTCTAAATGATTTTCCCATTCCTAAGTTTTGGCTGTGAGGAAGAATAATGATTTGCCCTGTAGTTATGTTTGTCAAAACCTGAACATTATGATGTCAGCTGAGCGATGAACAGCTGTACTGATGAACTCCTCAGCAGTAAAAATTCTGCTCTCTCCCATTCAGCTGAAAAAAGGTTCAACCCCAGTAGTAATAAATGGGAGGAGCATGGGGGAATAAATGGAGGAAATTAGCAGAAGGCCAACAAACATGTCAGTGCATGAGACATGCCTACAAACTGAGTGTTCCAAAGATTTCCATGAAGAAGCTGAGTCTAGGGCATACACAGCCTTGATAATTTTTTTTATTGATTCAATAACTTTTGATTTCTTGTTTCTTCCTAAGTGTAAATTCTTCATTTAAGCAATATTAATTTGAAGTATATCTACATACAAAAATCAATAAATACTGCTTCAGTTTGCCTTAATGAAATCCAAGGGTAAGTTTTATGAAAAGAAGGCACAGAATCATGGATTCACTTTGGATGAAAAGACCTTTATGCTTAAGATCCTCAAATCCAGCCTTTCACCACCACTGGCTGGAAAGGTCCCTTGAGTTCAATCCCACCACTAAACCATGTCCCCAGGTGCCACAGCTACACAGCTTTTAAATCCCTCCAGGGATGGTGACTCAACCACTTCCCTGCTCCATCGCTTGACAACTCTTTTAGTGAAGGAATTTTTCCTAATATCCAATCTCAACATCCCCTGGCACAACTTGAGGCTGTTTCCTGTTTGCCTATCAGTTTCTGCTTGGGAGAAGAGAATGACCCCCACCTCATCACAACCTCTTTTCATGTCGTCATGTCTGGTGTTCCTGGTAATTAAAAGGATGTCTGATTCTGCAAGGAAACTGGAGAATGGTGCAAGCACTTAACACTAAAGAAGCTCCAATGCTGTTAGGCTCGAGAATATTAGTTTGAAAACAAATTAAAGGCATCCTAGCTACTCCTACAGAGGTTTAATATTTTACCTAAAGTGCTATCTACTCTTCATTACTCTCTTCCTCAAAGCTGGCACTTAGTCACAGTCAGCTGAAATTGCATTTGGAAAGGGGCGATAACTACACAAGTACTAAAGGCAGCCATAAAGTGTCAATAAATTGCATAAGCAGGAGGCTTCAGCTGTCTGCGAGCGACACGAAGATGGATTGTCCTACGTCAGAGAGTTTCTTAGACAAAGCTTTGAACTAGATAGGAAACCAAAATTAGACTGTAATGGAGAGATTCCATTCTCAGTGGACATTCTGCTCAGGATACTAAATTAATTTACTTTGTCCAGGCTGTGCAGCCTCATCTGTTACATTGTGGGGCTATAATGCAGTTGTCAAGATGTACTTGTATTCTTATAACTTTGTTTTCTGTATCTTAGTGGTGCACGCTGCTTATGTATGAAGCATAATTCAAATAGACTCAGAATAATCTTTGCAATAAGAAGAACAGAATACTAGCCCAAGAACAAAGAGGAAAACACTGAGGATTGTTGATTTTTTTCCCCCTGACAAATGAAATTGTTAGCAATTTTAAATTTATTTCTCTGTATTAAATTCACCAGAAGCTAAATTGCATGAGAGGAAGGCAGAAGTGGCTTACTTGGTTCTTCTTTGCCATTCTTAATCAAGGGGAAGTTAAATGATCATTTTCTCCCCATAAGATATTTCAATTTCTTCTCATATTTTAGGAATGCCAGCAGAATGTGAAATCCAGCATACCTGTCTTGAAATGCCAGAGTCAATTAAATATGACAGGCTCTAGCCGCCTGTATCCTCGGAGCAGCTGCAGTAGCAGTGAACTCTCCCTCTCAAGTGCTTGCAGTGAATATTCCAGTGGTTCCTCCTACACTTGGAATGATGGAAAGACAAGCAAAAGGGTAAATCAAATTAATTTTCTCCATGTATTAGTTTAAGTTAATCTGAAACAAGATTAATTGAAAACCTGCCTCTTTCAGAAGTTTTTTTTACTTTCCTCTCGCTTTTATATTGAAAGCAGTTGTCACTAAACTGTTACCCCCCCATTTAATTTTTTTAGTGATTCCTTTATCACTCCAGCTTACTTACAGTCTCCTCATTTGTTCAGACATTTATCCTGCCTTTCATATTCCAAACTGCTCTTCTTTTTTATCTTAATCCTTCCATTCGTATTGTTCTTCCTACAGCTTTTTAATGCACTGCAGCCTTCACACCACTGTAAAATCCTTTATTGAAAAGGAACTTTGCTTTAAATAGAAAAGAATGGAATGCAATGCCCTTATGCAACTCCTCTATCTCTTTACCCAAATGGCAACACTTTTATTGACAGCACTTGTAACACAAGTGATTTTTATTTTCTTTTGACAGTCATCCGTGAGATGGGATAAAAGAATAAGCATTGGTTCTTCACTCCCAAGCAACCTCTCAAGTCCTGCAGATGATCTACCTCCAACTCGTATCAAGGAAAACCATATCTTAGAAGGGCTGAAAAAACTGCAGGAGCAAAAAATGCTACTTGAGCCACCTTCAGTAAGATCAAAATGGGGTTACAAAGATTGCATGAACTCCAACGAAGGAATATATTCCCCTGGAATTAAGTGTGGTGGCCACAATGAACAGACTCACTGTAAGCCAATGGAAATGGGAAGTGTTTGCGTTGAGCACAACAAAACTTTCTCTTATGATTCAGATTCCCATGATGATGCAGATGATGACTCTTCATCCTTGCTGTTGCTGCAGGAAGTTCCAAGCAAAGACCGCAGGACCTATTGTAACAAATTAACTCATAGCATTTCTGACAGTCTCTTTGACTGGGATCCTAACAGGAAACATTTGCCAGAAAGAAGTCCGTTTTTTAATTCAAAGGAAAGACCTGAGAAATTGACTAGTTTTGTCAGTGGATTTCAGGCAGAAGTAAAATCATGCACCAGAGCAAAGCTGCCTGAGTTACAGTTAAATCAAAGCCATTCTAATATAGGCTGGAAGGACTTTAATTTTCAGCTTTCAGACACTGATGACAATGAAGTCTTGGATGAATTGCATATAGAAAGCAGTGATGAGAAAAGTCCCTCAGATTTATTAGCAGCTCCCTTTCCTGAGAAGTACACAAAGTCCTCTGACTTGCTCAAAGTCACGGAGAGTTCTCAGTTTGTATCTACTGACAAGGAAGAGAACCAGATACCTGTTCACCCAGACATTAGGCCCAAGCCATGTAATTTCATTAAGCAACAAAAGGTTATAAAGAAGACCTCTTCTGAGGAGTGTGTTACAGTAATATACGATGCTAAGGATGGTGAGCCAATTGAAATCAGCTCACATCAAACTGGAGTTGTCACTGTAACAAGAAATGAGATCTCAATCAACCAGCCACAAACGATGTCCAGTGCAGAATACACTGAACTTATACCTCAGGGAAGAGCTGATTTGCAGCCAGGACCCAATGCTAGAAACTACACTGCTCCAGAAAGACAGGAAGATGAAACTGGGAAAAATACTCTTGAAGATAATACAGGGAATAAAAATACAGCTGTCCCCCTGACCTGTGGTGAATCTTCACGCTGTGGAAGGGTGACACAGCAAAATGCTTCACGACAGAAACTAGTGAAGCCAGTGCATGATGCATCATGCAAGGCCAATTCAAGCTCCACTGTGCATGCAGGAATCAATCAAAAGCCAAATGTCACTAAAATACCCAGCAGAGGTAAATTTTCTCCCCAAAAAACTCTGATGTCTGAGAGTGGGGAGGCACCTGTAGCTCTGTCAGTGGGCCCCACAGCCCTTGAGAAATCACCTGCTCTGCCACCTGTAAAGCTTTCAAGATTCAAAAAGGCTCAAAGCCCTCCTCGTCATTTTGATTCAAAAGTTGAATTTCAGGTTCCAAAGCCCCCTGCCCACGCCCTGCCTGACTGGAAATGTCCTGGCAGAGGAGATGGGTCAAAGTATCCAAAGAGTCAGAGTCCAGCATCACCACTGTTGCCTCAGCACCTTATAGAGACCAGTAGCTATGGGGAACTTCCAACCAGAGACTTTCATTGTGATTTAGCTACTGTGGAAGCCCGGTCTCCGTCCCCACCCCTTCCTCCAGGCAGGTCAACATCCCTGTTGATTCGGCCTAATTATGCTAATTCTCCACCTCTAGCAGTAAAGTTAGGAGGAGCTGGTCCCACTGAAACAGCAAAAAATGTACTGAAATCATCTCCATTAAAAGGAACTGTGAACTCTGGCTTTCATAATCAATCTGGTCATGAAATGCAAGCAAAAAATGTATCTTCTGGGGCCAAAATTGAATTATCTTACCTTCAAGAAAATGCAGAAGGAATTATGCAAAATAAATGCACATCTCAGCAATCCCACAGTGCATGCCAAGGACTTTCCAAAGTTTCCACAAAGCAAGTCTGCCCAAAAAATCCTAATCAGGTGGGTCTCCACAGGAATCGTGAGTATTCCAGCACAGATTTTCAAACAGCCAGGTCCTTTTCTCTAGGCTGTCCATCACTGGAAACGACTCCTTCACAAGACACCTATTCCAGCAGAAACAATATTTCCAGTGACAGTGGGTTGGATCAGCTACAAAAGATGCCAAGCATTCTCCCCACAGCTCCTCAGTGTCACACAATGAGCACAAGTGAGCCTCTGCTATCTCAGGTAAACAATTTCCCGTCAGCGCCGTTTCCTGCTGGCGATGCTGCGCACGCCTCTCAAAACTCTAACGAGAGAGGAATGAAAACCCGTCTCCCTGTAGGACTGAAATTATTTGTCAAATCTCCCCAGCTTCTCCGCAAGAGCTCTACTGTACCAGGGAAGCAGGAAAAAGACAGCATAAATGCAGCTTCCAAAAGTAATGGGAGCTCCAGTAAGTACAAGCAAAGCGAGTCTGTAGGTGTAAGCACCAAAGGTGCAGCAGGTGCAGAATTAAAGGACTCCAGGTCTGATGTTGAAGTAAAACGTAATTGTGCTGTGGGACTTAGTATGGATACAGCATCAGCTCATGCACATGAAAGCTGCAGCTTGGTGGTAGACAGAGGAGATGGATTAGAAAACAAATTAGTTAAGAGATCTGTTTCTTCCGGCAACAAGTCGCACTTGAAGCCGGCTCTGGGCATGAACGGAGCGAAAGCTCGCAGTCAGAGTTTCAGCATCCACACAGGGGAGAAGCCATCTGCCCCTGGGACTGAAGGGCTCGGGAAAGTACGGACTCAGATCATTACTAACACTTCTGACAGAGGCAATTCTCTAACGAGGCAGAACTCAGGCGTGGAAGGGCTTCAGATCAAGGCTACTCCTGGGACAGCAGGGACACCGGAGGCTCTTTTATATACTGGTAAACCCACAGAAAATTCTTGTCCTAGACAAGGCTCTCTTGGAAGTATGAGTAGTTGCAATAGCCAGCATGTAAGCCCAAGCAAATTGCCCTTCAGATCATCTCAAAAAGTAGACCAGTTTCACAGCGCTTCAAAATGTGATGGAAGCAAACCATTTTCTCAGAAAGATGCACGCAGTCTATCTGTGCAGAGTGAGAAAAGCACTGAAAGCTTTAAGCATGAAGCTCTAGGTAAAAAAAGTGTTCTGTCAGCAGAACTGGAGTTAGAAGCCTCGGCTACTGTATCTTCCAAACAAATTTTGTCCTTCCAAAGTTTTGATGGAGTAAAGTGTCCTCATAAACTGGAAGCAACAAGGTCACGAAGACAGCAAATGTCTTTAAAATTAGCAGAAACTTCTGAGAAGGTTAATGATCTTCTGAGTTCTCCATCTCTGCAACCTACAATAGAGGAGAAAGTCATGTTATGCATTCAAGAAAATGTGCAAAAGGGTCAGGGACAAACCAAATCCCCCACTGTGGAGACTAAGCAAAAGACTGGCCCTTCTATAGCCAGTTGGTTTGGCTTCCGAAAGAGTAAGCTCCCAGCACTGAGTAGCAGGAAGGCTGATGTTCCTAAAACTAAGGTGGAAAAAAAGGATACAAAAGTTTCAGGATTTGGAATTAAGCAGGCAAAATTAGAGAGAAGAAAAGAAAAGAAGAAAACCGAGCAGCACTGTGAAATAGAAAATCAAATTAACAGGAAAGCTGACCATGGTGACATTTTAGCCATGGAGAGCAAAATTGTGAAGCCTTCCCAAGACTCTCCTAGTGAGACTGAGGGTGACCAAGTCAGAGGTTCTACCACAGCTGCCTACTCACCAAAAGACAGCTTCATGAGAGAGCTTTTAAACAGGTAAAACTCCAGAACACAGCGTGGGATGTGTTGATGTCCGTGTAGCTTTACAGAGGCCCAGATGTGGAGTTCAATGTATGTTCTTTTTGTGCTAAGAATACACAGTACAAACAGTAGGTGCACAATTTGGACTTTATTCTCTACAGGGAAAAAAAAAAGGTACTCAGAATGAAATGATAATTTTGTTCATGTTACTTTAACCAAACCATTGGTCTTTGAAATTAAAGATAGGCGAGTTACAGCTGAGCTGATAATTCAAATTATTCCAGAAATCAATAATCTAGGCAGATGGTGTGTAAATATAGAGGGTAATTAGGTACATGTTTTAATGTATTCCATCTTCCTGTACTGTAACCAGAAAACACATATTTGGTAACTTGTCAGAATTAATTACCTTTCCAGCTCTCACAACCTTTGGTCACAGAAGAACTTAGCAATGGGTATATTATGTTTTCACGTTTGCCCCACAGCAGTCCCAAATATAACATAAATCATCACATGTGAAAGGCTAAATTGATATACTACCTGAAATTGCAAGTGACAGGTTTGATCAAGGCTAGTTAGAAACATTTATCACTCAAAGGTCTAGAGACAGAAAGATACAGAGAGGTTACTTTAAACATTAAAGGAATGGGAAAGTAGAGTGATTGAAGAAGGGCAATGCAATTTATCAGAGGAATCACTCTCTACCTGCAGAGTTGATAAGAAAGCAGCTCAGCAGACAGAAAGTGGATCAAATAATGTTTCCTACAGGAGTGTGTCGAAGGGCAGCTCCCAGGGCTCCGCTCTTCACGGCAACTCTATCAGCTCTCAAGGAAACCACAGGAAAAACAGCAACACAAAAGCTGATATGGAAATGCAGAATCAGACCCTGGTAAGTGCTTCGGTACATGAAAACATTGTTACCTTCTTTTTAACTTCTGGATGTGTTTCTTATTGCCATTGCAGGCAAACAGGATAATAACTGTTTATATATAAGATAGAAGGATATTGTGTAGCTAGAGGATTGTGAATTAATACAAAAGTTGGCAGCTTGGCTATAGGCCACATTATACAGATAGTCATGAAGATTCTACTGCTTCTGCTGGCAATTCAATTCCTGTGAAGATCCATGCACAATGATGCTATAATCATACTGTAGTAGAGTGAAATGATAGGACCATTTTTTTATTTTATTTTTTCCCCTTTCCCTTAAAATTGCATGCCAGTATTGAACATTCCTCTGAACATTACAGAAGTCATTAAGCCTAAAAAGTACCCTGCTGGTGTGGAAAAGGCAAATAATTTGACCACATTTGGGAATATTTGTCACTTAAGAGGGAATGTTCAAAAGCAAAAGCATACATTGGACCTGCATCTCACTCTGTACCATTAAAAATCTCCCTGTTAAGGCCTGTAGTTGGCTTTATACTTCAGTAAGGTACTAACTGTACCTGATAATTTAATTTACTCAGAGAGGAGGAATGTTGTTATGCAGAAGAAAAATTACCCTGTTTTCTGTTAGCTGCTGGAGTCTGGTTCTGGACTAACTTTCCTGCATTGAGAAGTGTTCATACAGAGTAAAGTCAGGCTGAAGGGGTGCCCTTCCTGGTGAAGCTTCTTTTAATTAACCTTAGAATTTAATGAGCAGTGTCTTGCCTAGCAAGGACCTTCCCCACGATGTTTTAAAGTCCAGCACAAGGAGAGCAGAAATAACTCTACAGCATTCTCACTCCTGAGATAGCTGTCTTGTCCAGATTATTATGATTATTATTAACCATAACCACAATTTTAACAAACAGCCTGGAAACTGGTGCCAAATATAATACCTGCTCTGAGGCTGAGGCTGTTCCTTTTGTGTTCTGATAGATCTGAGGTTCTGAAGTTCAGCACATACAGCTGGGAAATCTGAAATACAAACTCTCTGGGAACATTGCAAAAAGCTTTGTAATGGGAAATGAAAAAACTCAGCTTAGGGCTGATGTTGAGGATGCTTGAGGTTAAGGCATTCCATACATAGTTTCATGACATTCCATACATAGTTTCAAATTCAGGCAATTTTTTTTTTTTCCTTTTTTTTTACTTTAATACAGACGTCTTTGCTGAGAACATCTGCAAGGTCATTTTTTTTTTTAAACTTACAGGGAACATATGCAAAATGAATGTGTTTGAAAACTTTCCTCCTGACTCCTCTGGTATCATCTCTTCTTTGAAAATGTCGATGTCTCCTGCATTATAAAACCACAAATTATAAGCATATCTAAGGCTGTCCTTGTAGTGTCACTGAAAGGAAAGAGAGAGAATGAAAGTCTGGAAATGTGCAATATGCAGGAAATTCAATCCAACTGATCTAGAACTTAGATAGCAGAGCAGAGCCCCTTATCAGAGCCACTCAGTTTAACTATGCCCCATTTAATATGGTCCTGACAGCTTTCTTCACTGTACAGAAGTACAAAAACTCTACACATTGCTTCTACAATTTCATTCTAACTTATTATTTTCTAATGCTGCAATAATTTCCTCTGCTTTTTGTCTGTCATTTTGTGAAGTCTTTCTAAATGCTGCTATAATAGTCTTTGAAGTATATCTTAAAGAAACACACTTCATTTTGTGAAGGAACTACAAAGATTGTTCTTAATGTACATAAATAATGGAGAAATGCTAATTATACTGTTTATTTTTTAAGAACATGTTAGTCATGGTGAAAAGGCATTACTTCTGCCACACCATACACTCTTTTGTTAGCAGGGAAACAAAGTATTTTTGTGTGGTTTCTGAAGATTAAGTTACATTTATATGTTTCACTTTTTTGAGTTTCATATTGTGTTTTCTGTGGCACTTAATTCCTGAAAGAAATATCTAGTGCCAAGAGACTGATGACATACAGAAAAACAAGATTTTAAATGTGCTTACAGTTATTAATGCTAACTTATGAAAGAGATATACCTTAAGATTCCTCAATATGTGGTATTTCATCTTGTCCTCCAAACTTCTAGAAGAAGAACAATGCAAAGTCTTTAAATTCAAAGTTCATGAATCTTATTACTATCATTTCCAGTTATTTTTGGTGTCTGCTTCCTTTGAAGCAGATTGCAAAGGGCTGGGAGATAGCTGTGACTGAAAACAGACACATGCAGTAGAATGACCTGTTGTGCATTTTTTTCCTTCATAAAAAGACAAAATTAATGCTTTTGGAGAAAACAGCATAAATCTTTTTAAAAGCCCTAAACCAGGAAGATTTCTTTTCTTTTCTGAACAATGCAAAGTGCACTCAGTCACACGGTTCAGTGCAGAAGCTGCTGTATTTCCAAACTGCTTATCAGATATATACTGCTGCTTTAAATCCTGGCCAGAACAGTTGCTAACATTCATTTTCTAGCACAATCTTTTCCTTTAAAAGCTATTTAATTTTTGATGATTAAATCACTTTTCTTATGATGTGCCAGGTAAAGGCTTGAGGCACTGTTACACCATAACACATGCGCCAATTACCTCTGATTTCTGTTCATGCAAAGAATGTTATTGCTGGACTGCCAGAGAATTTATGGAAAAAGCAGTGTTCTACCAATGGTGGCCTTGTGCATTCACCTTCAGAGGGATACACTTCCCGTTAGTGTTCATCAAAAAAGCTCTTTGCTCTAAAGGCCAGCCAGCAGAAATACATAACACTTGAGCCTACACCGAGGATATTCCATGTTCTCCAGTACTTTTTCATGTCCTTGGCTGGAGCTTTAGGTGAGATACAATCATTTTTGTGCTGCACTGCTTCATTTCATCTTTGTGATTTTATTACAGCCCTGGGTGATTTAGAACAGCCACGGGTTTCTCTTTGTGAGGTAGAAATGTGGCACCAAACCCAAGGCACCAGGAGTTTTGTGTGGCACTGTGTGTGCTCAGTCTGTGTGTTTGGGGAACACCCAGGGATCTATCCCAATATTGTGAAATGTCACAGCAGCACTTGGCCGTGCCCTGTGCAAATATGAGAAACTGTTCCACCTGGAACTGGGTGCCAGATGAACAGCCCCTCCTCATTTTCCATAGCCTGAAGAGAGGCACTTCCTAAGAAAGAAAAGATGCAGTCAAACACCTGGGATTAAGAGATGATAAATGCAGTTTTAAAAATCTGGGGAGCAAGTGTTTGGTGTCCTACTTGGGCTGCTCACAAGAGGTCAACAGGGCAACTTGTGTAACCCAGCCAGCAGGATTTACACTGTGATCAAAGATACGTCGTGCAAATGATGATAAATTCCAGAGGTTTCGATCACAAAATGTGCTCTTGTTACTGTGAGCATGCTGTAAGCAGTTTAAAACAGCAGAGAGTGATTAGCAAATAATTTAAGATCCCTCAGGTATTGAAAGCAATTTTTTCTGTGGTGCTGCCTTTCCTCCTCTCATCACCCTGGAAGTATCTTTATTCCTGTTTGATTCATGGAGCATGGCAGAAAAATATGTCCTTGAAACTGAATGGTGGCCACTGATGGCTCGTGGTGGAGGGAGGGGGATTTCACTGTGTGCTAGGGAGGGACTCAGATTATCTGTGCTCCTGGGAAATAGGAGTGCAGAATGACAGGGCAGGGATACACCTTGGGAAAAAACCCATAATATCTGAGGGATTTGAATAACACAAACTTGACTACCTCACACAGGCTCTTCGAGTGCACTGCATTCTTAAATGAATTTTTTCTCTCTGTCTAGGTAATAAATGCTTTTAAACAGAGGTGGAAATAAAAATGACAAAGTTTAGTGTTTGCAAACTGAACTGAAGAGATACCACACCATATATTAGGTTTTTATTTTGAAGAAGTGGATCTTCCAAGGGTATTTTTCATTGCTGCATATTGTGATTTTGAATGAAATTAAAGTTGTTATCGTCAGACATCATTCATAGACTAAGACAGGTTATATATTCCACTCTTAGCTGCCATGTAACTTTACTCTGATTTATTTCTGCAAAACATTCTGTAGTTGTCATGAAGCAACATAAACAGAGTCACAGATGTTCTTCACTTTTGTTGTTGCACTGTGTACAGGCTAAAGTAGTCACAGAGAACCTGCAAGAAGAAGAGGAGGACCCCATGACAAGGACTACATGTCAGAGTCATGTGATAGGTACAGAATTATATTTTACACTGGATTTTATTGCTGTCCCTTGCAAAAAAGACATGTTTAATTCTCATTACTTTGTTTGTTTGCCCCCTTATGTCAGCTTTAGCCTTCATTTAGCTCCCAAATAGCCAGATTTCATCAAATGCATGAGATGAGTACACACCATTGCAATTGTGGGTCAGTGCAATGTTTGATTGGAGGGCCTTGGGTTAGGAAAGATCATTTCAGCCCCCAAGAACTGTGGGTTACACACAGTGGCTCATCATAAGGGTTGTTGTGCAGTATTTCAGTGGGAATAATACTGACATACTGTAACTCTGTCATCTGGCCTTGAACTAGTAAAATTTAGAATAAAATTTAAATGGCAGAATAATTGCTGTGATAAACTAAACCACAAGGAACAGCAAACAGGTGTCTGTTCAAAAGTCCTTAAAGCTGTTGTTGAAAATAAAGTTGCCTTTGCTGTGGAAGGGTAGCACCATGCACCCTGCCTCGTGGCTGGCACACAGTAATTTTTAATCTCAGTACATTTAAAATTATCTAGTAGGCAATGGAGGACAGAACAGAAGTCTGAGGTTTGTATTAGAGCAGAGTGTCACCAATATAAACAACTGACTGAACAAGGAAAACTCACCTTTAGCAAGTTCCCTTTGCAGTAGAGGCTGCAGTAAAAAATTTCATTAAAAAGTTAAAATCTGATTCCATTTTCTCTTGCCAGAATCTCTTTCATTTCACTGGTACTTCCAAACCAGCAAGCCCAAGCAGAGGTATCATGTCAAAACACATTTCTTTTGGGGGCAGGAGGAAAATGTTTGCATGCTTCATTGACTTGTACAGCCCTTTCAGTCCCAAATTCAGACAAATAAACTCTGGCTGTGTTACCTGAAGGAAAGATCCCTAAACTCTTCCCTTTCTGAGAGCTCAGCCATCACCTGGCTCCATGACAACAGCTGAATAACAAGAACTTTGCACAGTGTAAGGCTCTGAGGGCATTCTGTCAGTGGCAGGCACTAGCAGAGACTCACAAACAGAAATTCATGCCTCTCATGCTGTACAGAAAGGACTTCTTTTCTGGTACCAGAAATTGTTCAGCAGACAATACCTCACCTAAGATTGTTCAAAATTATTTTTCCTCACACTGAAATAATTGTTTTGCATCCATACCAAAAATTCTCAAAGCTTTTACTTTGAATTATGGGAAATGTTTCAATTTTTTAATCTAGAGACTGAAAAAGAAAAAAAAAAAACAAACAAACAACTATTTGCAGAGTTTTGGGTTTGTTTTTTTATTTTTTGTAAAAAGACTCCAGAGTATCCTTGTTGTTCATCAGTGTAATTGGTGATTGTGGCTGAGGCCTAATTGCTATATTTTGGTATTTTATTTGTTATTGCAGCCTGTAATAAATAGTTCTGGTGCCTTTTGAGATATGAATATTTTGCTCCTCCCACAGGCACCAAATCCAAGTCTCTGACAGGACATAATGGTTATGGAGCAGGTTGTCAGATGCTTTTAAAATTTCTTTATAGAGGTTCTGGCATTTTTCTGATACAAAAGTTTTCATAGAAAGATACTGATTCTTCCCCCTGCTGAAACTCTCTGCAGCCACAGCTTCTCTCACTAACCTGTTCCATTGCCTCAACACCCTTCTAAGTAAACAATTTCTTACTAATTCCTGAATCCACTCTCCATCAGCTTAAGGCCATTTCCCCAGAAAACAAAGTTTGCTGTGGGTTTTTTTGCTGTATTTTAATGCATTTATTCTACTGGGTTTTATGAAAACAGACTTAGAGCTGAGAGTATGGCAGAAAAGCTATCATTAAGCAAGGAAAATGTTTTTTATGCAGCAGGAAAAGCATGTGTTTCTGTAGCTGTCACTAAAATAACTAACCTGACAGCAGTCCTGCCCAGTTCACCAATAAACAAGGTACTCATGACAGTCCTCTGGGGAGGTGCAATGTGAGACAAGTCTGGTTCAGCACGTTCTAACAGTGAGATGCTCCTGGGTATGGATCAAAAAATGTGTCAAATACCACTTGCTAGGTTTTTAATTGTCAGTTGCTGATCTAAAGCAATTGAGGTATTGTGCTGGCTCTTCAGGTTTGCTCAGCTGAAAGAAAGCAATGATGCCCAGTTATGTACAAATTCCCTCCTATATACCTATATCTCAGGAACACATGAGCATTTCCATATGAAGCAGTCATTATATTGTGCTATATTGTTCTTCAAAATAGACTTAAACCATTTTGAAAGTTTTTTAAAATGTGTTACACCCTGTGTGCCTTTGCTGTGGTGTCAGTGAGGAAGCAGAGATGCTGCCAGTGCTGCCACCCCCACAGACAGCAGACCTAAGGACCCCTGAGGATCCCTTTGAAGTCCAGTCATCCTCAGGGCTCTTCCCTCAAGCCCTTTGCAATAAAGCAGTTGTGTTTTGAGAGAGGATGAAGTGGAAAATGCTGAAGTACCTAAGAGGAAAGGACATGATGAAAATAGTGACTTCTTCTTCATGTCATGGCAGATTCCCCAGCTGAGACAGGTACAGCAGGGTCTTTGAGTATTCCTATACATAAAATTCCTTTATTGAATGCACAGATGATGTGTCAAGATCCTGACAGTATTGTTCCCATGTAAACATAAAAAAAGGCACCTTCATTTTACAAAGAAAAAGAATTCTGTTCCCCCCAAGGGGGAAGAAGTGTCATTATTTGTCTTGAATTTCCCCATTGTCACAATGACCCAAAAATTTACAAGACAATTACAGATGACACCTTTACATACAGAATGTAATAATTAGACATCTTGAGAGGAAAAAAACAATAAAAAGTTCAATATTTCATATTTCAACTACTGTTTCAAATTAGCAGCTGCTCCTGGAAAAGTGTGATTGTATTAATTAAAATGCATTCAGAATTTTCATTGATAAACAGCTTCAAGGGAAAAGTCAAAAATCCATGGCACAAGCAAACAAATGCTAATTACTGAAGAATTCATTCTTGCAGTCAGCTTCACATGGGAATACTAGGGTATGGAGCAACAGTATTTTTGAGTATACACAAATTAACAGGCTGTTTTCTTTTTGGGAATGTATCTGTAATGAACAGGAAATTTAGTTGTAATTAATCATATCATTCTTCAGTGTTGGTATGAACCTCTGCTGAGGCTGAAGGGAAAGTCTGAATGTGCCATTTTCTCAGACAGCAACACTTTGGTGATTTATCAAACCCCAGTTTGAAAGGTGCATGATAATAATTTTTCTGGGTCCAGTTTCCATATCTGTTACTGCAAATGGGTGAAATTTTGCTAGAAGGGCAAATCAGCTTGGAATAAGCTTTTTGCTAATGATATCCTCAAGCTTCACACAAAACAGCCTCAGCTTATACAGGCTGATGAGAAGTGTCTGAGAAAGTTTCAAGTCTGTTCTACAATTTACACTCAGGTTTCAGTAAAAAGAAAGAGGGTTTCTTTTTTTGTCACAGATATTTCAATGTGTGAGTGTGTTTGTTTACCATTGTGGGTTTCCAGCAGGCATTTCATCCTTAGCAACATAAGTGAATCAAACTCTTCTGGTCTAAAGCACTGAAATTCAGGGAGTACGTCAAAGCATGGACAGTTCATCTGGAGGAATTGTTTTATTGAACTGGAAAGCCTCTGGTTTCAAATGCTATATTTGATATGTCACTGCTTGAGCTAAAAGGCCAGATTGATTGTATAATAAAAGCCTGTTCAGTTTGGATATCAGGGGCAGCACTGCAAGTAGATTTTTTTCATCAAAATAACATCACTGGTAAGAATGAAATAGATGTTAACAAACTGAATAGAGCAGAAGGTTTTTGTGGGTTCTCTAGAGAGAAAATACTTGATAACAGAAGAATTGGTCATGGCAATCCAAAATCCATCTGGGTGTTATTGGCACTGCCTGCTCCACTGGAAGCACAAGGCACTTCCTACTGCAGTTGTGTGGGGAGTAAAATCCCTGAGGCAGGCTGGGGTTAGAATCCACAGCAGAAAGATTCACAGTTCCTGGAAACAAATCACCTAACTGTGCATTGACCCTGCTGTTTGTTTGGAGAATTCCAAGTGAAATTCAGAGCTGGGCAGAGATGATGAAGATAAATGTAGCCAGAATTCTTGAAACTTTGAAGAAGGACTTGGAACTAATATTTGTCAAATTTTCATTAGAGGTCCAGGTCAGTTGCTCTGAATGGATTCATCCAGTGTTAAATGGGAACCTTGTAGATAATACAGAGCAAATGTCTTCAGAGACTTTAAAGGCTTTTGAAAAGTCTCTAGCTAGGTAAAGGGTTGGGCTTCCACACTATTAAAGCAACATTAAAAGTGCACTGGAGGCTTTGGTGCTTTGTGCCAGAACAAAAACACCCACTGAGGTCAAGGGATTCTTTTGTAGCTCTGCTGTAGCCCAGCGCTCCAATCCATTAAAGTTCTTGATAATCATCTGCCTTATGGCAGGTTTGATCATCATTTTTTCTGCTTTCCAAGAACAACCTTTCAGAAGGGTTTTGCAGTGTAATTTAAAGGCAATCTGGTCAGAAAAAGGAAGAAACTTTTTTGAGGTTTGTCTTCTTAGGGAGTGTTTGGTAGAATCCCTTAGATGCTTCATGTTCCAGAGAGGAAGTATAGTGAGTATTTTATATGTTGCATTGTGTTTTACAATCCCCTCCATTAAGCTTTATATACAGCAAAGTGATCAAAGCCCATGTTCAATAGAAATCAGGAGTGTCCTTCACAGAAAGTTTGATAGATAAGCTGCCAGCTCCTTGATAGTAATTTTACAGATATATTGATAGCAAAGGTAGAACGTGTAACTTTGCAGATAGAGGTGGGTTTGACTTAAAATGAAATGTCAGCATTACAATTATTTGTATTAACATATCAAATATTGAGGATGTTAACCTTGGCTTTTGTATTCTGATATTGTTTTATTCAGCACTCAGTAGCCATGCTATGAAATTATACATATGATAATAAGAAAACACACTTCATGAGCAGACTTCTCTGTGACAAGGGCCTGCATTCTTCTTAGTGCTCCAGAGAAGTTTTTTACTGCTCCTCTTTTCTTCCTGGTTCTTATGTATGTTTTTCCTACAAAAAGATACATTTTCTTTTCTCACCTTTCTCCTCATGTTTGTTCACCTGCATCATTTGAAACTGGTGCTCACTGCTTGTGTGGACAAGCACAAATCCAGACTATCATTCAGAGCCTTTCTCTATCCATACCAATAACCATTTCTAACCAAAAGATCCTTGCTCCACGGACATCTGCCTTTTTTTTTTTTCCCTCTTGGTTTCTTTCTGAAATCCAGATCTGATGAACAATGGAACTGAGAAATTATATTTCATATTTCGTTTCTGAATGTGCCATTTAATGTAGATACTCTTACTTAGTTATATAAATTATCTAATGTCTTATTCCAAAGTTTGTTGAAAACAATAGCAGTCCCTCTGCTTGTAATAAGTTTGTTCCAGGTTTCCAATGAGAGAAAAAAAATACTGGACACCCTCCTCTGCCAAACCAATCACTTGGTTTTGTCTACCATTATTCAAACTACTAAAACTGGGTGGTTTTACTGGGGTACTAAGTAAACAGCTATGAAATTCATGTTTTCTCATTCTTGGGGAATTGAAATAGATGTGAAGGAAACAAGCCTGATTAATGTGGTAAATATATTAAATGAGACATGCATCATCCTAAAGCATGTCCATTAAGTCTGATGTATTTGAGCAAACACATTTACATTAAGGAACCCTCAGAACCTGGAGACAGATTACAGGAGGTCTGTAATGGATTACTGAGATAAATGTAACAGGAAAAGTGAGAGAGGAGAGATGGTGAGTAACTTATTGTGTTATAGCCTGGGCATTCAGTAGAGAGAGGTGATCCACATCACTGTGGAGAGGCAAAGGGATAAGCCACAATTTGCTTAAATGCTCAGCAAATCATTGGGTGCCTCCAGAGCCTGTAATGAAGAACAATATTCAACTGATATGGTGTCATCTCACCTCAAAAGAAATCCTCTCTTGTCATGAAGTCTCAATGCCTGAGAAAACAATTTATCATTGTCAGCATTCATTCCTTTCATCAGGCCATTGATGGAAGTTTAGAGCCATTTAGCAATCATAACTGATAGAGCAGTTGGATCATTCATTTACACATTTTCAGATAAAGAGAAATTGTTTGCTTTATCTTCCCCATCACCACCCAGCAAAGCTGTGGAATGCCTAGAAGTCTCTGCGCCTGGGTTGTCTATAAAAGTCATCAAGCAAAACCAGTTATCACTGAATCCATTTCCAGCCTGGGCCTGTTCCTATTTCAATCTGCAAAATGTTCCATTTTGATACAGGTTGTGATAAGGTATTAGATTTTTCATGAACCCCCTGTATGAGCAATGGTACAGTTATGCATGGATAGTTTTGCACATCCTTACAAAGCTGTTTTCCCAAGCCCTGTGTGCCTGTGGAAGGCGAGAGGCTGGTGTTAGATCTGTAGGTGCTGGATGAATTGCTTAGCAAGTGTGCTAGAGCCCTGGAATGGGAGTTCAGCATAGCAGGCAACTTAAAAATCTGCTCACTTGCCATATCTAACCAGCTTCCAGCTTAGCTGTTAAGCCAAAGGGCTAGACTCCAAGTTGCTAGAAAAATAATTAATTGATAAATAGTAAAATTGTTGCTTGCCTCTAGCAATGCTGGGATCCAAACTTGTCCATTAAAAAAAAAACCAAAATAAACCAAAAAAGGCTCAAACTCTAACACCATAAGTGTCCTGAAGGATGGGAGAGACCATCACAATCTTATCCCATGGTGTCCCTGTATAGACAGGAGGCATGTTTGAAAGTGCACAAACAGAACTGAGATCTTCTGGATAAGAAGCAGTTCCATTGTATTTTGACTTACCAAAATACCTCAGTCAGTCTCTCAAATTTATGCCATTTGCTGTCTCCATGTAATAGCCCCAAAGCTTTTACATTTCCATGCAATTATCAAGCACTGTTCTCCCCTTTTGTACACCAAAATCTTCATTTTCTGATCCTCCAACAACATTGGAATGACCTGTGGCTGTTGTTTACTTATTTTCCTGAACCAGAGCAGCTGAAATGAGTCATCACTGATGGGAAATGTGGTTTAATAACTAGCAGGCATTGCAAGAACAACTGACTGTCCTGTGTTAGAAACATCCCCTCAGGTTGGAAGTCCTGCTCAGGGACCTCATCAGTCAAGTTTTTTAAATCTTCAAGGATATTGTTCAACATCTGTCCCTGACCAGTGGGCCATCTCTTTGGGAGACTGTACAGAACATTCAGCAGTCCCACGTTGCTGTGCTGCAATATTTGTGCTGCTGAAGATGTGGTGTGATCCTGCTATTGAGTGGCTTTCCAGGGCAGTGGACAACAGCCTTAATTACCATTCCAGGTCTTGCTCATCACAAATACTCACCCTGGTGCATAGAGCTGACTAAATATCCTTTCCTTCTGCTGAGTTGCTCTGCACATTCTCAGTGGGACTTTATTACAATAAATGCCTGCTTTTTTGTGTGGTTTGGTATGGGTGAGAAGGTGAACAAGCTACACTGCAGAGCAGACAGCTGAGAGAGGAGTGCCATTATGTGTGCTTGGAGCTCTAGGAGCAGGAGGAATGGTGCCAGCTGTGCTGTGTTCTTGACCTGTTTGGCATTTGGACATTGCTGCAGGGGTTGATTTTGAAGTGGTGGTCTGGAGGAGCCTACGATAACAGAGTGAAACTTTCTGTGCATTTTTCTGATTGATACTTGTATTTTCATGAAGATGATGGAGAACCTTGCCAATGTGAATAATAAGAAACTAACATCCATTAATGTCTTCTAATTTATGTCAGCTTACCTTCTTCAGAGTCTGGCAAAGACAAATCATTTCTTTGTACTCTAAAGATAGTAGACATAGCATTTGTTAAATTGCCAATTCTTCTACAGCTCTGCTGCTGCCTACTGTCTAGCTTGTCTTCCCTCTGTGGAGAGAATTAATATTTTGGCTCAACACTTCCTTATTAGCCACAGTGATTTGCTGTTAATTTCCTTCTTTGTCATTACATCTACTGTCCTAGAAATACCAAATTTTATCACTAGAATGAGAAGTGTGTCTCCTTATGCATTATATATAGGATACAGTCTAATTATTATTCAAGATACCCAGAATCTGCTGGTCTCGTTCAGGCTTAAAATGTCAATTAAACAGGATGGCCAGGTTCTGCCACTCTGAAGTTGGTGCTGCTGTGTTGATTTACAGTATTTTACAGTCTAGCCCAATCTATATTCATTTTTATCATCAAATCAGGACTGTGCCTGATGGTCCTACCTCTTACAGGATAGCACACTCAGGTATTCTCCATAGCAGTGTGAGTCCTTCTGTTTGAAACTTTTTTACTTTACATGTCTTTTTGCTCCTGGCAAGGGCCATCTGTGGATGTGTGTATGAAACTTCAGTCATGCATTCCCCATTAATTCATGTAGCTGAAGCACAACTGAGCAAATTGAAAAGCATTTCTAGAGAGGATGTGTTATTTTAAACATGTTTCATCTGTGCCCACAGGGACTTTATGCTCCTTTTCTACAATGAAATCTAGTATAACTTTTATGAAAAATACATTTTTACCTAAATTATCAGTTAAGTTTGAGCTGTATTGGCATGTGCCTTTCAGATTCTCACTCTGAGGATAGGATGCCTATTTTTAATTTTTTTGCTGTTTTTAATTGAGTTTGAGCTTTGATTCATGTCTTCAGTCTGACACCTGAATTGTTGACACATGATTATGCAATTAGTCATTATTGGAGATGATAGAAAAACAGACTCTTCAAAAAAATTACTCTCAGAGAGAAATAATACCTATACAATCAGTGCATAGTTTTTAATACTAGATTAACTCAATTTTTCAGTGTTTGGACAGTTCACTGTTAGGAAAAGAAAAGGAAATCAATCAATATATTTACAGTGAATAATTTCATTACTTCCTTTCTTTAACAAGCAGAGATGCAATATGCTGTTTCAAAGCTGTCATCCTAATGGTGTTTTTGTAGCACCACATAACATGGCATGCATTTTTTGCAAAAAAACAGAATTCCTGAAAAAAAATCTGAGTTCATTCTTCTTGCTTCAAATCATGATGGTTTCTTACCAGCTCCTGCTTGCCTGCAGTTAGTTCCACATTGATTCAGCTGGTTTGGAGGAGCTGAACTTAGGTACCAGAATGGAAGGATTCTAGTGCACCTAAAAGTTACTTAAAGCTTTGTGCTCTCACTCTGTTAATAAGTTTTTATTAATTAAGAAATAATTTTTTTTTTCAGGTGTGCATGTATATTTTAAGTGATTGTTAGCAGTACCCTTAAGTAAAGCCATCTGCAGGGCAAAACTAAAAATAAATTATTTAAATCTTAATTTAATATTCATGTGGCTTTAATTTTAGTATTTTTTTGTACTAACAAACAAAAAGCAGTGATGTTACAGAATAAATATAGCACGTTCTCTAGTGCATTTGCAAAACCCAGAGCTTCCAATGCACTTAGAAACTGGTCCATGTTTACCAGAGGCAGCATTTTTGCTTAGAGCACTATCCCTAGTCCTATCTGTTGGGAATAGAAAATCAAAGAAAGTATCTCACTGTGAGTGAAGCCAAACTCCAATTTATGAGAGAGTTGCTTAACAGCAAGTAGATCAGTGCTTCCATCCTGTTATCCTTAAATGCCTCCAGCCCAGTCACCAGTGAGCAGCAGCCCTACATGGAACAGCCAAATGCTCCCCTGGGCCCCCGTGCAGCCCATGTCTCTGAGATGCTGTGTGACCTCTTCACTTCTCTAACTGCGCTTTAATGCAGTTATTCTTAAAATAAACCAGCTGCCTCTAATAACACCAGCACAAGCCCAGTCTTAATGCTTCTTGTAAGTGTTTTGCAGCTGGCTGTTAATTGCTGAACCACCTCCAGAAAAGCTGAGTGGAGGTATCTGTGCACAGCATCATTCATGGCAGGCACTGCAGGTTGGTTATGCTCTGACTGCCAAACATCCACGTCCTTTATCCTCATGGCAGCACTCCAGGGATGGAGAAGTGGGATTAGCTCTGTGTTTTAATGTGAAGAACTGGGGCATAAAGTGAGAGAGAGAGAAAGGCCTGTGGTGACATGGGGAAGGCATGGCTGAGGCAGCCTCAGCACCTGGGTAGATAACAAACCATCCTGTCTTGGGCTTTGCTGTGTTCAGGCAGCATTCCTGAGAGCTGGGATGTGTCTTTCCTGTTAGAAGGGGAGCAGCCATCCATACCTTGAACGAGCCATCCCCAGGAAGGTGTTCCTGACACTGTGCAATTCCTGGCTCCCAACCTCACAGTTCAGGGTTCTGAGGGAAACAGAAGGCTCTGCTTGGTGAAAAAGCCCGGGAAAGCTCCATTCCTGCATGGCAGCAGACCTGTTGCTTATTAACACCTTGCTTGAGATGTGAGGACTTTTCCTTCTTCTCAGCTCTTACTCATCTGTAACTTTCTCAGAGATAGTTACAGAGTTGTAAGGCTGGTTGGCAATGTAAAGCCAAAGAGGGGTATACAACCAGAGAAGAGGAATAGCTCCACAAAGAATTTCTAGGCTGGCCTCATTGACAGCCAGGCTGCACCCAGTTTCATTTAATTACCTTTTACACAGAGCTTCAAGCTGCTCTTCAAATTAATTATAAGTCTCAATATATCTTTTTTAATAGGACTCAAATAGTATCCATTCCTAATATCCTGTCTCCTGAGAACAGTGAGTAGATTTTTAGAAAGAAAATACAACAGCATCATACAAGAGAGATAATTCCAGGTGCCATTGGCAGTGAGACTCCCCCAGCTGGAAAACTGCACAGACACCTTTGTATTTAATAGACACTTAGAGATGTGGAGTAGAAAATTTTAAAAATTATCTAAGTTCCTTCTCCAGCTCATTTTATCCTCTTTAACAGCACTATTCCACATAGCTTGCCACTATTACAAGCATGCAGGGACCAGACCTAAATGCCTGGAGGAGGATAGGAAGCATTTGTTGGGAAAAAAGTCCATAGATAACTGCTAAATTGGAGTACAAGATCATTAGTATTCCCTAATAATTAAAGCTAATCCTGACTTACTAGTGGAAATGCATTTTAAGATGGGACTGGAATTAAAATAAAGCAGCAATTATCTGTTTCTACTCAGAAAATACACTTCAGATGGGATGGTGGTCATGGAAAACTGTGAAGACAGCTGACAATTTATTGGATAAATGACATATTGAAGTTTGTGGGTTTTGCAAAATAAAGCGTGACTAGGAAGAAAATAGAAAAAACACTGAATAAGTTGGTAAAGTCTGTGTGTATTTAGTTTATTATTATTATAAATAGGCATAAATTGTAATCCCAGATTCAGGTAGCCCTGAATGAAATTCCATCATTTGAAAATACACAGCACAGTCCTCCTCTAATTTATCCTTCCTTAGTGTATGTTGGAAATAATCCCATGGCTCCAGTGCAGTGCCCGTGGGAGTGCAGGGCTGTGAAAAGTTGGGTCTTTTCTAGTTTTACCTTGGATAGACTTTGGGTTTTTTTAATTTTGCACACTGATTGTACCTCACATCTAGATAGAAAACAATAATGCACTCATCTTTGATCAGCTGGATCAAATTATAGTGTAAACCCAGAAGGAATAATCTACTTTAAATTGACATAGATTTGGCAGAAATGCATTATCTTTTTTTTTTTTTTTTTTTTGTGGTTGCTTTAGCATTGCAGATGAAGAGAAGGATGTGCAAATAAAGAGATCTGTTTTGCCATCTGTAGTTTAACTTCTTCCTGCCAATGCCACATGTAGCTTAAAGATGCTTATTAACTATTGAAAGAATTTTGCAGGGACCTATCAACATTTGAAATATTCTTCTGAAAAGAAAAAAAAACAAAATCTATTAATTTTTCATTTGGCATGTTACAAAGTGCTAGGAGAAGCTCTAGTCCCTCTGTGTTCCAGAAGAAAGCCAGTAGATGTGATCTGGTTCCCCATGACAGCTTAGTGGGAACTCTTGAACTTTCTAATGCAAAAAAAAGTAATTTGTGAGAAATCATTTATTCTGTTACTGATGGGAACTCCTCCATCCTTCCATTTTTAATGTCCTGGAGACTCCTTGAAGAAGGCCTATTCAGTGTTATTTACCTCTCAAAACCTGTCAAGGCTTGAGCCTGTACTTCTGAAAACAGCTTGCTGGAAATTTCCCAGCTAAACTGTTCTTGATACAGAGCTATTTTTGACTGATTTTTTTTTTTCCCAGAAAATGCCTGCTTTCTGTGGAGAATTCTGGTGGATACTTAAAGATTTCAGCTGAAAATTCTGTCAATCATGTACACTTTTTTAGGCCAAAACTTGAAAATTTATGTGAGGAATATCTCGAACCAGCTGTAGTGGTGAACACAGGGGAGGATTCCACATTTTTCATGAGGTGGGATGCTTCTTTTAAAGAAAATATGTCCCTGTGCTACTAGTGTTATGCCTAGAAAGCCTGATGTAAGCAGAACTACCCGTGATCTTTCTGACACAAAATCCATTTGTCCCCTTTGCTACTGTTTATTTTTAATGTTAAGACAGATTGGCCATCGAAGTTAAGTAACAGAAAACCTTCTGTGACTTTGCCACCTCCAAATCAAAACTGTTTATGTGTCATTTGAAGTAGAAATAGGGTCTGTTTGCAGTGGTTGCATCTGGTAGCCAGGAGTGTTTCCTGAGTAGCACCATGGTGGGCAATGGCTGAGGTTACTCTGGAAGGCTCAGTCCCCTCAGGCAGCACTAAGAGGCAGCTGCCTTCTGTCACTGGTGCCACAAGTGGGTAGAGAGGCAGAACTGCAGTTACAGCACAGTGGGATCTACCTGGAATTGTTTCCTCTCCAACCTGGAAGTCCTTTCCTCTGTGCCACCCTCCAGGAATGTCTCCTCTCGTTATGCCTGATTGAAGTAGATGAATTTCCTGACCACTTTGAGTGATACTGTATTTATGCACAAATACCTGTTCAGCAGAACTGCTGATTGATGCCTTACTTCAGCTCTGTGGGTAAATCTTGGCATCTTGTGGTTTCTGTGAAGATTTTTATGGATTCTTCAAAATCAGAGAAAAACTCACATATTGTTTAAATAGGTGGTCAAAATAACCATGAGTTATTTTATAGAATTCTCAGCAGTGTAACAGTCCCTATGTAAAGCAGGACTTGTATGTGATTTGTGAACAGACTGAGCATCTGTGAAACTCACTTAGGATGCAACATAAAAAGACTTTATTGGAATGTGAATCTTTACTTTACCTGAGGAAAAATTATGAAACACTCCCCAGTTATTCAGTTAAAGGTTTGTTTGCAATAACATGTGGCATTATATCCCCCTTAGCAAAATCATGTTTTCAGAATTATTGAAGAACAGTGTAATCAGAAGCTTTGTTTAAAAGATATGTCACCCCCTTATGTCTTCTCCTTTATGAAATTCATAAAACCTCTTCATTATGTGCTAGAACTCAACCATAGGTTCAACATTAGAAAGACTAACATATCCCTAATCTAAAAGTGGGATGGATTTTGCTCCACTGCTTATTTTGAGTAATACCCTATTTTGCAACTATCAGTGTAGAACTTAATCAGGGCTGGACCCACATTTCCTATGTTGTGCTGGAAGCAATTCCCTTCACAGGAGCTGTCCTTTGCTTCCTTTTATTTTTTTTTTCTCCCCAAACTGATTTTCCTTTCACATGCATTGTATGAGAAGAGGAGCAGAGGAGGGTGCTGTGAAACAGCATAAAGCAGCATGGTACCAGCTCAGAGGGAGAGCTCCTCGCTGCCTCCCAGTGACCCAGAGCAGCACTTCTGAAGGAACACAAAGCAGGGTCAGCACTCAGCTCCCCTGGGTGTTCCCTTCCAGTGAATGGCACCCAGGATGCTTTCTGAGATAGAGCTGATGTGTTTCTGATATCTTTGTGGCAAGTGTTTCGGAAGAAAGAAAAAAAGAAGTGGAAGAATAATTAAGTTTAATGATTTTTTGCTGGTATTTAAGATGCATTTTTAAATTATCTACGCTCAGGAGAATGCCCTAAAATACTTCAATTAATTCTAAGCTGTCAGTTCTTATCAGTGGGGTATGTTTACTTCTAACTCTTTAATTTTTACATTTCAGAAGAAAATGTAAAAAAACCCTACAGAATGAGCTACTAGAGTTGTTTTCCCCTGTGCTGATCTGACTTTATAATTCCTGATACCTGCCAGCCTGAGTGTATGTCCCTTTCCTACTCTCCTCTGCAGACCCTCAGAGTGGTGCAGTGTTTTCACAGATTCTTTTTGTTCCATCTCTAATTTGGGTGCTGACTCTGTGTTGAAGAGACCTTGGTGACCTACTGACACCAGAAAATGCTGGTGAAGCACCAGTGATGATGCAGTATTGCAAAGCACTGTCCAGCTGCACAAGTTGCAGTGGTGTGCAGCTGATGGAGCACATGAACTGCAGGATCGTCCTGCATGGGAAAATATTAAATCTGAAAATTATTGAGAAGTAGTTCAGAAAACTTCCAGAGAGCTTTCTATGCAATATTAACTCCTTTTTTTCCTGTGGTTAAGAGGCTTTTTAACATTAAAGGTCTTCCTCAAATTTTCCACTGAGCTCTTACAACACCCTGTCATCAAGAGGTTCCCATGCAGTCAGGAGTTTCTTGACCTCCAGGAAATATAAATTCTTCCTCGTTTCTGTTTTCAGTTTGGAATTGTTCCTCTGCAGTAGGACTTCCAGGGACTTTGTTTAGGTCCAGATTCAAATCCCCATGATGAGAGGGAGGGGAGGGGTTATTTCAGGCTTTTGTTTCTAGTCTGATTAGTCAGAGAAATGGCTGATGATGAGTCTGCTGTGTCCACTATAAAATCAACACCATTCTGTGAGCTTCTTTCTTCCCTGGCAAAGAAAGAGGAAGGAAAAAAAATCAGAAACAGGCAAGGAATTTGGCTGGTATGCCAGGAAGAATTCTCAAGCAAAAGTAATTAAGCTCATATATAACTCTTTCCAGACTTTAATGTTTCACAGAGTCATTTTTCATCTACTGAGTGGTACTGTCACAGCACCAGAGATTTAACTTTTACATATTTTCATTATGTAGTCTTGTGCAGCTCTTGCTGATAACAGTAATTTGAAGTGTCAGTGCAGCTGATGAAATCAGATGGGCCATGAAGCTGTTTGAAAGCTGTCACTGGGATGTATAAAGTACTTTTTATTTTGCAGTTACTTCACAAAAATTTTTTAAAAAAACATAAGCTAATGTGTATTTGTTCTTTCAGTAATACAAATTGTTCTGAAAGATACTTTTTTATTTGTATTATGTAGATTTAGGAGTGAATTAGTTAGTTCCAGTAATGAAAAATAAAAATCCACAAAGAATTTGGTGGTTTCCTGTGGATTTAGGACTAGGTTTCTGAGGATTATTCAACATAGCTGAGTCACAGAATTTTCCAAAAGTCTGTCTCTAAGTGTCACAATGGGAGCTGCCAAGCATTGAGCACTTTAGAGACCAGACCCTTTTGTGGTTTTTCAGAACTAAAAATTGAGCTGCGTGAGCTGTTTTAAAAATCTGTTTTCCACCTGGTGTATTTCCTTTATCATGGATAAAGTCTCTATGAAGGAAGAATATAATTGATTAAAACTTTTTTTTCCTTTTAATTAAATGTGATACCACTGGTGTGCTCCTTCATCACTCTCCCAATTATTTTGGAAACAGCAGGAGACTGTACATTCTGGAAGTCTGGCCCTCAGTATTCATTTCTTTAATTCTCTGCCATTGTTTTCATAGTTCATTCCTAGATGTACACAAGGTAGTAGTGGGCAAGAGAAATCCATATGTCATTTTAAGAAATGCCCTCAGAAAATAAAAGTTTCCATCTTCCAGTTCTCCTTGGCATAGGCTGTAGCTTTCATATAAATTTTGAACCCTACTTAATTTTCCTGTAATAATTTTGAGGGAATGAATTTTTCATTTCTTAGAGAATGGTAAGAAAGGAAACAGAACTAAAAGATCCTTCAGAGTCCCTGTGGAAATGGGATCCAAATCAGGTCTCACATTGACCATACAGACAGGAGATTCCCAGACTTCTGTATTTTTATATTTTCAGTTTACTCCGTGTCTCTCTGCCTCTCCAACTCAACCAGGGTTGCTCAGATGTCTCCTGGTTGAGAGGCAGGTAACAGAAATCCTTTTTATTCCATATTTCCCTTGATTTGCTAACTCTGTCACCAACAGTCTTTAGTTGAAGAATTGCCTTTCTATGAGCTAACATGCTGATTCAGCTTATCTTCAGAAAAATGGCAAGGGCAACACCTGGCATTTTAAATTGCTTTTCCACACTCCCACTTCTTTCTTGGTACTTTGCTATTCGAAAACAAACAAACAAAAAAAGTTAGAAGAGTATAGCTGAGATCAGAGGGTTCCTTAGATGGGATACCTCCTTTTGATGCAGCAGAACCAAATATAATTCTCTTTTTTTTCTTCATGCTTCCTGGAAAACCCTCAGCAACTCCAAAAATCATTATGACACATTAGCTCAAAAGTGTGACTGAAAATGCAGGTGCTAGCAAGGCATGGCTTCCACACCTTACCTCCTTTGGAGAGAAATGATTGGCATGCAGTAATGGTGGGAGGGAAATCAGAGTCACTTATTGCCCTTTTGAAAGACAATGCACAGAGAGTTTTCTGCTGCAGCTCAGCCAGGTGCTCAGTAGGACTTTCAGTCCTTCTTTGATCCTGAGTGATGAGGATAAGGCAAAGAGGACCACATAAATATAGGCTGCTTCTCCTTTCTCAAGAACCATGAACTATAAATACATATTTAATTTACCTGTATGTAGTTTCTTCCTTGTTATCAAGAAAGGCCCATTGAGATGAAGATATTTAAAAAGAATGACTATGGTAATGTTCTTAGTTCAAAAACAAATAGGCAAAACCCACAGGGGAGAAATATTTCCAAATTTTTGAGAGTATTAGAAACATTACAGAGGAAAAAATAATGAAAATTACTTGAGAGAGCATTGACAACTACAACAGACTTAAATAACAATTGGACATAGCATAAAAAAAGTCAATACTCAGAACCACGTGAAATAGAGATGGAGAAGATCTATTGAGCCAAGTTCTGCATCTCCTGCTAGAGTACAATTGTTCAGTGCATTATATCTTTAGTCTAGTGTAGCCTTAAATTGTTCAAAGCAAATTCCTCTGCTTCCTTTGGGACTGTCTGCCACAGACTTAAGATCTTGCTGTCAAGGGATGTTTCCAGACATTTAACCTAAATTATTCTCATTTTCCAACCATTAGTGCTGAAGTTCCCTCCTTGGTGTTTATAGCTCTCAGAAGGACCTTGCCATCACAGGCTCTTCAATATTGTTTGCCCCTTATAGAAACAAAAGGGAATTCTCTGGAAACTGATAGAGAATGAGAGGGCAGGGGGGTTGCCTGTACATGCTGGCTGCTCAAATAGCAGAGAGCAACAGCTACACCTGCACCTGTCCCTGTTCCATGGTTTGTACAGCATCTTTCCAATAGGATGAATGAGCTGGAGGGCTGTGTGGGACCACAGTGCTTCCAAACAAAAGTATTAAAGGTATCCCTGCCTGGCATTGTGGGCACTTACCCAAACTGGGATGTGCAGGACCAGAGTGTGGCAAGGTAAACAAAGGCAGGACTGTGCTGTCCAAGGTTTTCAGGGTGCTCTGAGAGATGGGTATCTCTAAGAAATTCTGTAAATCTTAATTTTGTGTAAAAATACATGATGCATTTTGGTTAACTCCTTCTTGTGTGAGAAACAATCAGCAAAACACAGGTGTGGAGAGGCCAAACCTTCATGGAGTGTGGGTTGATGATGGAAGGAATGTATTGCACTACTCCATCCCTCACATGGTACTCTCCAGACATTCTGAGGGCTTTCAAATTAATTTTTTTTTTAATTTCATCTGATATTGCTTTCCAGGACCTGCCCCACTTAGCCATTGTCACAGTGTTGCTCCAAAGCAAGCCATTGTCAATGTCTTGGCACTTGTTTAATTTCACTGCACTTCCACAGGGATTTCCTTGTATTCAGTTAAACAAAGTGTAAAAACCATCCCAGTGACAGGTAACAGCACACTCACAAAGTGCAAAATGTTTCCCTGGCCATTTCTTCCCCCCTAGCTCCTTTCCCTGACTTTAACCACCTTTAGCTGCATCCCATCACACCAGTTTCCTGTGCCTTAGAGTCTGGCTGCCAGATGAGGACGCTGGACAGTGGGATTGGAACCTTCCCCCTCCCTGACTCGGGGACCCGATCGACGGCGAGACACATTTCTAAGCAAGAGGCGCCCCTGGAAATGGGAATCTTTGCAGCATCTGGGCAAGTTCCTCTTGCAGCTCCTTCAGTAAAAGCCAAAACTCTTGAGAGAGAAGTGCCTTCAGCAGCTAAGAGCCAGGAGTCTGTGGAAAGTGTAATTAGTCACTCAACATCTGATCCGGCCATGACTGCCAAAGGGATACGACCTTTTCAAAGTCGCCTTCCCCAACCAGCTTCCTCAGGTAAAATGTCAATTACACTGAAAATCACATTATTTCTGCCTTGGCCTCTGTTTTGATTAGCAGAAATTCTGTAATAATGGCAATTGGTAACAGAAATGTTAAATGTGGAGCAGAAGATATTGTCTTTATGAATACGTAAGGTTAACAAGTTTGTGACCTGAGCCATATGGAAATTTTGTTACACAAAATGCTTATCTGAGAAAGAAAAATTAGTTTAGTACTTAAAAGCCTCTTCTCAAGAAACAGTACTTGAAAAAAAAAAAGCATATGACAGCCTTGGAAGTTGACTTGAAAAAGAATATGGATGTTCAGCAATATTTAGGATCACACTGTACAGAGTACAAAGCACAACCATGTTGTGACATAGAAAAGATAAATTCATAAAGACTTGCTTTTGATACTGGATTTGAACTCATAAAGTCTCATTTGGCCTCAATGCATAAATTCTGTCCCACTGAATATATGGCCTTGACCTCAAACAAGGCTCTCATTACTTTACCACAGCATACAAACACATTTCTGTATATGAACATAAAGTACCTGACTTTCACTTAGGAGCTATGTGTGTGTTTAAGCTATAAAACGAGAGCTGACAAAGGTGTAAAAGGACTGGCAACCCATCAAAGCTCCAGAAATAACTCTGTATTAGTAAATAGCTCCATTGAACTCTGTGCATTTTTTATATACAAACATTGACTATTTATATAAGTTTTTGGAAGGCTTTGGAGTTATTAATATATATTTTAATAGCATTAAAAATCATGTAGCATTAACAATAGGGAAATTTTCATAGCACAACAGATACAGCAGAAAGCACAGTAAAAGTGATTAGTTTAATAGGGAAGGGTATTGTTTTATCTTGACCAAAAGCAATGTCACTCATTTATTGGGGTTATGGTGATTAGCACTTTGTCAGTCCAGTTACTGCTCCTGTAGAAGCTGTAAGTATTAAACTTGTATAAATCTGTCTCACTCTATAAGAGAGATTCTGTGTAATTAGCATGTAAGTTTAGATATCAAGTTTGAGCTTAGTTTAAGGCCATCAAATATATGTTCTGCTAATGAGCTGACATATATTGAACCTAGGAGGAGAGAAGCCTCTCTTACATGTCTATAGGATGCACAACAGAAGGTTTCTAATTAAACATCTTAGAATTCAGTTGATTTAGCAATGTTCCCAGTGCAGTATTGTAGTGGTGTAATAGGCTGCAAACATGCATTGTATGCTTTCTTGCAGACTCCCTTGCTTGTTTCAAATCAAAGCTAAATAAAAGATATTTTAATATTTATTACTTTTAAAATAAGTGTGCTGTTAATTAATGGTCTAGCTAAGAAGGATTCAGAAGAGGAATCTTAGTTATAGATTACGTGCTGCATGCTTGAATGGCCACATGTGTGACCTCAATTCAGCAGTGTGTTATAGAGTAGAGCCCATGATTAAACACTGTCATTATAACAAATTGAACAGAAACTGCAAGCATTGAATTGCTTCATAAGAAGTCAGTAGCAGTAAGATTGTTCTGATCTTAATGCTAATATTCACTGCACCAACCTTGTAGGGTTTGTATCTTAATTAAATTGTCATGAAGAGATGTTACAAAAAAGTAGTATACATCAGATGATGGGGTCAGCTCATTCTTTACTAGACTATCTTCATTCAATTCTTCTCTCCCTCACTTTCTCATCCAAATTACAATTATCTCTTTATTTCATATTCACCATATATCTTCTTTGATGTTTCGATTTTGCATAGTGCAAATATAGCAAATAAAAAAGCTGGCTTTCTACTAGAAAGGTTCTTCCAATTATATTTATATTAAAAGATTGTTCTCTAAGAATGTGAAATAGCAGAGGAGATCCTACAATGCCTAGAAGTAGTTACTGAAAGTTGTTTCTTTGTTGAAAGGATAGATATTTTATAACTAATGAAGGGATTTAAATTCATGGCTTCCTCTTCTCTTTTTAACTGGAAAAGGATTTGGATGAAGTTCTGCTACTTTAGTTAGAACTATTCCAGTAAGTTAGTAAGTTCTTCCTTTGAGTAGTAAAATATTATTGCACATAATGAAAGTATCACAATTTGCCCCCAGCTTTTACTGAATTATAATTGACACACTACCATGAAGATGTTGATGAGACCTAGGATTTAAATAATGTCTCCCTTAATTCAGGAATAATTAACCTTGCAAAGCAAAGTGAACAAGAAGCAAGTTCTGTGACCTCTGCCTCATTAGAACACACTGAAGAGACTGTAGAAAATAGAGAAGTTCTTCCAGAGTGGACCCCCAAGAAAACTACTAAACCAAAGGTATAAAATAAGTAGTGGAATCTCTTAAATGAGATGGGTACTGTGGCCAGTGTAGGGGTATCAGTGCTTTAATGGCCAGTGTTTTTTATCTGGTGTGGAGAGTAACTAACAATCTAACAGCTGCATTTACTTCCTTATCCTTCATTCACTCTCTCATTATTTATCAGTAATAATAATAATAATAATACAGCACCTAAAGGTTTTTTGTCCTCCTGGTTATAAACATGTTTTAATTAAAATCCTCTCAGGCACTTTTAGAAAAGGAAATGGAGACCATTTACCCCATTCTTCTCTTCTAGAAAGTTGATGATCTTGTTTGTTGCTTTTCATGAGATTGGGATGGTTTTTTCCCCAGGACTAGGTTTCCTTGTCTGTATGTCTGTCTAGCATGAGAGTTTGAGAGGTGCTATGGAAGTATTGTGAACAGGAAAATACTCTAGAGCATGCTCCCAACATGTACCTACTCTGACATGTTTCTGTGGGGTTTTGGGACCACAGCTGACATGCAGTCTCTAATGCTGGGCATTCCTGGCTGCATGCAGGTATCCTCAGCTCTGCTTCCCTCTCCACAAGTGGGTGATTCCTAACAAAAGAATGTCCTTCTGCATCAGTTAAAAACTGCAGCATGGATGGAAATATGGGGAAATTATTATCCCTCTTAGAGAAATGGAATTAAAATCCCACTAATGCCACCAGAGTAGGGGTAGTTGGTGGTATTTGTGCATGCCATCCCCCCAACACTATCAGACCTGGCTTACCCCTGCCTGGTTTGGAGGGTTTATTGTACTGAGCTGCTGCTCCTGAATGCTTTGAGCCTTCAGGCCTTCCATGATTAGAAGCTGTCCAGAGCTGTCAGTGTTCCTTTTTATTCCCAGAAGAAAATCAATAATTCTGCTTCCTTGAAAGAGCTGACAAAGGAATCACCTGGGAACTAAGGGCTCTCCAGTACTGTAATATAAGTATCAGGACAAGAGACATGAATTTAGGAACTAGGATTTACTGGGGTAGAAATTGTCTACTGGCCATCCTCATTGTCTCTAGAGTTGCTTGCAGCAAACTATTTGTGGTGTGATAATTTTGCATGTATTAAGCATACTGGTGAACTACTACTAAAATTGAACTTGGTGGATAAAATTACTCAAAAATATTGGTAGAATAGAAAAAAATATTACAGTGGGGGGGGGAGGGGAAGTTAAAATGTGGATTGGTTCTGCCAGACTGTTTCAGGGGATGTAGCAGAAGAAGAATGGATTATTTCCCCCACACCAGACTGATGCTTACTTGAAGGAGTTAGGCTGGTAATGCAGACTTTCCCAGTTGAACTACCTGTTTATACTGCATGATGAATATAAAATGTGCTACTCCCAATATGATCTCCAGGATTCTTTTGATTTATTTCCATTTTCTGACTTGCTGCCATACCCTTCTTTGTGTAGGACACAGCTCTAAGGGTGTGCACGTACTCAGCGAGCAGCACTGACAGTGAGCCAGAGCCAGAGTACAAAACCAGTTATTTCAGAGCTGCAGAGGAGACTCTTGTGGAGTTAACAAAGAGCAACAGACAAGGTAATTGAAAATTGGTACATAAAGATGTATGTCCCTCATCTCCACACTGACTCAGCAGCAGATGGTGTCCTTCATTGAACTTTCTGTCTAGATTTCACTTTCTAACCCCAAATCTTTCTTCAGTCTAATTTTCTATTAACTTTTTACTACCTTTTTCTTTTCATTATGTGTAAATTCTTTTTTCTCTCTTCCACAGTTTTTGCTACTGGAGGCTTAACTGGTAGGTTTTTATACATAAAAATAATGTAATTATTACAAAATTGAAAGGTGACTATAAATATAGTTTCCTTTCTTATTTTTCTTTTTTTTTTATTATACAGCCAGTTGAAATAATGCAGTGATGAAGGCCACAGTTTCCCAACCTCTGTATCAAGGTGATGTTGGTTATGGTGCCACAGTGAACTCTCTCTCATTTTCCTCTCTGTATATATTGCAGCTTTCAAGAAAGAAAGCTTTTAGTGAGAATTGATGGCAATTTGGAATTTACTGAATTCCAGTAGATAAAAATACATTAAGTGAAGTTCTTGAGATAATAGTTTTCTGTGTGTTTAATAACCTGGGAAATTGCTGCCTTGTCTCCATCACCAGCCTGCTGTGCTTGGAGCCACCTTCCAGTGCAGACGGGGGCGGCGAGGGGAGGGCATCTCTGTCCTTGTCCTTGCAGCCCAGGGATCCCTGCAGCTGGGGAGCTCTGGCCAGTGCAAGGTCCTGGCAGAGCCTGGGATGCCCTGAGCAGCCCCAGGGCTGGCCTGGCAGAGATCAGCACCTGCAGCAGCACACCACGGTGACCATGGCACCGAGAGCGGCACCGGGGGCTGCGTGCTGGGCTCTTGGTGTCTCCAACATTTGGCATTTCCAGAGCTAATCCAGTGCTTGTGATTCCATGGGAGAGGGCAGAATAGGAAGCTAGGACCATTTATTTACATTACTGCTGCAGCTTTGTGGGTTTTATCTGTAGAAAATATTGCAAGTCATTTTTGTCATCCCATAAACACTTGTTTTTACAGATTTTGCTTTTTACAAAGCATGTTTTAATGCAATAAATGTGGTTTCTTAAAAAAAGTAAATAAGCATTTTTCTTTCCTGCATTCATCACAATGTGCAGGGGAAAAAAAACCTATTTTTTTCATTTGTTTGCAGTTGCTTTAAATGGCAGCAAATTCCAAGTTTAATGATATCTAAGCCTGACTTGGGGTGACCATCTTACATAGAGATTCATTAATTTTGTGTATGTGCCTCCCTTTTGAACCAGTAAGATATAAAGACATAATTGTGATTGAGACAAATAGAAGATTATGATACTTTATTGCAAAAGTATTTCTGCTGTGCTCATTCCTCATAGTAAGAGTTTCTTTTCTGTGCTCTCTAAATGCTGCTCTCACATGGGATGAACAACCATACTTTATCCCATTCTGTGTTCAAAGGTCTCAGTGTTTTTTGCACTTTTGATATAACCTCAAAACACCCACATGAGGCTGGGGCAGGGGCTCCAGCAAACCAGTCCACAGAGAATATTTTTATAGGAATAGATAATTGCATTTATTAGCTAAATCCCCAAACTCACTGGTTGCATAATTATAATGTTGGAATGATTTTCATTTTCCATTTATGAGCAGGGAGCAGAAAGACTGAGTGCCCAATGCAAAGGCTATTAAAAGTCAATGATAAGACTTTTGTTGATTTAATGGGCTTAGCATGAGATTCCCAGTGCATTGCCCAATGTTACAGAGAAGGTCAGTAGAGTAACAGGGAATATGCCAAATATTCCAGATCCTTCTCTCCCAACCATGAAAGTGTTTTGATCTCAATATTATGAATTGATTCTGTTAGAGGCATTGGAGGCAGACCTTCTCCTAGGGCTGTAGGTTATAAGGCAGAGCTGAAGTTTGTGTAACAAGAATTGGGAGGAAAGAACTTAATGTTCACATAAACATCTGTCTGCTGTGTGCTTTCATGAAGCTGCAGAAAATTACCCTGGTTTTATTTTGTTCTTCTGAGTGAGTTTTCAGCCTTGGACTTCAGAAACCAGGGCTTTATTCCTAATGTTGTTGTGCTAGGCCAGGCTCTGAAACAAGCACCACTTTCTTACCTTACTTATGTATTTTAATGCTCTTGTATTCATTAACTAAAAGCGTAGGGAAAAAGAAAGAACTCCCAAGTACAGCCAACCTGAATGTTATGCTAAAGGAACTTAGCACATCTGCCATGTAAGTCTGTTAAAAGAGAAGAACAAAACCTTGCTGCAAATATTTAAGTGGGAAGATCCCCCAAATTAACCACCTTTTCTATAATTTGAAAAGAGAGGAAATGAATTCTGTCTGTCTCATACTATCTCCTCCAGCTCAAACATTAAGTGGGAACAGTCCCCTGTATATACATTGGAGAATTGGAAGGCAGTATTTTTAATGTTTCTATTGCACTGAATTTCAGATACCTTAAAAACCAATTTAAATACATTTTAAAATTATAAAATTCCATTAACATCTATGTAGACCATCATAATGATATTATTTGTTACATCTCTTCCAGCTGTGCAGGAAAAACAAAGTCAGAGAAGGTCGTTTTTGGGGAACCCAATGTCAATTTTGGATTTATACCAACACAGTCTCTATGGCCATTTTGGAGAGGATGGACCTGAACAATTAGCACATTACAGTTTAATTGAGCAGCTGAGTGGAGCTTCCAGTAAAGACAGCAAGACCAAGGAGAGCCCAAGTGTGAGTCACTGCAATTTTTATATTATTTCTCATTTTGCTTATTATTATTTTTACTTCCCTTTTGTTTTTTTCCCCAGTGTGTCAATTGACTACTAAAACCAGGCAGACTTGGAAAAAACATGTCCTGCAGAAGAGTAAAGATCTGAATATTTTTAGAGCAGATTGTTACATTTGAATGCTCACCTGTCACAGAATTAGACTTACAAAATTGACAAGTAGAGACAGGCTAGTGCTTGTACTCCACCATTAGTGAGGAGCTGAAATTTAAAGCTAGCAAGTAAACACAGAATTTATCTTTTAAGACTGCTCCTCCACATATAATTAGATAGCTTGTGTAGAACAACATGGATTAAATTACATAAAACTCTGGAGAAGTATTTCTGAAAATTCAAATGAAATTATGCTATGGAAATCACCTATCTTCTGGTTTCTTCTGAGAACTTGGTGTCAGATTTGATGGTTTTGATGGTTTATTTTGATGAAGACCAGTCCTGATCTGATGGGTTGACCTTAGTGCTAAACAGAAACAAATTTGTTTTCTCCGCTTACTTCATGTGAATCCACTCCCTTTTCTATGCCTAGAAGTATGGAACTGAAGTCACACAGCCTCAGCAACCCTGGAGAGGAACTTTTCAATCTGTTGTTTTCCTCCTCTGTTCTCATGTCATCTCCTCTCATCATCTCACTCCCTTCCCTCTCTCCATTGATCTAACAAGCCAATTTCTTTGAAAGTACAGAAAGTCATGATCCAGTCATGATCCAGTCATGATCCAGTCATGATCCAGTGCAATCATTTTGCTTCCATGTTCAGTCTGTTTCCCCAGCTCTTCTTTTCAGGCACCAGCTCTTTCATTTCTGTGTGTAGCACTCAGAACATTTTGGGACTGTTACACTATAAACAAAGGTGGTAGCAGAAAATAAGGAATGAGCTGCTGGTTTGAAATTTACTGGTGCAGTGCATAAATGAAAAAGAATTTTTATCTCTTCCCAGACCCCAGTTTTCAGTTTCAGGAAATGACTGTGCCTTGCAACTTCAGAGGTGATTAACCAAAGTTGGAGTCTTAGAGCTTTCAGGAATCTAGGCCAAATATGCAGAAGGAATATGAAGAACAGAATGGCAGTAGCCCTGTTTATTCCAGCTCTGTTGGCATCAAAGTCCTGTTTAACTGAATATTAAATTGACCACAAACTTCAAAAGAAAAATCCTGAAATGTGTATGCCTCATTTCTCAATCAACCCAATTCCATTAGTACCCAGAACATGATTCCATTTTAATATATGTGGGTCATATTAGAAAGAAGAATTTCAAATAATCTGACTTCATAGTTGGGAAGGAAAAAAAAAAGGAAAAAAGGGCAGCAGAAGGGTGTTAAAAAGGATTCGTGCAGGAAAATAATTTGAGCATCCACTTGATTCCTCATCTTGAACATCCAGAAATTCATAGCTTAATTATGTGTAGGAGATGAATTATATATGTGTGCATATATATGAAAAAAAATACATAAAAATCAGTTCTGCCTTCTGAAGGCCAAGGTCTTCTGCTATTAACAGAGCAATTAGATTTGGTTCCAGTATAGAAAAGTGACTCAGAGTTGCATCTACTTTTAATTAATTATTTTCACGCATTCCTTGTGTATGATATCTCTGCAATGTGCCCAATCACCCTCAAAACCTAAAGAAAGCCATTGGACAGGCCTTAGGATCCTGTAAAACTCCATCATTTAACCAAAAGGCACCAGGTGTAGCTCAGCCAGCCCCAGCATTTTTCATGCATTATGCTGGGGAGCTCTTGAGTTTACTTTTTAAGGGTCTGAAATAGCTCTCCAAACAGCATTGCCTCTCCCTGAACAGCAAAAGCTCAATAAAGCACTAGAGATTTGCCTATTAGTATTAAACTTTTCAGAATGACAAATGAGAGGAAGTAACCATGAAAAGCAGGTTGCCCTGAACTCCTTGTTTGCAACAGCACAGCAGGTTTTTTCTGAGCTGTAGTTTGTCCAACAGAAGAAGATCTACAGTCTGTTTAAATCAGAGCTGTGTGATCTGCAACACTACCCACAAAAAGAGGGGGACAGCAGAGACAGAGGCACTTCTGGCCAACAAATTTTTAAAAAATCTAGGTGTATGAATTTTGGGGGGAGAATAATGCAGCTTTCATGAAGAATATTTGGTATTTTGAAAAAGGAAATCGTACAGGCTTTGTATTTAATTGTATTTAATTGTATTTTTCAAGTCTTGGGAAAAACCAAACAAAAGCTGTGTGTCCAAAATGCCTCATGATGGGCAAGATGAGTTCACAGTGCTTGTCTGAAGAGCAAGTGTGCTGAGCCAGTCTGAGCCCAGTTAAATGGGGCTGTGCAGCTCCAGGATGGCAGTGGGGCAGACTGGGGGCTCTGATGAGGCAGTCAAGAAGCTCTCTTGGCCCAGACTTGGAATTTGATTTGTCTTCTTCCCAACCAGTGCATTCTCCAGCCTCCAGAGTTTATACACAGCAAGTGTCATCAGCAAAAAAAGTACTGTACAGGAGCTTCAGAAGAGAAACAACTGATGGGCAATTACTGTGATGAAGGGACACTGCAGGGACAGTTTAAGGAATCAAAAAGTGCTTTTAGACATTGAAAGGAAAAATACTTATTGTTCCAGTCTTAAACAGAATCCTGGTTAAATTCTCTTGGCATTAAGACTAATTTTACGTTACTTTTATTTTGACCTGAAAAACATATTCTGAAATTATGTCATCCTTTGGCACACTGAGAAAAGCAAATCACAGTTTCAAAGAAAGGAATAAAATGCATTGAATCATCAGCAGAAAACTTTCACTTGAACTAATAACCGTGCTGTATTTTCCTCATGTAGAATTTTCCAAACAAGAAACATTCATTTTTACATTTATCAAATGACTTATTTTTATTTGAACAGTAATTTCTGTGGTTTAACACAATAAATGCAGCACCTGCTCTGAAGTCCACTGCAGGCAGCCCATGGGAGACACCCTGTCAGTGAAACTTCACTGAGCCCTGCATTAAACAGCTGCTCCTGTCCCTTGCACACTGGGAGTGCCCTGAGCACTTTGCCAACATCATGACCATGTTTAAAAAATTATTTCACATTTCATCAGTTAATTTACTGCTTAGACTTCAAAAGCTCAAGTGACGTTTTCTAACATTCAGAAAACAAGATGAATTTCCATTCCCCAGGCCCATTGTTTATTAACATATTTTATAATCAAACAGGAACCATTAGGAGAAGTAACTGAGTTGGCCAAAGATTTTATTACTTAATCATCCTTATGGTCCCAAAGAATTATGAAAAATATGTTTACTTCTCTGTCCTCAACCAACTTTTACTCTGTAATACAGCCCTTCTTGCTCTGCTTTGTCCCTATTACTCAATTTAAGTCACCATCAAGGCTTGCTTGGGATTTCAGGCATGACCTGAGAACTTTAAAGAAAAGATCCCTTATGGAAGGAATTGGTACCAGTCAGAAGTTTCTACTTCCTCTTGTTTTCCCCCAGTTCTGATGAGATACATGAGAAATCTGACATTTCTGGCACAGTTACCTTGTTAATTGCATGGGCACTTGAACTGGGGGCCTCATTTACCACGAGAGTTTTCTCTGTGCAGTGTGAGGTATGGCCACATCCACCACACAGGGTTTGAGTGTGTGGAACAGATGATTCATGAATGAGATCAAATCCCTGTGCCTGGAAATTTAAGTAGACATCAGAGAGAGATGGCAAATACAGGCCAAGGAAAAATTAGAGATGTTGCTGCTGTTTAGGCTGCACTTAGAAACAGGACTGACCTGGCATCATTCCCAGATAAACTCAAGGATTTTACAGCTGAGTGAGCTGATTGGGAGTTAATGCTGTATGATTGACCTGTTGTGCTCACATCCTCCTATTAGCAGGGAGAATACCCACTGAAGGACTAGAAACAAGACTCACTCTGGTAATTGCACTACACTTGCCATCCTCCAGGATCTCTGAGCATTCAGCTGATAGCAGAGAGGGTGTTCCAGCTCTGCTGAATTACAGCTTCCCCTAGAGCAGCCCTGACACCTCTGCAGCTGCACTAAACAAGAGTGAGGGGGAAATAAAGAAAGGCCCGAGCTGCTTCTCCTTGTGTCTCATCTCCTACAGAGATCAGTAAGACTTGAGCTGGGTACTTTGCACTGTTCACCTCTTTAGGGAGATCTAGGAGAATGGGCCAGAAAAGTTTGTGTGCCTGATTTGGGTTCTTTGAGCCCCTTTCTGGAGGTGCCTTGCTCTCTCTGAAAGAGAGAAACTCTTTGGCTCTTGAATTAAGTCTCTTTTAAAGAGGACTCTCCGTGTTTGAGTATCTGAAGTAATTCTGAGGAGACCATGTGCACTCTGCTTTCACAGAGAATTAATTTTTTTCACATTATCAGATGTGCTTAGGGAAGGATTCTCCTTATCACATGTGGAAAAGCCTAAGATAATGATTTTGGTCCAATTAGCACTTGGGAAGAGCTGTATCCTAAGACTTTAAACTGGAAAGGAGGTACTGCCCTGGAGAACTGCTTTCTTCCTTTCCCTGACCAGCAGCTGCCTTATCCTGAATACCAGACTTTCAACCCAAAGGTAAAAATATGAACATTGCCCCAGACTTTCCTCTGTGGGAAACTTAATAAAAGTCAGCTATTGTAGTTACCATCTGTATTTGGGAAAGCGACATCTCAGGGCACACTCTGGTGAGCACTAAATGACTTCTTTCTTTTTACTTTCATATAACATGAACACCTGCAGCTGGGCAGCCCTGGGTGACATTTTGCTGGGCCAGCAGGATCTGGTTTGCTGTCTGGAAATTGGTGACAGTAACACCTCTGTCATGTTACAACCAGAAGAAAACAGCAAATGCTCCTGAGGACCTCAGTCTTGGCTTGTTTTGTACAATGTGTGTGTTACTGCAAATACAGAGTTTGCAGCAGCTCTTACAAATTATTATAATGGAAGGTAGAAGAGCCCTCTTGTCAATAAGAGAAATAATCTAATGGGCTGGATCAAATACACAAATTAGGTGATAGCAGGTTTCTGTGTACTAATGGCATAATTCAGTTTGCTTCCTATCAAGCAAAGAAACCTCACCTCCTCTTGGCTATTTGTCTTGTAGGCTTAAGAGAGAGGAAGATGATGAGGTGGGGAGGGAATCAGCTTTTTGCTTCCCTAGCCCTGGTGAACCTGGGATATTAAGGAAGGAACTGCCATTGTACAATCTGTAGGTGGGAAAGAAGTCTGCAGTCTCATTCATCCATCTTTGGTGCTTTAAGATCATTGCTTTTCTTTCAAGTAAGGAATGAATACATCAAATCATTGGATATGTTCAGAGAGGTGATCTAGTAATGTAAATTTGGTGGTATCAGTACTCAGCACTACCATGGGATCCCTGAGTGTGGCCTCATGGGGACCTTTGTGCTGCACATTTCCCAATTTTGTCGAAATTGCCTCTGTAGGATTTTCCCACTGACAGGCTGGGGGCTGCAAGATTTCCTTTCTGTGTCATCAGAGGGGTTGGATTCTCAGATGAGTGATGCAATACTTGTGCCATCAAGGCAGGGACTGTCTGAGTAATTGCCTGAGTTGATGTAAAACCCATTGTCAGGGGAATTATACAGGAGTATTTGACAGCCTAAGTGACAAAAACCACAGGAGCATGGTCTGATAAGAAAGCAGGTTTGACCATACCACCCATGGGAATAATGCAGAATTAAACATATTTTTTCCAACCTAAAGTCTGATTTGCTCATCTTAAATTAGAAATAGGCTGAGACATCTGCAGACATCAACAAATCACTTGTGTCTGCATGTTTTTTCCCCTCCACAGGACAAGTTCACATTCTAAGATCTGTTTCCAAGCCTTATATTCCCAATGAGGTCTTTATTGTTTCTAATACCTTGCCATCAATGTTGCCCCCAAAAAATAAAGTGAAGAGACAGCAAAACAAGCAATTTGAAGCCTAGCTAGGCAGTCCTCTGGGACCAAAGCCTCACTTGACACACATCACTTAAGAGAAATGTTGTGTGGTGTGGAAGAACATCCTTACAGCCAGCCTGAGGAACTTGGCAACAGTAAAAAGCTGCAGTTATAGGAGCCTCATTTCTCTCCCTGTGCCTTCTAGGTGAAACTGCTGAGGTTTCTTATGCTGCTGAGAGTTTTAGTAAAAAATTATGCAATGGAGAGTGGTTCAGCAAGGAGGTTGATAGCATTCTCCATAACTTCCTTAAGTTTTTAAAAGGCTTTGGCAAGAGAAAACATTTGGAATGCAGCGTCCACCAGAGAAAATAACTTTTTTAATGGTATGTAAGGGACATTTTTAGGGAAAAGATAACCCTGAAAAAAAACCCTGGAAGCTGCTATCTGCTGAAGCAGTTCTGTTTCAGCATTAATGGCCTCAGTAGTTTTAGTACTGTGCCACCAAAGCCCATTCTGACTAGCCCTCCAGCTGGTATAAAGGCTATTTTATGTTTGGTTAGTGTATTTATGGGCATGGGTAAGTGGTGACATTTTAACTCAAATATCTTTCAGCACATACTTTTAAGAGTATTTGGGTATCAGTGAGGGACAGAAAGTCTTTGGCATAGGAGAGCAGGCTGTGTGGCATTTAAAACACATGGTGTGCAAGGCTAGCAGGAAAATGGTTTGGATGTGAGTGAGAGAAGATGTGGAGGAAGTGGAAACTGGAAATCCAAGGGCTTCAGGCATTGCTGGGCAGGTAGGTGCAGTTCCAGTGCCTCTGGCACAGGGTCACCAAGTGCTGAACTCCCCCCAGTGATCTGTGCCTGTGTGGCTTGTCAGCTGCCAGGTGCAGATGTCTGGGCTTGTGATTTAAAGCCAAGATGTCCTGTGGCCACAGCTGGAGCCTTGTGCTCACTGAACCCCTTTGGCACTGTAAGGAGGGGAGAATTTTGCCCTTTCTGAGTGGAAAAACTTGATCACCGGAGCAGAAACCCCATATCCCACCATCTCAGCAAGTAATTTCAAATTACAGAGGGAAGCTTGTCTTTTCAGCATGTGGGAGCTGCATAACCACCTTACACACTGGCCCAGATGTCACAGGAAGCCCTGCAGTCCATTTGCCAGAATCCCTGAGTGCTGGCCCACAGCTGCTGGTGTGCAAGTGCCCAGAACAGCCCAGAGCAGCTGTGCAGAGCTGTGCAGAGCAGCTGTGCAGAGCTGTGCATTTACAGGGACTGTGCCCTGTCACAGCTCTGATGGCTTGGCTACCCCAGGTCATTTCTCAGCAGGGCTGAGTAGCTGCATTAGCAGGGTGTGGAAAAGACCCTGCCACAGTCAGTCCCTGCCCACCCCCCCTGCCCACTGCAGACACATCCCCAGCACTCCAGTGTCCATTTGCCTTTATAACTGGAGATTACATCTGGATTTCATAGGCACAGGGGCTCTTAGGTGGAAGCAGGAATATCCTTTAGTCTAATAAGAACCAAAAGTACATACAGAATAAAAGTATAATTTGCTAGTGATTTCCACGAGTGGAAAATGTTCTGGGCTGTTTTTCAGGGGTTTGGCAGATGGAGCTGATGTGGTTTGCAGCATGGCCCAAAGTGCACTTGTGTTTCTGCCATTTGTAACCAGGCATTCTTCACTCCCCCATCTTTGGAAATAAAGCTGCAGGTTTCATTTCTCTCACTGTGGAATAGGAATATTACAATAATACTGCGGGCCAAAATAGAATTCAGGACACATGAAAAGCAACAAATTATAAATATTAGTAAGCATGTGAGATGGTGTAATTGTTGTAATGATATTAGTAATAAAAGAAAAAGCTGAAAAATAGATTGGATCCAATAAACATTGGATTGACTCAATCAAGATAAGAGCAGTAAGGCACAGAGGTGTGTTCAGTGAGCTGTTTGTTTTCTGAAGCTGGGAAATATTTTGACTCCAAGAGAACCATGTGATTAGCAGAGTTAAATGAGATGAATAAGGCTGTAATATTTCTGTGAATTGTTTTTTCCAGCTGAAGCTTGCCTTGCCCATCTATAACAGTGATGTGTTTTGCATAAAGCACTCAAACATCACACAGAGAAGGGTGGGAAGTGACTGATCTTTTAGTGTGAGAGTTCTGTACTGAGGAGAGCACACGAGGAATAAGTTACACAGATGATGGTAGCAGGAATTGTGGCAATATACTGAGAATATGTTGGCAAATTGTTTCTATTTTTAGGAGGACGCTTTTTCTTTCCATATGCACATGACAATAATATCCTAATCAACGTGGTATTTTATGTCAAATATTGACAAAAAACCATAATGAAATAAATTTTTGGTGTTTATAGTTTGTTCTACTAGCTGTTTTCCTTTCCCAAAAGTGATTTGCCTTTTATTGAAATGAGAAGTTATACTAGATTTAGTGCAGTATGACACATGGACTCTATAACCTTAAGAAAAGTATTGGTAAATATTTTTTGCAAATTCAAACTTTCTACTTTATAGTATGTCCCAAAGGGTAATATTTTATCTCTTACTATATTTTTAGGCCCCAATACATGAATTTCAGGCTTTTGCAGCATTCATATTAATTTAATGAAAAGCAATGTTTGTATTTGACAAGAGAAAAAACCATGGTATTTAGCAGATTTGGTAGCAAAAAGTGACACACTGGGAAATTCACAAGATGTAGTTTCATAATTCAGATGTCTGATTATCCCTCACAAAGGCTAGGAGTGAGACAAGTTTCCATAGCACATGTCAGAGTCCTGGCAGCCTGAGCTGCTCATCAGCCCCTCAGTGACTGAGACACAACCTGATGGCTCTGCTCCCATTAGTGCCACCTTCTCTCAATCTCTCCATCCTTTGCCTCCTCATTAGAGGTCACTCAAAATTTTACCTACTGTAAAAAATGGGAGCCTGAAGAACTTCTCTTAGCTACTCTAGTGTTAATCTCAGCAAATCAAACCCCGAGTGATTATGATGTAAAAAATTGCCAGTCAAACACTTTAAAGTGATTTTTCTGACATCCTATTGCATATGCACATATCCTATGGGTTACTGAATGCTCTGTAAAGCAAAGTGTAAAACAAGGTCTCAGATGGCTTTGGGAGGATGAAGAGTAAAGCAGAAGTGGGTGGAAAAGAAGAAATTAAATATGAATAGGGTGTGTTGCTGCGGATTATAAAATTAAAACGTTGACTATGCAGTAATAGTCTATGATATTTCTTCTAACAAAAAAAGTTACCAGATTGGGAAACTTGTTGGTAACACATATAAAAAGATTGTCAGACAATGCCTGAAACTGAGGAGCAGAAGTAGCAGAGCAGACAGCACATGCTTGCTGGTTGCTCTTGCAAGAATTATTTTTCTCTGCAGAGACCAAGAGGAGACTTTTTTATGGCCTCTAATCAGTAAAAATAAAGGTCAGGGTTTCTTCGAGCTTCTTTTCCTAATGGCTGTGCCTAAATGGATATTTAGACACTTCAGCTGCCCAATTTTCAGAGGTGCTACAAGTCTGTAGCTCTCGCTGATGTCTCTGACCAATTTATGTTATTTGGATCCTGTGAAAATCATGGAGTTTATAGAGGTGCTTGAAAATTGGTTTCGATATTCTCCCTCTAACTGGCAGAATTTTGGTCTGTAACATCCTGCTTCTGTGGGCAATGGCATGGAACATCAGCAGACATTTCCCCCAAGTTGAAAGGAAGGCCAAATACTGTGCATTTCTAATCTGGTCCTACTGTGCTCCCATTAGGATCATATCATAATGAAATTCTTCATCTTTTTTAATCCGTGTCTTTATTGCATTTTCCATAGCATTAGTGTATGGGCAACTGGAAAAAACTAAAACTTTCATTTGTATCATTTTACAGAATATTTTTACCATCACTATTTTAGGAACATTATCCCATCTTTTAATGTTTCTGCTATGGCAAGCCAGGATACAGAAAGCTCAACATTTCTAATACAGCATTTCTAGAAATAAAATCCATGGTGAAAACATGGAAGCTGTGCCATGACATCATTAGTGGCATGGTGTGGCAGAGCAAGCCAAGGACAGCAGCCACCATTTAGAAGCTGTGTGATGTGAGGGCTGAGCCTTCCTGACTGACTGCTGAAAGCTAAATTGTCTTTGGAGCTCCTGTTTGTTTGTGGCAGTTTCATCTCTCGTCATGGTGACACGAGAAGATGAAGTCTCTGGCTGGGCAGGAAATTTAGGTATGAGGACATTTATCTTCTTGTCTTGTTCTACAAATCCTGCTGGGTTTCTCCTCCCATTGCACAGAAGCTGCCTGGCTGCCCAATTAGTGTGCTTGGGAAGAGGAAAGGGGGCTAAGGCTGATGTCACCCGCAGGCGTCACACGCTCTGCTTTTAGCTCAGCGCTGTCCTTCTGTTCCTGTGAAAGTGTTGGGGAGCCCACTCTCTCTCCTCCACAGCCAAAAACTTTCATACAAAGCAGGGACTTGGGATTTCAGCTATCTCGTGCCATTCCTGGCAGAGACATCTGTGGGAAGCAGAACTTTTGCCTCCATATCCTGTTTCTCTGGTAGGCAGAGAGTCCGGATGTCAAAGGATGGAAAAACCCAGATTTATGAATGCAGCATGATGTGGATAATTACCATTCAGAAAACCACCCAGAGTCCACAGGCCCCAGGGCATAGAGCATGGAGTCAAAGATCTCCACAGGTTCCACAGGCTCTGGACAGCCCAAAACCCTGGGGGTTTACACAGGGCACTCCAACAGGAGTGAAATCATCATCAACTCCAACTGATACATCAGAGCCTGCCTTGCTGCTGCTGGTGGCACTAGAATTTGCTAACCTGTGCTAAGCCAAATCTGTGAGACAGCTGGGAGTTTAACAAACGTATTTCAAATTGTATTTTGGAGAAATCTCAAGCATGGGGGGAACTGGTCATGTTCTGTTCATTGCAGCAGATGGCATCCCATTTGGTGTTTGTTAGCTTTGTTTGCAGCTCAATATTTTGTTTCTAGGGGAACTCAGTAAGTTAAATAATTTATTTCTCTAATGCATCAAGAGTCTGATCCAAACTCTACTAAAGTCAGTGCAAAACATTTGATTAACTACCATGTTCGGTGGATTAAATGCCCGGTTCTGTATGTTGAAGAGCATTTCAGATGCTCCCTAGTGAGAACCTCTGTGAGGCCTCTGCCTTTCCATGGAAAATTTTTTGCCTGCAAATAAAAAAATACTCAAATTTCAAAAAGCTTTACATACAGGAGTGCAGGACTGTGGAGATAGGGATGATGTTCTGGCTGAATGTCCAACTTGCTAAGCCTCTCTTCCTATTAAATTCCCCATTTTTTAAATAAAGAATATAAATAATACCTTCCAGCTGCATTTGGAATTTAATCTAGTACTATTAGCAGGCTCTTTGAGAGCTTTGAAGGCCCCACAGCAGCACTAAGCAAATAATCATTATCATTTAATATTCTCATCAAGCATTCTTGCTCGAGATGGGATCTTGCATTACAAGGGCTAACCATAAACACATTGCTCCTCTGATGAGGAATTTTCTGAATGTCAGGAGCAAATTCACATCCTGCAAAGAGTTTTGCATGGGCAGAACTCTACCACCTTAGCAGTCCTGCTATCCATACAGGGCTCTAACCATGTCTGTGCACGGAGGAAACTTTTATTCCATTGTTACAAGTATTTGAATCCTGAATAATCTAAGATATTGAAGAAATTAACACTTAAAAGGACGTTTGCTTTTTTTTTTTTTTTTTATTCTAATAAATATTAAATGCCTGCTCATTTTCAGCAACATTTTTTCAGATTATTCATTCACTAGTAGGGACTGGCAACTGCTTTGTTCTGTATTTTCATCCTGATTTTCTGTTTGTATCATCTTTGGGCATTCAAAAACGAGTGTGCATTAGCTGTTCAGTGTGTCTGCATGAATTCCAGTTGTATTTTAGTCCTCCTAGTGGCCTGTTACATTAACAATATTACAATCTGGGTTTAGGCACAGGAACATGTTCTGGATCACCAGTACCTCGCTGCAGTTGCAGCACTGATGCTGCAGTAACACTTCTGCATTGCTAAGGTCAATAAATCTCCTAAAGCATTTGTCCAACAGGTCCAGTCACGTGGCAGCTGTCACCTCACACACTTCTCTTTTTGTACAGAAATTGCAGTGAAATCAATGCAAACAAGCCCCTATTCTTCCCCTGCAGGAAGCCCACTGTGGGAGCAGGAGCCTATGCTGCTTCTCCACAGCAAATTCCTTCTTCAGTCATACCCAGCAGAGTTTTCTCACAGCCAGACAAGGGGGTCAGAACCCACAAAACCAGGTTCCCAATGTATATTTTCACATTTCAATGTGAAAATATTTCAATGTGCCTTCTTTTTCTGAAAAAGCCTCAAAAGCCCTGACAAAATTTCACCTCACAACCCAGGAAGGGCTTCTTACAGCCCAGGTGGGCTCAGCACAAACAGCTCCTTCCCTTTCAGGTCCTGTTCCGTGCTTAACCTGAGCTTTGCTGGTATCCAGGGAAGCTGGAGGTGGAAAGGCAAAGGTCTGTCCAGCACTTGTGCTTGAGTTTTCTGTTTCAAGGCTGTGCCCCTCACAGTTTTCAGCCCCTGATGCCTCCTGCCAGGTCCCAGTGGGACACATTCTGTATGCCTGGCTGGGCCACCAAGTAGGAGAGAGCTTCTCATGACCAGAAACAGATGTACTCGTTTTAAAAGATGAAGTAAACACATCTAAATCCATAAATTACCTAAAATTCCCCTCGGATCACAGCCAGATGATATGCATGTAAATCAAAATGGATATCACTGCTTTAATTCAGTGAGGAGGCAAGTTCAGCATGTATAAATCTTCTGGCTGTAGGAGCTTCCATCTGCATCTGTAGCAGTGGTCATCTCGGTGCCCAGCATTGCTCTGCTTAATGGTGATTATTTCTAATCATTCTAATTCTTAATTCTCCTAATAATAGAAAAAGTGTTTGTTTTTGAGCATCCTTTAGAGTTAAAAAGGACTACCAGCATTTCAGACAGGAGTTTCCTATTCCCTGCTCATACCCAATGTGCATTTTGTACACACAAAGTAGGTGCTGTAAGAGTGTGAGTGGCTGGCCCCAGTCAGGAGCAGCCAAAGAAATCTGCAGGGAAGGGAGCAAAGATCCCACATCCCAGTGGGCACCTCCCTGTGGCCACGAGCATTCCTGACATCCCTTCCTCCTCAGCACCCTCAGCCCCAGGCAGGACCTGCAGCTCCCCAGGAATCCAACAGGCCTGGGCTGGAAAACCTGTCCTCCAGCACATCTGAAACTCAGCCATGAATTTCTTAGCTTTTAAATTGCATTTTTTACCTGATTATCTTCCAAAAGGTTTTCTAAATTCTTGATTAATTTTTGGCTGTTTAATGCAGTGTTTGGTTAACTAATTCATGTAGTTGTTTATAATTATTGCCTTGCTTTAAAATCATCTTAATAGAAGGTTGGGGGTTTTTGTTTTCTTTCCAGTAGAATAACAAGTTATTTTATTATTCAAACAAGGCTTACTTCCTGCTGTTTTCAATAAGATTTTTAATAAATATGTAAATTTAAAAATTAATTTACTGCATACGTTTGGCAGCATGATTCTTGAACTGACAAAAGTTTGATGGATTGTAAAATTATCCTCCATAAAAATCATCAGTCACAGTAAACAGAATTTATCAGCCTCTGGTAATTCTACAGCTTTTTCTTCATCTTATCTCCTGTTAGGAACTCACTTAAAATTGATTATAATATAGTATGTTTCTAGAAATGTAATTCATTCATATATTAATTAGATTTTAGGTTAATATCCCATCATGGAATAGGACATGAGCCAAGAGTGTTTTCCTGTTGTTGCAGAACTGCAGCAGAGAACCCTTGATTACTGTTCCCATGGGGTTTAACCACCAGGACTAATCACTAATCAAATTCCAACAACATAAAATGGAACATCCTTCATAGCATTTATTTTCTAGCTGACTTATACTATAGGCTTTTTATTGATACAACTTGCTGTACTGAAATGAACTAAAAATTGCAAGAGAGGATTTATCCTTCTACTTTAATTTGGTTCTGCAGCCTGTGCCTGAAACTCTGTCTTGGATTTCTGTGTGTGTTGTGCTGCTGTCCCTGAAATACTCTGCCCTACAGCAGAGATAAATTGTTTGCATAAATTTAGAAGGTCCATGTAGATGACTGTACTGTTATGTAGGATTTGTTAGCAGATCAGCTTAAAACACAGGTTTCCATCTGCAATTCATGCCTTGTTTGAATCAGTGCTCAGCTCATACCATCAGCTGGAGAGGTGACAAGTGCAGTCATGTAACCAGCATCATTATTTGCATCTATCCTGTCCCACTTTTCTCTGACTGCAAAGGAACTTCTCTGGTCTCATTGCACAGAGTCAGAAAACAGTGTCCATGTGGTTCAGGCTGCTACAGATGGACTGGGAAGGCAGCCTGGGCTCTGCCCTCTTCCCCTGCTGCTCCTGAGGATTTATCCCAGTGCAGCCCCAGCCCCTGACCCTCACTTAGGGAAGGTGCAGAGGAGAGCACACCTAGTGGGGTTTCCTTGGTGCCTTTCAGAAGCCAGGTGTCACAGAAGGGAAAAGAAAGGGCAGTGGGGGTTGGTTAGAATCATTAGAGGTAAAAAATCTCTGCTATGCAGAGTTGATTAAAATCTGTAGTGGAAAGGGAAATGTCAGCTTCAGGCCCCTAAAATAAACTATGGTTTTGGACTGGGGTTTAAGCGAGCTAATTCAGAATTTTTTAAGAATGAAGAAGACCCTGTTTCCAAATTCCAAAATGTTGACCTCTGTGTTCCTGGTGAGAGGTTTAGTTCTGATGTGTGTGCACTGTGGACATGAAGGCTCCCCCTGCTGAGCTGAGAATTGTGGTCACAGAGAGGGGAACTGATGGGTCTGGAAAGATTGTTTGTCTCTTCCCAAATTTCCTTCCTCCTCAGAGGCTAAAAGTAAAAAAAAAAAAAGCCCTACTTGCTGTGGAACTTTGTTTAAACTACCTCCCTGAATCATTCTGAGGGGTGCAAGAAGGGACATTCCCTTTCCTTCCTCTGCAGGTCTTCCAGCAGAGGCTGATGCTCACTGAACTCTCTGCCAGCACAGCCCTCTCAATGCCCACCACAAGCCAGTCTTCAGAGCTGGGAGAATTATTCCTACAAGGTTTTCTCATCCTGCTTGATTTCCTCTTGATCCTGCCACATAATTCTTGCTTCTTCAGTGGTTGCACTCAATGCTCTTAAAGGTCTTTTCCAACCTAAACAGTCCTGTTATTCCATGATTCTCTTTCTACTGCTTCTGTCGTTTTACCCACAGGTCAGCTGGATGGTCACAGGCCATGAATCCAGTCCAGTGCACAAAAGACAGGATTACTAGTGAGGAAAATCCCTACCCACTTGCAATTACCTTTGGCAGTACAGTCTTGGGGTGCAATTCCATTTTTCCAGTTCCAGTATTCTGGGTGAATGACATACAGACATTACAGGCCAGGAGCTGAGGCATCACTAGAGAGAGGGGGGATAAGTGTCTTTGTAACTACCAAAATGAATTGTCTTATTCAAAAAAGCCAAAGGTGGAAGATGAAGACAGGTAAGAACACGGCTAATACTCAGGAACAGGACTCTGAGAATTGTTCAGCCATTAAAAAAGGGCTCTGATTACTGAAAATGTCAGTAATCAGAGATTATATGTTCTATGAGTACAACCCTGCATTTACCAAGTTTGTGAGGATTTTTTTCTCATCAGTCAAATGGGAGATAGACCCTGTATCTTTAAGAACTGCATTTGGTTTTTAAAAACAAACAAACAAACAAACAAACAAAAAACCAACCAAACAAAAAAAAACAAACAAAAAAACCAGCTTCAAGCTGTACTTTTTTCCTTTCCTGGTTTCAGGTCCATGTAAGTATCCCAATTAAAAAAAAATCAACTAAACCTTTAGTCTAGGATAAAATTGTAGCCCCTTTTTGGTACAAAGCCCCTTCTTTATTGAAGCAATCAGCCATACTTTCATCAAGAAAAGGACAACTACTTTCATCAAGGAAAGGACAACTACTTTCATTCAGTAGGACAAACCTCTGTATATTTAAATCCTGTGAGGTGAAATACAGAGTGATGAAAACTGAAACAGTGAAGTTATTTAGGACTGCATAGTTCCAGTACCATTTGGTTTTCACTGACAACATAACCCTTCATACAATTCTGTCAAGGAAGAGTACTGACCTTCAAATGGTCAAGTTCAGTCCCTCTGTCACCAATCTTACCTTTCAGTATGACTTTTTTTCACTGCTGCTATTTTTTAATCACTAGATTGAAAAAAAAATTTGCTATCTAACTCCCTCTACAAGTAAAGCTAAAAGGATCTCTGAGAAGTTGAGTGAATCCTGTGCATCTCTTGTTCATTTTCAGTCCATCAGGTTCTAAAAACTGAGTAACAGCTTCCTTTCTCACCATGGATATTTCTTCCTTAATGCCTTGTGGTGAGCTTCTGATTGCACTAAGAATTGCTTTTAGTGGGTAGATTCCCTCTGTGAGAAGCAAAATTGGTGATTCTGCCAATGTGAACAGAGCGAGGCTGTGCTTTGCCTTCTGGAGAAAGTCCTGGTGTTTAATTGCTTTTCTTTTTAATACATTGCCTCAACACACTTGGCTGAGCACCAGCACCATTATCACCTTCCAAGGTATTGTCACTTAGAATTGTATTTTCTTATTCCTTTTGAAATAAACTTTGTCCATGCAGAGTGATGAAGCCAGTGGCCATTCTGAGGCACTGTGAAAAAACAGCATTTTCAGGTACATTCAGTTTGTACCTGAACAAAGGCAAAAAGCCTGGGAACACAGACCTCAACATCCTGGTTTATTAAATTATGCCAAAGTTCAAAGAGGGCTGGTATAAACCTAATCAGGTCAAACAGTCTTGTCATGTCTAGGAAATATTCATGCATGAGGATGGTAATCTTGGCATTAGAGTGCTGAATGTACTGAGTCATCTCATCACTTTATGAAAATTCTGCTTTTCATTGCTCACTAAACTGAATTCTTTTATCTCCTTTAAAACCACACAACAATTCAAGCTATAGACAACATAAGTCTCAACTCCTCAGCTCAGGAGGCAGTGGCTGTTTTGTGCAGCTGTGGACCATACACAGTTTGTGCTTTTCCTCTAAGGTAATTCTCTTACAATTCAGGATCATGAGAAGTGATACTGAAATCTGTTTGTAGATTTTTATCCTCTGAAATACAGCAGGTAAACTTTGATTACATAGTCATGGTTACATTACCCATAATGCCATCAGGGGATGATGCATACCAATGTATATCTGGCTTTCCCATCAGCTGCTGAACACACTAATTAACTTAAAAATGCTTCCTAGCCATGCATTTTTTAACAGAAAAGAAGCTGGCACTTATTGTTTATCATGGAAATCTGATGTGTGTCTCTGAGAATGTCATTATCTGCTACAGCAAAATAATTTTGGGATTTCTGCTCAAGTAGAAAAAAGAAAAATGGTTCATTATTTCAGAAATTATTTTACTGTCAGTCCAGAAAATATATGAAAGCTTCTGACAATGTACAATGGAGAGCATGGCTTATCTTATTATTTAAAGTTATGCTTTAAAGAGAAAGAGGTTCAAACATCCCATTTTTAGCTCAGCTGTAATGCAGCAGAGGTCACACAGTTACAGCTCTCACCTTTGTAGTTTGCTGGATGTGGCTGTGTAACTATTTTCACTGCAGAGAGTTACTTGTTCACCTGATTTTCAGTGAGATCTGGAGATTGTTCACCTTGCAGACAGAGCCTGCATGGCATTCTGTCCTGGCTGGAGGACAGACAGCCTCTGCCCAGCCCTTTTCATGTCACATTCTACTGCAAAAGGCCACGTGACACCAGAGTTCAGTGAGAAGTTACTTCTGATGAGAACAGTGCATCTCTGGCCAGAAAACTGCCCTGTAGCTCCTTGCTCTACAAGAAGCTGTGAATGTGTTAAAATTGTCCCCCTAAACAGGTTATGTACCAGCAGCCTATGGTGCTGCAACAGCACATCCCACTTAGAGCCCTTGTGTCATAAATACAAAGCAGTTACAGGAGTTAGAGGACAGCTAAATTGGAAGAACTGTGAATTTAAAATAAGAAATAGTGGCTCCTGGGATCAAGCTTACCCTGAGCATATGCAGACAGAGTAACAAGCAATCTTTAAAAAGTAAAATCTAGAAAATTGTTTTCCCTTGCAATAAAGTTATGAGCAATAACTAAAAAAACAAAAGGGAACATACTTTGTATCTTCTATTAGAGATCAGATCTGAAACAAAAGACCTTGAGTTACACAATTAAGTATTGATTTTGCTGATCTATGTTTAATTCTCATAGCAATTTTGTTGTTTTTACCCAATAGTGTTTTGCAGTTATACTTCACTTGAAGCAATGCCCTTCTTGCTTTTGTGTTAATCTAAAAACTAAATTGCCCAATGCATGAGAGACATAAATAAAGTTCATTTTTTTCCCTTTTGTAACTGTTTCTGAGCTCTTTAAAGTGCTGGTTAACTAAACTTAGACAGCTGGAAAACACATTTATCCTGCAGAATGGTTCATTGCTATTTTTGGGCTCTGGTGGGACTCAAGCATAGCCTGACCTCCAGATAACCAAAGCTTCTGGGTGTCACCACATTCAAGAAATGGCCTTGCTGCTGCTTTCCTTCCTGCACACGAGTGTGGGGTCCTCTGTGCCTGTGAACCAGCCCATCCTTCCCTCTCCTCCTTCCCACCACACCTGAGGAATCCTTGTGCTGCTCAGAAGGGCTGCAGCTCTTCCTGCTCCTTGATCACACAGCTCTGCAAAGGCATTCTAGCCACATGTAACCTCTCATTTTTGCAGTTTGTAGAAAACCTAATTTGATGTATTAATGTAGGAATAACACCTATTTATAATGTATCAGTGTAACTGCAGGCTAGTTTTGTTTTCCTAATTTGCTGTGCTTGAAGTGACATGCCAGATTTTATTACATCATTAATGGGTTTTAGTTATTCCCTTTAGGATGTTGCCAGCAAGGAAACATTATTCTGATTCATGACTCATGGGTTTATTTCAAAGTGATGTGGCCTGTGATGAATGTCTGTGTATGTCAGGAGGAGTTTCTCCTCTTCTGACAGCTGGTCACTGCTCTCAGGTGGTGCAAGGCACCCCATGCTGGGCAGGTGAGAAGCTCCAGCTGTGGGAAGCTCTGCACCTACACAGTGGAGTAGAACAACAAATGCTTCCCATACCCTAAGGCCATAAGGGTAGAGATTTTCCATACAAAAATACACTTAGGATGAGTAAAAGAAGCTAACCATTGATCTGTTCTAGGGTGATAGGGCAGAGCTGGTACAGAGGCACTGTGAAAACTACAGTTCTTGTCTGCACTGAACCTTTTTTTTCCTTTTTTCTATTATCTGTCTCTTGTAGACCAAAATCTCTGACTACATGTTCTTGTCTTTTCCCTTAATTAATACTTAGGAAAGCAAAGAGCATCCCCACCAAATGCAGCACTCACCTTGTTCACAGAACAGATCAGAACAGTCAGCAGCAAAGTCAACCCTTGGGGGCTGAGATGGTTTTAAGCATTATTGCTGAGAAGGATCCTGTGTGAGAGCAAGCACGGGCTGTTGGTCCATCTTAGCTCTTGTAGCAGCACTGAGCAAAATCAGGAGTCTTGCTCTTTGCTGTGGTGACAAAACCCCTGTTCACTACACAGAAAGCCACTCCTGACACAGGAGAGATCTGAGTGGAAAACATGGCTGAGAGGTGAGGTGCTCTCTACCCCTCTTACCAATCTCACCCAGCCCTCCTGGATGCAGAACACACCCACCTCATGTTCCACTCGGCAGAAGCAGCTGCTGAGTCACTTCAGTGAGACTCTCAAATGCATTAATGAACTAATTACTTTAAAATAAATAATGCCAACATCTTTGGGCTAACCTTGTTCTTTGTTACAGCTGTGACTCTGCTGCAGTCAACAGCAAATCTACATAAAAAACCCCAAAGATGCCACATACACAATTTATCAATCAAATTCTAACAATAGTTGTTTTGGTTTTGCCTTTTGTTTCATCTAGCAGCTTTTAAGAGTGCCATGAATAATAAGAAACTTATTCAAGGATGAATCTAAATAAACACTCTCTGGTAATTTTTTACAAATTGTATCTATAGTAACTAGAGAAAAAATTCTTAACTTGGGTTAGCATTTCTGTTCTGACACACACCAAGGTTGAAGAAATGACCAGTGACTTTCTAGGAATGTATATAATTGTGAGAGAAAATAATTTGTTGATTGTGCAGATTCTTACATTAATATCTCTGCTTAAAGTTTTATTTTTGCCTATGAGTTTTCTTCTATGTGTTAAAGAAAGGAAGCTTCAGGGTTTTTTACAGAAGGATGTAACTGGGCATGAGCACACCTAGTAAGGATGACTCTATGTCCAAAAAAACACCCGTAACTTATTTCTGAATTGTTTCTTGTTTTGGTAATAAATTTTGCTACCACTGTTAGAATTAGTTTTCCCTTTAAGCCCTGATGTATTGTAGATGTACTGTTCACTACTCAGGATCTTTTGCCAAAAGGTTTCTCTGATGGGCTTCAGTTCACTTCAATTTCACTTGATTCAATGTCTTTGCTTAAAATTTTCAGAGTACTTTTGTTCCCTGCAGTTTCTCTAATGTACTTTGTAAAATAAATGAGAAACTAGAGTGTGAATAAAGTAGGATTGTAGCCTAGGTTGTTCTTGAAGGGTGTAAAAACACTATTGATACTGCATAAATGCAGAATATACCAATGAATTCAGTCTGGTCTGTCCTGAGGTGTGAATACATCCTTCAGTAGGAGAGCCAAAATCCTCCTCTGATTGTGATGCCTCACCCAGACTGCTCTGTCCTGCAGATGCTCCAGGTGCTCCTCCTGCCCAGGAGTTGAAATTGGCTCCATTTGAATCAATAAGAGTTTTATCACAGGCCTTACTGAGTCCTGCAGTCCCAAGCCTGTGCTAACTAGTCACATTCCATTTATCTAAAGAAAAGCTGTGAAGTGGGAAAATTAAAGACAAAAAAACATCATTTAGTCTGCCATATAATAAAGTATTTTAGGCTTAGCACTCTGAAAAGCAAAAAGTGCTAACGTGTTATTGATGCCATGGCTGAGAATATTCTCATCTGGCCTACATAGAAGTGAAACAGCTTTCTCAGTATTTCAATTGAGGGCAAAGGGGAGAACATTTTAAGGAGATATTGTGAAAAATTTCTATTGTAGGGTCCTAAATTTGTGTTCATTCCCATTACCAAGGGTTATATTCCTCCATCTCAGCAAACATTTTAATTGCAGATATTGAAGACCTTAGTTTTAACTGTCATCTAAAGTTAGAATCCAACACAACGTTCCCTAAAACCTTTTAGACTCAAGATTAATTAATGCACCAAACAGAAAATGTTCATTTGCTAAGACTTTGGGATCTCCTGTTGCTTTGCTTAAGTTTGTTTGAAATATTTTCCAAAAATAGGAATCTAATCCATGCATTGTCATCTTATGAAATGTGACAAGATCAAAGCAAAAACAGTCATTGGACTGGCATTTCAATTTTAATCTAAGTAGCCATCAAAACAAGCAATCAAACCATGTAACAATTTGTCTTCCTCTCTCCAAAGATTTCCAAGGAGAAGCAGCACAGGGTGCACAACATTTCACTGACTTGAAGCTTGAATTCTGCAGAAAATTCTAAGGGCCCTTTACATGTAATGACCCACAGCATCCACACATCTGCCCAAGCTATATCTTCAGTGTGCTTAAAGTGCCATCTCATTTTCTAGCTAAACAGAAATGTTGATGCCTTGGATTTACAGTAATTTACTGATTCTGTCTTTGCCATCTGATGGCAGTACCAAAAATGAGGAATGGCTTTGCACTCTGATGGCACATCTCAGAATCCTTGAACCTTATCTGCCCAGGAGGTTATTGAATGTTGATTGTAAAATGTTGAATGCTATCCCATCTATCTCTGGTAACACGGTCTGTAAGAGGAGTCAGTTACTGAGATTTTGAAACACTCTGGATATGAACAGCAGGTCATTTTTATTGAGCTGCTCCCCACACGGTTCCCTAATGATTCCTTGGTCAGATCTCTGATTGAAAATCCCAGTAGCTAACAAAGGGATACAATTACTCTGGTACAACCCTACTGTGTGTTTTTAATACAATGTGCTAATACATCGTCCAGTGTTCCCCCAGAATTACACCACTTCTGTGAGAAGTCCTGGCCAATATCTGATTGATTCTGGTCTGTGGGGATTGGCCCAGCTCAGTGCAATTTCCTGTCTTGTTGCTTTCTTGTCTATTAGAGAGGGTTTGGGTTTGTGGAAATCAATAGGCTTATACATGCAAAATGTGAAGCTATTCCCCAGCAAGTTTCATTTGCATCCTTAATTTATGGAAAATGCTGTTTTCTCCTCTGCACTTTTTTTTATTTTAACTTACTTAAACAAATACCTGTTTAAACATACCCCCAAAGTATTCATGCAGGAGATGATCTGAATTGCTGTGAGGATGCTGGAGATGTTTAACTCATGCATAGCCAGGGTCTGCTGCTTAGGACATTAATAGCACTTGAGTGTTACATAAATAGACTCCTATTTGTCTTTGCAGAATCATTAAAGTTGTGATTTATCCTAAAATGGACACTAATGTTCTATTTAATCATAACAGTTATTTAAGCATCTAACAATCTATTTCCTCTCACCCTGTGAACTCTAGAAAGATGGTAATTAATGGTGTACAATAGGATAACTTTTAAAGGAATATGCTTCCAACATTTCTCTTACTTTTACAGAAATTGAAGCAAACTGAAGAAACAAAAGAAGATTCCCAGAACAGAGTATCTAGAATTTCCCTGGAGTCTCTCAATAAATTTAACAGCAATAATGTGCTTTTATTAGAAAAAGAGAAGAACTGTCTGAACAAGGCTGAAGGACAGAAGGAAGAAAGTGGGAAGAAAGAAGCAGCTTCCTTGACTAGCTCGGGTCGGCAGGACACGGACAACTTGGAATCCCTGAGTGATTCCCTGTATGACAGCTTCTCCTCTTGTGCCAGCCAAGGCTCCAACGACGTTTAGGGACACTTCCCAGGGGGCTGCAGCACGGGATGGAGCTGAAGGTGGAGTGAGGAGGGAGAGGAGACTGTGCTTGGCAACTCCCCCTGGAGCTCGCAGTGCTCACATCAGGGTGTTCTGACCTCCCACCACACAGCAATAAGGCAGGGCAGCATCACGGTGGTGCAGGGGACTCAACACACCCAACACAAGGAATACACAGAATAAAGTCTTAATTTTGCACTTTTGTGAATATCTGTACAGTTGTAAATACCTTGGGAAAATATATTTGTAGGGATACACGACAGCAATAAATATTAAATTGGTGCTATGCTCCTGCAATGGCAGATTACTAACTTAAATAAATTGGTGTGAATATTAACAAGAAAAGCTAGTAGATTTTTTAATAAAGAGTTATAATTGTCCTAGTCTTAAAACTGTATGTAGAAACACTGCATTGCCATAAACCTGAGCCTGCCAGGTTGTCTTTAATAAACTCTCGTGGACTCCCTTTTAGAAAACATATTTTGTATTTTCTTCTTAGTGCAATTCCACACAGGTATTCTAGGGAAACATGCATTTCAGTTAATACAACTTCACAACAGGTGTCTTATTTCAAAAGGGCTTTGACTTTTGACATGGCAAGAAAATGAATAGATTAAAAGGCCTGATACTGCTGGCATTGGCTTCATCAATCATGCACGTAACTGTTTGAAAGATCAGGGTCAAAGCAATTCACTGCTGACACAAACAGGAGTCTTGTAGCAATGAGAACCACATAAACCACCCTGTGCTTCTGACTGCAACGTGGGTTTTCAACTTCCACCTCCTCTGTACTGTACTCATTTCCCATCAAATTATAAATGTACCATACTGTGTTATCTTTTCTAGTCTCTGCTTGGTCTTAAGTAAATTCTGAACACTAAAATTATTTTTTAAAAAACAAAACAACTCCTGTTTGTGACATGCTAAGATGTTGGTGCTAACCAGTACTAGTTCAAACATATCTTGGAGCAGGGGGATTGGGCTGTATTGGGTGTTTTTGTTTTTTTCTACAAAGGTTGTTTATATGTAAGGGAGAGTCTATTTCAAAGGTTCTGTGTATTTTTTCTAGATGTGAAGTATTTATAACTGCTTTTTGTACAGCAATTGTAAACTAGATATATTTGGGGTATTTCTAGACTCTACAGTTTCTTTAGCACATGCTTGTTAATCTTTGAAATATTGTATGATCAGTGTTACTATTTTGTGCAATTTATTATATTTTAATTCATTTCTGCCGTAAACTTGCATCGTCTTTTTCAACTTTTAAGAAATTTTCATTGAAACATCTTTCGTAAATAAAACCTCTCTTGCCTACCGGTGCCTGCTGAGGGCTTTTGGGAAGGGGATGCTGTGACAGCTTGGGCTGGGGTCAGGGGGTACCCACCGAGCCGCCCCCGCTCCGGGACAGCGCACGGACGGGCAGTGCTCGGAGAATTCTGACACGGGGCTGTTAAACAGCGATTTCAACTTAATTACCTCTTCCTTGGAGCAGAGCTGTGAAACGATCACTGGAAAATAACGTGCTTATCCGGAGAGGAGGCGACGCACAGAAACGGTCCTGGGGGGACAACGTGGGGGCAGCACCCCGGGCTGCCCCTGCCCTCTCCTCCTCATGGGCGCTGCCCGGCCCCCGACGGCTCTCGCCGCCCCATCCCATCCCAATCCCAGCTCCTGCCGCCGCATCCCGCTTCCCCCGCCTCCGGCCCGTCCCGCCGTGTGTCCGCGCAGGAGGCAGGGTCTGGGGCCGCTCCGGAGCGTACGCGGCCCCCACGCCCTTTCCCCCCGGTTTTGTTACGCTGGAATTCCCTTTTAGGGGGGTTGGAGGAGGGAATGGCGGGGCCGCGCCTCCCCTCGGTCCCTCCCGGGGCGGTGGGTGCTGCGGGGCGGTCGTGGCTGGCGAGCGGCGGGCCCGGCCCTTCGGTCCCCGCGGACGCGCTCCGGCTGCCACCTGTGGGCTCGGCCGGGCGGGGACCGGCAGGGAGCGGGACGAGTGGCACACGGCGCGGGCTCTGTGCCCGAGGAGCAGGGCGGGGATGTGATGTGATGAGACTGAGCAGCCCTGGCGGGCAGAGGGTCGCGGCAGCGCCGTGCGAGACGGAGCCGGCGGTGCGGGGCTTCTTCCCCTCCCTCGCTGAACTTCTCCCGTCCCCGAGGCGCTCCCGGCGAGGTGCGGGGATCCCCGCCCCGCTCCGCCGGCATCACATGGTGCTGGGGGAGGGAGGGGGGAGCCGCCCCCCAGCCCTCGCTTCTCCTACAGTTTCTTCCAGTCTCAGCGCTCAACTCCGGCGAGGCTGGAGCGCGGCGCGGGGCTGGGCAGGGCGGGCTCCGCCGCCTGCTCCCGGGGCGCCGCTCCGCAGCGGAGGCGGCGGGGAAGCGGCACAAGTGCGCGGCGCCTCCGCTGCATCTCAGCTTCTGATGCTCCTTCGCGACTGCACGCCAGCCCGGCGGCCGCGGCTCCGGGAGAATGCGGCTCTTCCTCCTCGCTGCAACTTTCTGGGGATTGTGCCTGGCACCAGGTAAGGGCTCCGCGCCGCTCGGGCAGCCCCTCGCTGAGAGCCTCCGTCCCCTCGTAGCCCCTCGACGGAGCTGCTGCCGGCGCTAAGAAGGAACGGAGCGGCGGAGCCCCCGTCCTGCCCGCGGCCGCAGAGCCGCCGCCGGTGTCCCCAGCGCGGGGCGAGGCGCAGCCCCGGTGCCTCTCGGTGGATGCCGGGCCGTGGGTCCGTGCCGGCGGGCGCTCCCGCCGCCGCAGCGCTCCCAGCGGAGGGCGGGCACGGGCCGGGGGTCCCCGCCGCGGGACGAGGGTGCGGGAGCCGCCGGTGGAGCGCTGCTGGCAAACCGCGCCTAGCGCCTCGTTTGCATGATAAAGGCGGCTGGCGAGGGATGCTCCGCCGCTTTAATTGTGCATGGTAAAATAGTAATTAAATCATTTGTAATTAATTAGTAGCTAAGTAAACCCGTCGGCACAGATAAGAGCCGGAGCGTGTCTGTGAGCCGCGTTGCTCTCTGCGGGGCGCGGGCGGCTTTCAGCCCGCTGTGCCGAGGGGCGGGCGATGGGCAGCGGCTGCGGGGCTGTGCCGGTGCCGGTGTCGATGCTGGTGTCGGTACCGGTGCCCGTCGCCTCCTGGCGGCGGCGTCTCCAGCGCCGGAGCGGCCGCCCCGCGGAAAGGAGCATCAGCAGAGCCGGCAGCGCTGGCCGCTGCTGAGCGGGCGGCACGCTTCTTTTACTTTATATTTGTCAAAGGGATACTTCGGCTGAGCTGTTGAGTAGCTCGGAGCAGCCAAATGAGAGAGGGGGAAAGATAAAGAAGATTTCTGGCACGTGTTGGTTGTTTGGTTTTCTTCGATGTTTGGATTGTTTGTTTTGGTTTGGTTTTTTAATGTTATTTGTATTATTTAAAGGCAGGTTAGATGGGGCACTCGGTTGAGCAGATGGTGTCCCTTCCCATGGCAGGGGCTTAGAATGAGATGAGCTACAAGGTTCTTTCCAAAAGAAAGCATTCTATGATTTTGAACAAATCTCTATCTGTTCCAGGTTTGGGTTTGCAAATACAGTGTTACCAGTGTGAGGAGTTCCAGCTAAATAATGACTGCTCCTCTCCAGAGTTCATCGTGAACTGTACAGTGAATGTCCAAGATATGTGTCAGAAAGAAGTAATGGAAAAAAGTTTTGGTAAGAATTTAATAATTACTCTTCTGTTTATCTGGTTTAGGTAGCATTTGTAGCTTTTGGCTCCACCCATTCATGGTGTTCAGCTTCATATGAATCTCATGTCCCTACCTGAAGGGACTGGATTCAATGTCTTACACTTCTGAGTGGCTTTGCAACTCAATGAAGTTAAGCATTTTCCTTTAAAACTGGTGTAAAAACTGAAGGATGCAAGCCAAATGTTGATAAAGCTAGTTAAGACACAGCTTTATGGGTCTCTGATACAGTTTCCCAGCACTGGGAAATTAATAACAACAAGTTAGTTTAATCTCATTACAGTTAATTACATGGGCTTTTCCCCCAAGAGATAGAAGAGCATTAAATTAGTAATTCCCTGCTTTCTTTTATTTACTCAAGCAATTTATATACTCTGAAGATTCATCTTAAGGGATGGAAAGTGTGGTGATCTTTGCTTTTATCCATTAAAGAAACCATCAAGCAAAAAGGAGAAAGGGTTTTTTTTAAAAAAAGGGGAGGGGGAATTTAGGGGGGAAGAGAAGAGCACCTGGATTTGTCATACCAATTTTTAAATTTTTTTCCCCCCTTACTGCAATTAATATTTAAGTTAACATATTAGAACAGCAATGTGTCCAAGAGGGAATCAGCTGTGATTCTGCACCTTGCCTCTATTGTCTTTTGAGCTGCTTTATTAATGGCTGGGCTTTGTTCAGCATCGAGGAAGGCATTTGAGATTTAGAGAGAGCTGTCAGGTCTTACACTGCTGTGCTGCTCTGTAGCTTTCTACAGAGCAGGAAACAGGAACTCTGCTAGGGACTCTGGGGCTGTGTGAGGAGGCAGGAAGGGAGCTGGAGCTGCAGGCAGCTCAGAGGGTGTCAGGCATTGGCATGGACAAGGAGCAGCCACCCACTGGGAGCCCCAGACTGGACGTGCCCCCTGTGCCAAGCCTGGGGAGGAAAAGGACATTTGGGACTTCAGAACCCTGACTGAAGGGGATGCAGCTCTCTGGGACTGCCCATCTCACAGCTCTGGGGTTCTGCTGTTAATTAGCCCAAGGCACAGTCTGTCCTTTCCCAGCAATCCTCCAGGAGCAGCAGGAATCCTCTGTGTGCAAACGTTTGCAGCCATCCGTCCTGAACAGCTGCAATGCTTCTTGGGCTGAGCAAACTCCTCTTCCTCATCACAGCTGGCCCCACCTGTGCTGCTGATTTCAGGTCACTGTGTCATCAGTCCTGGGTAAATAATAATTGTTATTACACATCAGAAATAGCTGAACTGCTGACACGCTTTCATCCTGGGTAACACCATCCACAGTGACTACTGCTGTGAAATACTTAGAACCTGTCCAGTGTAGGGGAAAAAAGCTGGTTTTAATCTGTTTAAAGGAAGATCAGTCTCTCTAAGTTATTTTTTTACTGGAGTATTATTTCAAGTTTACTTGAAAAGGGTGGTGAGGGTGTGAGATAGTTACAGCTTGCAAGGTACATTTAACATCTTGAGTGTCTCTAAATGACTGCTTGAAGGCTTTGCTATCTCCACACCACAGCTCCTGTAGTACTTTCATGGGGTTAGGCAGGGTGTTGTGGTGATTTGGAGGGATCTAGCTGGGGTAGTAGACACAGACAAAAAAGTCAGATTTGAACACTTTTCGTTGATGCATAACTTGCCATTAGTCCCGTGAAGAAATTGCAATACAGTAAATAAGCAGCTCTTAAACTGCTTGGTGGGGGTTTTTTTCTGTGCAATTTTATGGTTTTTTTCTGAGTAGATCCCTGGATTTTTTCATTTAGGAGGTTACTAGCATGCTCTGCATAGCAGGTGCCACTGTTTTATTACATTTACTTCTATAAATGCATTTCTTATTAATTTTAAGTTCAGAGATTGTAAATTTCAGCCAGTTAATAAATTAAAATTTTAACCTATTTCAAATTGAATGAAATTTACATTGCAAGCTTGGTTTCTGTTACCCTCAGTCAATTTTAGAGAGGGTTGGTTGTAAAACAGAGATGATTCAGTTCATCATCCTTTATTGGTTTTATTCCTAATTGATATTTAAATGTGTGCAATATAAATGCCTTACTCTCCCAAGTTTTATTTAATAATTCATTTTACTTTTACCAGTATATTTCATAATGTGATTCTTTCAGTTGTTGCTTATTACTAAAAGCTGAAATGTTTCAAGTATTGATTTTAATTTATAATAGACTTGAGCTTGAGCTTTTAACCCAGAAAATGAAAGATGCAAATTTGCATTCATTTGACAGCACAATCTCCTAATTAGAGTTCTTTCCTCCTGACTAAATACAGTCAAAGGAGTGCAATTTTTGTAGGTTAACCCATTTTTGTCATTAATAAAAGCAGCTGTGTCAGTGAGCAAAGTGCAGCAGGTTATCTCAAACTTTATTTCAAAGTCAAGTGCAGTGTTCTGAGATAAAGCTCATGGAGGGGTGGGTGAGCATCCCCCTGGGGGAGCCACCCTTCCCTGCAGGAGGTACCAATTTGGGACTTCTGCTGGCTTGGTTCTGTGCTGTGCCTGCAGTGCAGCCCCAGCCTGTGGCCAGGGACCCTTCCATGAATGTTTGCTGTGTTCAGGATAAAGACAAACAAAGTTCTAATTCAACACTGAGATGCTGCCAGGGCAGCTCTGTGGCTCAGCTTCATTTCTGTGTTAAACTCCCTGTCCTAGAGAGGGAGTTTAAGAGCTGAGCTGCTCTTCCCCTTTACCTTGTACCGAGTTCCTCATGCCTGTTCACACTTAACTCCTCCTCAGTTTCTCCAAATTCAGTGCTTCAGATGTCACTGGCTTCTCTCAGAACATTGTCTCAGCTTCTGGAGAAGCAGCTTCAGGTGAGAAATACCAGCAGCTCAGGCATGTTCCTAACCCAGAGCTCAAACAGTGGCTGTTCCTGGGATGTGAGCAGCTAAGGGAGCAGGTGTTAGTAACGTCTCTTTTGAATTAGGTCATCAGGCATCTGATCTGAGCTGTTTGTTTCAGGTAGACATTTACTCCTTTGGACAGCTTAAAACTGAGCAGCAAATAGCAAAATATTTTTCTCTCTTAAAGCTGAATTGTATTTAAAAATTTTGCCAGAAGAAGTTTAATGATTGTTAGAATTCTGTTCCAGTGGGAGATACAGGATAAGACAGTAATTTCCCTGTGATAAAGAATCTTACTAATTAATTTGTTAATTAAATCTCAAAAAAAAAAAAAAAGAAAGAAAGAAAAAGCCCTCTTTTGGAGGGAGGAGTGATGAGAATGGAAAGTGCCACTCAAGACTGTACCACAAAATCTTTTATCCCACAGAAATTAAAGGATAAGTTTCTAGTGCATTCTTCAACTGGATAAGCAGGTGTTTGAAAACTGTGTAAACTGAATGTTTGACAAAGGATCAAAGTTCTTACCATAGTTCTACTTGCAGATACCTTGTGGAAATACCTGTGGTGGATTCCCTGCTCCCACTCTTTCCAGTCTATGGACTTTAATTAGACATGTCAGTGCTCCTTCATTTATAGAATACATGTAGCAGCAAAGAAACCCCACAGTATATTGGGATCAAGTGAGACATCTTGGTGATATATAGATGAGAATATGGTGTGTATATGCTTTTATATATATTATATATCATAGAAAACATGCTGGTAATGATAGTCCTGCCTTTTACTGAGGGCAAGAGTTACCTGAGCATAAAGGTTGATATAAAACCTACTTAAGGCCAAGGGAAACTTTCAATGTGAGTACATCAGTGAGGGATAAAGCAGGAGGATGAGAGAGCCAGCCCTGAGAGGTAGCCAGGCTCAATTTCTTGGAACTCTCTGCAAGTAAACCTGCCCACGTGCATGTTTTGAACAATACACCTTCTGTTCTAGTCTGGTTGTGAACATACTTTTACCAACTTTAGCAAGGAAGAAAAATGATTCACTGTAGCAATACCAAAGCTATAAAATATCAAGGATTTTTCCTTTTGCAAGTAAATTGGGAAGAAGGATATTGTATTAATCTGCAATAAGAAATTTTGGTTATTTGTTTGGTTTACTATGGTCCTTTTAATGTATTTAATTGGTATATAACTCTGCAGTGTAGTTAAAGAAATTGCTATGATTGCTATGCTTAAAACTAGTGCATGGAAACACCAAGAGCAAGATCAGTGTTGAATTAAACTTTATTTCTTTGAGCTCTTTCCAGTACTGGTTTCCCATCATTTGTTTTATCAGTGGCTGTGTGGTATGATGAATTGGGCTGTGGTGAATTCTTGACCTGTGATTATTACTTGGTTTTGCCATGACTGAGTTGTTCATGTGTGCAGGGACTACAGAACCACATACTTTTTTCTGTGTTCATGTCTAGAATCCATTAGTATTAATATTAATTGCACATCAAGGGGAAATTATCAAGGATTTATTTCCAGGGGAAATTATGCTCTGGTGTGCTTTTATTGACAAAGTGATTAAAACAGCAAACAAAGTTTAATGTTGCCAGAATTACTGTAGGCATTAAAGCTTTATAGGAAGTTGTTGCATCCCCAGTGTCCATTTAGAAACAGTAAGAAACATCCACTAAATTGGTGATGGATTTTTATTTATTTTTTTATTTTCCTCTACACTTTTTTGGTCAAAGGATATCAACATAACTCAACAGAATTTGTTGGTGTTTGGGGAGCTTTTTTTTTTTTTTAATCAAAGCAAAGCATGATATAATAAGTCTTTATTGAGAATTTAAAATATAAATAAAAATTTTGCATGGGACAGTTGGTACCTGTGACATCACATATTGTGCTACCAAGTGCCCAGTGAAATGAAGACATCATGTCAATATTGGAAACAAAGTTCACTTTTGATATTGAATAAAACTTGCAGTGGACATTGTCAATTTGCACTGTATGCTGAACACTTGGATCTGTGGATACATTTCCATTCAGAAACTCTTTTTCTCAAATGTCAAAGCCATTTCCTCACTTGTAAATGTTTTCCAATCTTTGGGTTTCTCAGAAAACTCCCAGCCACTGCTGGAATGCACTGACTTGAGTGTGTCAGCTAAGGAGAAATTATGAGAGTGTTCAGCAGTTGATGCTCTGACTGCCTTGCAATAAAGAAAAGCAGCAGTGGAGTTAACAGTTCAAGCAGTTTATGACTTGAAAGTCATGACAAAGATCCAAGTGCAGGAGTGATGAAGGCTGCATTATTTTAAGGAAGATGGGGTATCTGGTCCAGCGAGTTCCATCTTCCACAGGACGTGGACAATAGCTTTTTATGTTACTTTATTTCTCAGGCTCCTGTGAAAGATATACAAATGAATTTTGTGATGATACAGTGCCCACAGCCTGGTGTCTCTTCAACCTCCCCTGAGAGTTTCCTATTGCATTTCACACACAAATGAGTTTGTGTTTCCAAACCCTTTTGAAGCCTGACCCTGTCACTCCTCTTAGCTCCCAGTGACCTTATCAGAACATTGGCAAGAAGCTTTAATTAATCCAAACAGGTTTCATTTCCATTTTTCCTTTGTAGTCTGGATGGGGGTTTTTTTGGGGAAACTTGACAAAACTGGATTTTCCCAATTTAGCAGTAAGTCTTTGAAACTGGAAAAAGCCATATAAAACCCAAGAAAATCTTACTGTTAAGTTGAACAGGCTGTAAAACCCTGACTGTGAAAATACCTAAAGATTTAAGAGAGGAATGAATTTCCAAAGTTCTGGCATGCAAGCGCCAGCATCGGAGCCATCCCACTGAAATTGGTAAGGACATTAATTGGGGATGCAGCAAAACTATTCACATGTAAAATTCTTTATGTGACTTTTTGCAAGGATGTAGCACTTTAACATTTGTAAAGGCAGAAGGGCTGTGGCTTCCCTTTACCTCAGAATGTAAGGGCTGTCAAGAAAAATCCTCATACAGGAAAAATCCTCCTCTGAAAATTGAGTCCAAGTTCACCTCTGTTTCTACAAGATGAAGTATATTTAGGTCTTGATGGCAAAGGGCATTTAGATCTTGATTCCTTTGTATCAGGCAGGAGGAGAGGATGGAAGGCTGTGAGCCAGCTTTGTTGGGCAGATTGTTTGCTGTAGTGCTTGACTGAACATTCACGTTGGTGAGCAGAGAAATGAATGAGAACAGTAGGAAGCCAAGGATTTATTAGATATGCAGGTGAAAGCTGAGCTTTGATCTCTCATTTGTAGCCTCCTGTGGCTTTAAAAAATATTTGATAACACCACCATTAGCAGTTGTACTTCAGTTTCCCAGCTTATGCATTTTTAAGCATTTTAATGCCAGCTTTGCAGGCAGTGAAAAAGACTTTTTTGTGATTTTTTTTGTTGTTGTTGTTAACAACACCATTTTGAGTCACATTTCAAGCCCCAGAATTAGAAGGCACAACTTACAAAAAGATATCTGGGTAATCTAAACCCTTGTCCTCTGTCAGTCAACAATTGTCCAGTTTTCTCCTGAGCTGACTTAATTTCTGCAAGGTGTCATGTCAGGGTCAGAAGGAGAGTGATGAGGTTAGACTTTCATTGTCAAAAGCTTCCTGTTAGTTTCTGAAAAAATGTGCAACTGGTTAAAAGTGCCTAATGTATGGAGGGTTTGTGATAATATTAGGTTTTCATGGAAAATCATGATGACAATATGCTAAGTGAACCAGGTGGTTTATTTTCATTTAGCAGGGGGGCAGAGGGGTCTGGGTTTGTTTTATTTTTAATAGAATTGTATACTCCCTAAGAACCTAAAGGCATGAATATGCTTTCATCTTGTCTATAGAATGCATCAAAGGGAGGACCAGGATGAAATAGCTGCAGTCCAAAAACACAAGATTAAAAATCAGAAAGTGTGTGCATAGCTTTGCAATAGATTTCAGGTCACATCCTTTTAGTGCCTTGGGGGTTTTTGGTCTGGAAAACACCGACCATGGTAGCTCACAGTATTTAAGTAGCTGTTTACAAGGTAATTAGAAAATTTTGTGATACAATTTCTAGCAAGGTGCAAATTATTTAAACCACTTGTCTCATCAAGTTTCTCTCTGGAGCTCAGAAGAATAAGAAGAGTTATTGTGAGTGAAACTTAGAGGAGTTGGAGATTATCATATTTTACACTTGCTCAAATTGTTTGGGGTTTTTGGGAAGTTTTTTTGTAACAATGAATTTACAGCTACAGCTGAAAGCCTGTGTGTTGAGGAAGCTTAATTCATACTTTAAACCAATAAAAACATGATCTGAGTAAAACTGCAATTGTTTGGGGAAGCAAGACATCAAAAGAATGATTGATTGCTCTTCAATATTCAGTCACCTTCTACAATATTTAGGCCTTGATTAGATAAATATTTATAATCACTTTCTCTAGAAAACAGCAAATCACAATAGGACTCCTGGAGTCTGTCACTGTTTGATGTATGTGAACAGGTCCTAGCTGAGGAACTGATAATTATCACAGCAAAACCACTGAAGCCATAAAGAGATGGGCATAAAACCTGATACAGAAACTAAAAAACATAATTTGGAAACCTATTTGTGTGCAGTCTGAACCCAATTTTTGTAGCATTACTGATACAGTAAAATGCAGAAATAATGACATTTATATTTTATGTTCCATAGAAGGTGATGTTCACCTGTTTACATGTTATTCTTGCAGTAGTATAAATTCTCATTTTATTTTTTGGCAGACATCAGAAAAGAGCTTTTGTAAGTCCTACTGGGTGCTGAATTTTGCTTGAGTGCAGGGTGAGCTAGTGACAGTTCAGGGACAAAAATACAGAATGGAATATATGAATGAAATCACAAAGCAAGTGTGGCTAGGCAGAGCACACATCAAGTTTATGCACAAAGAGAGGGAAAATTTGCAGATTCACCAAGAGCAGAAAATTGGAAGTTTTGGTGAAGTAAGACAGTTGGAACTATGCAGGATATTCAAAGAAAGGAGTATTGGTACATAAGCACAGTCATTAACTCTTCTCTGGGAGCAACAACATTGAGAGCAACCCAAACAGATCCTGGGCAGTTCATGCTAATCCAAGAGCTAGGACAGGACTGGGAGAGCTTCTCCTGAGTTCTGTGTGCTACACTGTGAATTATCCACTGCTGGCCAATTTCCCAGCTTTTGCTTAGAAGAGATGGGCAAGATTTAAACACTCAGTCTAAAAGAGTTGAGTGGAGGCTCTGTCAAAACTCCAAGTGTTCGCCCCAAACTTGCCTTGACTACCTGCTGGCTTTCTCAGCTACTCACTTTTAAGATACAAAACTTTTCTACTGCTCTTTTTTCACTTCCAGCACCTGGTGCAGCCCTGAGAAGGCTCAAGGATGCCTCAGTGCTGGGCCCTAGCTGGACACAGACTCCTTTCTAAGCTCCAGAAGATTTATGAGGCAGCTTTGCTCCGAGCACGTGCAGGGGATTTTGCTGGAGCAGTTTGTGGAATGAGCTGCACAAGACTTTCACACCTGTGCCTGTTAAATTGGTTATGTGCATAGAAAATAGAAAATATACAAATAAAATGGTGCATAAAAAGCTTTCTTTTAAAAAGTGGAGTGTCAGTGGCAGCCCACAAGGTCAGAGAACATCTGGCTTGGAAAGCTTGGTGTTGGGCAAGGTGACACTGTCCACCTGACTGAGGCAAGCTCAGAGAGCAGGGGTTTGTGGCCATCAGGTCCTGGGGTGAAGGGCAGGGCTGTGATTTCCTGCTGAGCTGTGCCTTTGCAGAAAGCAGTTTCAGAGTAGCTGGGTCATCATAGGAGTGGGAAGGTGTCTTTTTTTGGAAATCAATTCACTGATCTCAGAGGTGATACCCTGGTTGCCTGTTTTGGCTCTGTGCATTTTGCTGAAGGACACTTCTGAGAGCACAGGTGCAAACTGAAGTTGCACACTGATTGAACTGTGCTTGGCTCCTAAAAGTTGGAGAGTCATGCTTACACAGCACTTTTTTGTCTGCACCTCCTCGAACAGAAGAATCAGAGGCATCTAATAAAGTTATTTTCAATCAGCAAGAGAAAAACCTTGGATCTTCTGGTGCCTTCTGCACAAACACAGTGTAAGAAGTAGGTGTGATGTCACCTTTTTTGGTTGTCCTAGTAACAAGTTAAGCTGTTATTCAAGAGGAATGCACTGGGCTGTGCAGACAGGGTGGAGGAAAGAACACTCACTTTTGGGTTGGAATAAATTATTGCTCAAATTGTTTGTTACAGTCAAGACAGAATGCACTTGTGTGTGGACAAAACAGTGCCAGGGTGCAGATGCACAGGACTAGACTGGATCCTGCTGAGAAAATAAATATTGCAAGCAGGAACTATAGAAAAACCTAAACATGTACACCCATCCCTTCATTGCAAGGAACAAGGCAGAAATGCTTGACACTGTCTAAATGTGTGATGATTTGTGGGGCAGAGAGGGGTATAACCATGGGCAAGTTGCTTAGTCTAGAAATAGATTTTCAATGCCAAATTTAAGCCCAAATCTGCTAAAAAAAAAAAAACCAGCCCTAAAAACAAACATGGCTGTTGTAGGTATATGTGACAGGAGAGGGTGTGGGATATAATCTCCTTATCACACAGATGTTCTAGCTCTGTGGAATCCCCTCTTTTCTTGAAATTTCTTGACCTGCATCCCACAAACCTTGAAGCCAAAATAATGGAAAATCTGCTGGTCAATAATAGCTCCTTTACAGTAAAATATCCTTATAGTACCTAAAGTGTTGTTGGGGGTCTGCTGAATCCCTGGAAAAGGACAAATTACAAATTACATACCTACAATAATTGGGCAATAAATGTGCTAATTGAGAAGCTGTAAATATGCTAATTGATCACTGGTGTCAGTTGTTGAGGGTGGGTAGCTGGGAGTGACCCCATCCCAGTCAAAGCAGTGTGTAAAGTGAGGTCTCCTTGCTTACCAGTGACTCAGAACAATCTGAGGCAGAAGAAAAGCTTCCAGAAAGGTTTGCAATTATTTTTCTGGGTGATATGTTAATGAATGCATCAGGCTGATTGCTCAGGCAAGAATACCCAGTAATTAGCAGTTATGTCAGTGGTATGAGTCTTGTGAGGCAGATAACCACTTTGAAGATCTGTCTGCAGTTCAGCCTGCTGGTGGCAAATGATTCAGGGAGATCTTGGGGATCGTTTGGAACTGGCTCAGCAATGCTGCAAGGGAGGAGTTTGAGGAGAGCTCTCAGGATGTAGCTCAGAGAGGAGCTGCTGTCCTGGCTGGACTCAGGGGGTGAGCTGAAGTTACTGGGGCCCATTAACCTGTTTGCTGGAGTGAGGAGATGGTGTCCTTGCCATCAGATCATCGAAGTCACTTGTACTCATATATTTCCTACCAGAATTATGATAGGAGTAAGGTTTAGGAGTAAGTGAAGTCAGCACAAGTGTTTTAAAAATGTCACACCTGCAGTGCTAACATTCCCTCTTTTTCCACCAACTTCTGTGCCTGTTTGCATTGTCTTCCTGTCAAGATACTGCAGAACCAGAGAGAGAGAGCACAGCCTTTCTGTGCTGAACAAGCTTGCTTCATACCTGATGCTTTGTAAAAAGCACTTAGTGTGATAGCAGCTGCCTTGTGAGATCAAGAGACTCTATCAGTGCTCAAAGAAAAAAAATCTTGGATGTGAAGGGCATGTTAGCAAAGGAGCTGGTAAAAACCTGATGGAAATGCTGAGTTTTTTAAGTAAAAAAATCTTTCTATAATTTCGATTGCTAGAAGAGGGAATGGGAATAAACAATCATTTGGGTGTGAAATTTCCTATTGTAAGGCATTTACTGAAAAGTCAAAAAGGGGATTTTGCTACTAGTCAGATTATTCTCCCTATTTAGGTGTGAACATGGTCCATCTGTTCATGAGACTTTGAGTGGTAAAATTTCAGTCTGTGCTGAAATATGTGTTTTGACTTTAAAAGGAGTCCAGGATTGTTCTGTGGGATTGATCCTGGAGAACAGATCTGTTGTAAACACGTGGAGTTAAGCTGCAGGACTTTGATTTTTTTTGCAGGATTGTTTCCTAGAGTTGTCTGGTGAAAACCATGCCTCAGAGGGTGTCATCTAATTGTTCACAGCAGTGAACAGTTCCAGTCTCCTAATCTATAGGAGAAGTGCAAAGTGTGATATTTCCAGACTATAAATTACCCAAACTAATAAATCACTAGTTCAAGTTGTGAACAGAGCTTTGAAGGAAACCTGTGAAAAGGAAACAGCAGGAAGAGAGAGATCTATAAAATGATGGGAATGGGAAATCTGCCAGGGTCAAAAGCTTTTTAGAGGCTTGGTCTTTGAGGGGAAAGGCAAATTCACTGCTGCTCAGATGGAAGGCTGAGGAATGGCTGAGTTTGGTGGGTGTTTGGTGCTCAGGGAAATAATCTGTGATGGGGAGATGCAAGATCAGGTCATTGTGCTTGGTTTAATTGAACACAGGAGTCCTTTCTCAAGAGGGAAGGGGAAGGAAAAACAGAATTGTAGCCATGGGAAGGCTCATATCTGCCTCTGCTCTGGGAAGACTGCAGCAGGAACATGGCCAAAGCACCAGGTCTTTTTGGGGAACATCAACGGAGATTTTGGTGTTGCAAAGCCCATCAGTGGCAGCACCACTGAGGCTCCTTGACAGCAGTGGTTTGTCAGCAGAGACAGAACTCCCTTCTATCTGCAAACTCTGGTAATAAAGATTGCATTGCTTGATCTGTGTGCCTTTGCTGTTACAGGGAGAACAGCCCACAGCTCCTCTTCCTTCTTGAGAAAAGGCTCTACCTGCTGTGTTGATTGATTGAAGCTCACTGGAGACAGAGGAAGATTTAACACTCACTTGAGGGCTTCTCTTCATAAGTTCAACGAGATAGATAGCCTAAAAACACATTTCAGAGTTGAGATTTGCAGAGGGAGAACACAAAACAAGGAAACCCCTGCATTGTTGGGATGGCAGCAGTGTTGTGACAGTATAAAAGAATTGCTTTAATTAAAAGTCTCTGAAGACAGGAAATCCTTCTTTCTGAGCACAGCCCAAAGAAAGGGTGTTCTGCTGCTACTCTCAGCACTCAGGGGTGCAGTGGCTGATGCCAAATTACAGAGGTTTCTCCTGAACCATGGAGGTGCTGTAGTGCTTATTAAGTCTCTGGGGACTGAGCAAATATCTGCAGGCACTGTACATGCAGCACCAGGGTAATATTCCCTCCTCACTCCCTCCAAAAAAACTCTCAGTCACTGTGCATTTAAAGACATTTTGGGACCATGCCACAGGATGCAAAGGCACCATTCTCCAAAGGAATCCTGTTCCCTTGCTTTTCAGGAGGAAAAAACTAAAAACTTTTTGAAAATCCCATATTCAAAAAGAATAGTGATTTCATCATCCTTAGGAATATCCCTACTACTTTTTGTAACTACAAGCAGGCAAGCATCCATTATCTATTTCTATTATGTGTATGTTTTTCTAAGACAAAATTTACTGTATCACTTGCAGGAAAATTTTGGAGTAGTGAGGTGGAGAACTGCCATAACCATTTTCCACTGTGACAGAAGAAAATACAACTGTGTATTTTACAGCCTTTATAAACCATGTTAAAATAGCAGCTAAAATATATGCATCAGAATGAACTTTTTCAGTTAAAAACAATCTGAGAAATTATAAATTAGGTTATTAATTAAAATTACCTTAAATTACATTCAAAAAGGGAAGACTTTCAACTCAAGAAAGACGCTTCTATAGAAATGGAAATTTTTGTTATTGAGGTATTAAACTTCAAAGATAAGCAAGAACTGAGATTACCTGGAAAAGAACTTCTAATTCCTCTTCAAAAAAAAATTTAAAAGGGGAGGGAGGAGGATGAAAGTTTTGCTGATAATCATCCTCCTTTTACTCCTAGTTACCTGTCTGTGTGTGGCAAAGGAACAAGAAAAGGAAAAAAAAAATTCTCAAAAGACAAATGAAGAGCATAGAAAGCTGTAATTACTTAGACACCTTAACTCAGACATGTTCAGCAATAGAAACAAAACTAATTTTCTCACTAATTGCATTTCAGTTATAGCTATTCAAACAGTTTATTCTGAAAGATGAAGAATTCCAGCTATAAAATGCATCATTTGATATACATTATGCAAATTAAGTCTGTCATACTTTTGGTTCCAACCAGGATCGAAGTACAGAGAAATCCCAGGCGGAGCGACCGTGGTGCTCCGGCAGCGCAGGGCTCTTGGTCCTGTCACTGCTGAGGTGCCTGCCCTGAGCACCAGCAGTGCTTTGGGGATGTGAGCTGGCTTTGCAGCTGCTTTTGAGCAGGAATCCTGCTGTAAGGTGTTCCCCTCAAACGGAGTAACCCTTGTTGTGTGTCACAGGGATCATGTACCGCAAGTCCTGCGCCTCCTCGGCCGCGTGCCTGATCGCCTCCGCCGGCTACCAGTCCTTCTGCTCCCCTGGCAAGGTCAACTCCGTCTGCATCAGCTGCTGCAACACTCCCCTCTGCAATGGACCCCGGCCCAAGAAGAGGGGCAATTCTGCTGTGGTGCCCAGGGCACACATGATAACCACTCTCCTGCTCCTTAAATTGGCTCTGTTGTTTTTGTACTGCTAAACTTCAAGCAAGTTAGTTTGTTTGGTTTTTGTTTTTTCCCTGACACAATTTGTTCTGCATCCTTCCTTCTTCAAAGACGCTGCAATTATTTTCTGTTTGTTTCCAAATTCCTGTCAAGAGCAAGGGAAGTTCAGTGGTTGTGTGGAGAAGAGGGGCTGATATTTTTGTCAGCTAATGAGTTCATTTAGCAGATTGAATTTCCAGTGTGCACTTAAAAATCCCAGCAGGATACAGAACCCCCGTTCCTTTTGCATAACTGGAAACAAATCCATCCGTGTTATTCCTTTTGCGATGTTGTCACTTTCCTGGGTCATTTCAATTTCCATGATTTTATGCTCATTGCTAAGCATTAACTTTGCCTTATGAAGTCACACTTGATGTTCACAAAGGCCGTTCTGTGCGCCCTGACCGGGCTCTGAGCCGCTCTCGAGGGACACCTCTTCCAGGCTGGGATCTGGGGGTGCAGGACCCGTCTCCTGTGGGCTGCAGCTGGGCGTGGGCTCCTTCTGGAAGGTGCTCAGGAAAACTTTGGCGTTGCCCTTGGTGGAGGAGCTGCGCCTGGAGGAGATGAGGAGCAGCGGGCGCAAGGAGCGGCTGCTGCGCGCCCCGGAGCTCTGGGTGGCCCTGAGGAAGCGCTCCCTGTTGGCGTGCTGCAGGCGGAGGCGGCAGCGCAGCACCTGCAGGAACACGCTGCGGAACTGCTGCGAGGACACGTTGTACAGCAGCGGGTTCACCACCGAGCTGAGGTAGAAGAAGATGTCGGCGATGGGAAGGAGGGTGATGTAGGCTCTGAAGTAGGGGACGGTCCAGTCCTGCTTCGGTTTGGCAGCTGCCATGATCCTCCTGACCTGGTTTGGCATCCAGCAAACCGCCAGAGTGGCAATGATCAGTCCTGCGGGCAGAGAGAGCAAGAAAGAGGTCTGCAGACGTGGGGGAAGACACATTAAACACCATCAGACCTGCACTTACTTGTTAGGAAATGGTACCAATTTTTCAGTGTTTTGCTTGACAGCTTTTTCTGCCAGTAGCATTTTTTGTTTGTTGTTTTTAATAACTGTTCCAAGGTCATTGCGGCACATGCTCAGACAAAACTCTGCAGTGCTTGGATGGTGTTTCTTTGTACCTGTTGTCATTTATTGGTTTTCAAAGTGTTCTTTCTCTGATCATCTGTGTCTTTGGAAAGAATATGGTTTTAGTTTGGTTTCTGCTCTTACATTTCTTCTGTCTTTCCCTTTACTTTGAAAAACAAACACAATAAATAGAACCTATAGCCATATTAGATCAGGCAATACCCAGAAGAGATCAGATTCTTGTTTGTACTTTACAAAAAGAAAATGTATGCATAATAATATATTTCGTGTTATTTTTGGTAGATTTCCTCTTACAGAAGCTATTTTTAAGTAAAACGTGTATGGATCTTTTTATGGTAATTAAGATATGTTGGGCTTTCTTAAAAATCAAATTCCAGTGGAATTAAATGATGAATGTAAATGAGAAAAACCCAAGCCTAGTCATGAAAGTGTAAGCAGTTTCAGATTGTAAATTACGCTTTAAAATGTGGTATCTGACCATTTTGTATTTATATGTAAATATAAATACATGTTGCTGCATCACTAATGGCATTAAAAAGGGGTGGCTGAAGTGTTGGATGTCTGAGAATTCTGCCTGCGTGGATCGAGTTCCGCGGGGCGCAGCAGCCCTGCAGGAACGTGTCAGTGGCTGGAGCTGGCTGTGCCCAGGCAGGACATGGAGCAGGAGCAAGGCACCTGGCACCTCATGGCTTCCTCTGCTGCTCCTGTGTGCCAGCACTGCAAATCCTGCCACCTTGTGTGACATCCCAGGTACACAAAGTCACTCCTGCTGCTGCTCCCCCCAGGCACCCAGCAGTGCTGGCTCACAGGGCAGCCTCCAGTCTGCTGTCCCCACTCTGTGCAGGAGCTGTGCCTTACACCAGCTTTGGAGGGAGCAGAGGCTGCTCCCCTGCGGCAGGGAGTGTCCTGGTGGAGCTGTTCTCACCCTGTGTGTCACCTTGTTAACCTCATCCAATGCCTGACCTCTGCTCCCAACAGCAGCACAGAAGCTGTTTAATTCCTACTTCTCTAGGCTGAGTCAGATTTCCCCCACTGAACAGGTCACTGTGGCAGTGCCATTCGGAAATAGGAGGGTTTTGAAGCCAGGAAAAGGATACTTCATGAGCAGGAAGATGTGAATGTAGCAGGGAAGGGAGGCAGGAAAGAGAAGAAAGATTTTTCTAACTTTGAAACTGCCAGAGCTTCATCAGGCTCTGGCCAAGTTCTTGCCACCTGTAGCCCCAAGCAAAGAAAAGGTATGAAATGCCTTTTAAAAAAAGAAATTTTTCTTTTTCATAAAAGGGATAATTACTTTAATTTATTATCTCCCTGAATAAGCTACCAAATAAAAGCTGTCCTTTGGATCCCTTGCATCTGTAATCACTTACTGTCACAATAACTTTGTTGGGATGGAGAAGTAGCAGATCTTTAACAGCACTGGGTTAAGAGCCCTGGAGGGCTGTTGTTGGCAGGCCAGCAGTAAATCCATCACCAAAACCTTTGCCATTTTCAGTTCCTTGCTTACCAGAAGTCTCCTCAGCCCCTGTTTCTTTGCTCTCAGTCCCACAGTCCCCTCTCTGCCCCTGATTTCCCCTGCCTCCTTGCCTCACTGTTCAGTACCTGCTGTGCCTCTGTGATCTGAATTTTGCATTAATCCTACAAATGTTTGTGGCCTTCAGTGCTCTTTTCCTGCTGTCAGCTTAACAACTATAGGCTGTCAGTCCTGGCATGGGCTAAAAGAAAATAAGGCCCTTTCAGCAGTGACTTGTGATGAATCTTATAAAAAGGCAGTGGAAGGATTCTCTTGCTTCACTGGGGCTTTTTCTCAGGTGCAACTTAAACACAAAGTTCACAAGCCCAAATCTGTAGAATTCTCATCAAATTTTACCAGATCTGTTTCAAGTGAAAAGAAAATAAGCTGTATTGTACAAATTTTTTTTTTTTTTTTTTTTTTTTTTTTTTTTTTTTTTTTTTTTTGTTCTTGCTTAGGAACAGGACACTTCATCATGCTGATTGATAGTTTCCTAAATTATGAGTGCTGCTGTGAAAAGCTATGAGCAAACAATGCATGCATTCATTTTTAAAGCCCAACTACATTGCTCTGAGATGTCTGATTTTTTTTTTTTTTTTTGCTTCTATCTGAATTCCTTGGCATTGACCTTTCTTTTTAATTCAAACTGCCAAGTGCTTAAGATACCCCCTTATATTCTTCAGACACTTTTGTTCTGGAGAAGTGAGTATCTGGTAGTGTGTACAGCAAGTGAAAAATGAGCTGCTTGTGCCCTTGTGCAGCACAGGCAGGTTTGTCTCTTGGGGGTGGGAGGGGACGTCTGCAGAACTGCTGTTTCCCAGGGATGACTAATTGTTCATTTTCACACTTGGAGAAGATGCCTGTTGACTCAAAGGAGATGCACCATGCAAATAAACATGCTGACAGACTCACAATATTTTCCCCAACTTTCACACTTGGCATGGCAGTGTGGAGTGAAGGGAAGCTCAGGAGAAGAGCACCTCGGGAAGCCTCTGAGCTCAGCACTGCTGCTGTCAGGCTGAGCCTGGACTTGGGCTCCAGGAGTGTGTGTTGTGCTGCTCTGCCAGAGGGGCTTAAACAGCCTTAACCAGCTGTAATGGAAACCACACTGAATCTTACACCAGCACTGATGTATTTTTCCTGTGAGCTTGCTGCCTGATGGGAATAATTCTTCACATTTCAGCTCATGTCCAACTTTCCTTCCACTCCTTCTGATTAAAGGGAGAAAGATCAGTAGCTCTGCTTTTTCCACCCCGTTTTTCTGACCACTGCATGGAAGTGACACAGAGCAGAGCTTTATCTTCCATGGAATAACAATGTTTATAAACAAAGTAATGCTGTGGTTTTGCAACCTCCATGATTGGTGCTTGAAATTTCCAATTCACATTTGAATTATTCCAGTTCAGTCATCAGAAGGGCATTAGAAAAATGCCAGCAGAAGCCAGGAGCCTTTATGTTACCTTCTGTAAGAAAATCTCAACCTTTAAGTAAGAACAGGAGCTTAGAATTCATTTAACATTGATTTAGATATTTCAAGGTAACAAACAAAACAAAACAAAACAAAAGACATGAAAAGGTCCTTGACTAAAACTACATTATAAAGTAAAACCATAAACAAGCCACAAAACAGTTTACTCCAAAATAGGAATTACCACATCCTACTACTGTTGGAATCTGAAAAAACCCAGTCCAAGCCTCTTTACAAACAAAGCATACAAATTTAACAACACTTTAAATTTGGTAATCGTTATTCTAACTTCCCAAAAGTCAATCTCACAGTATTAATTCTTAATATGTGACAAAGGATCATTTATGTAGTAAAATAAACCTAGCATTTAAGTGCCAGTAGCATAAATATTCATTGCTGGCAGAGAATAGGAGTTTGGCAGTCATCTATCCCTTAGCAATACTTTTTTATTACTCAGAAAATTCCTCTGGGCCATAGGGGACTGAATTAAATTCATTATGAACTTTATTGGGAAGGATTTTAAATATGTGCAGATGTCTGGTAGAGAGGGCTTCCTTCTCCACACTTCCCCTTGTTTTTCTGTTAAATAGATTTTTGTCTTTTTTTTTCTGTAGCTAAGCACTTAAATATGTCTCCTTTTAAAACCCAGTGCCTTGCCTCTATGCTGCCAGCCATCCCAAAAAGCCTGAAATTGTCAACAAGATCATAACTGCCACCAGACAGTGCCAAGAACAGGTTTCCTTTGGCTGCCACAGCCCCTAACTGAGGCTGTTGGTGACCTCAGGTACACAGTCCTTTGCCTGTGCACTTCACCCTGACCATCCTGGTGGGTTGAGGTCTGCCAGACTCTGCTGCTGCTCTGTCCCAGCCAGCCCAAAGCACAGTCAGACCTCAAACTTTGCCTCTCTGGGATCTGATTAATGACACAAAGGCAGGCTCCCAGCAGCTGCTAGTAAACTGACATTTAAATGGCAATTGTCAGTGGAATATAAGCATGCGGTTACTGAGCTGTGAGTCAAGTGCAGGCAGGAATGCAGTTGGTTCACAGGAAGAGCTTTTCTTAGTGTTGGTTTCAGTTTTGTGTACTTGGCTTGTCTATACTCAAAGGCACAACATGACACTAATGCTTAGTCACAAACTCTTCAAACAGTGCATCAGAAGTGCCAAGAAGTCCCAGCAGAGGAAGAAAGACCACCTTTAATTATTAAGTTTACCATCATAAAGCAATGCTAATTACAAGGAAAGCGCTTGGTCCCTACTGGATTCTGCTACAGGCTTTGAAAATGTGCAAAGATACCTTCCCACTAATCAGGGTCTCAATGGTCTCAATAGCAGCCACTAATAACTCAGGAGAAGGGAGAAAAAGCAGACAGAAGTACTAATTAAGAATGCCACTTCCAGGAGGTGGGGTTTTGGCTTGCATTTGTTACATTTATTGCTTTAACCGGGAGAAAAATCTTGCTTTTTGTTAGAAATAAAGACATAAGGCACTAGGTTATTGTCTTTCTAGCTTCCAAGAAGAGTCAAGGCATGAAATGCAGTCTTCAGTCACTGAGATGACCTTCCCAACTGCAGATCAATGCAGCGCTGCCTTCCAGCTTCTGCAGCTGCTCCCTTCCTCTGCTGCTGCAGCTCCCTGCATGTGAGGAGGCAGCTGCCATATGCTTGTTGCCTCCTGACAATTGTCATTGAAATGTCAGCTTACAAACAGCTGTTACTGTCATTGCTGCAAGTTTGGCTGGTAAGTGCAGCAAGGAAAGCAGGCAGAGTGATGCCTGACTGGCAGCTGCCCCTCGGCACTGCAGGCTGCTCTGCCTGGCTGGGGAAACTGAGGCAGGATGGAGCTCCTCCAGCTGGGGATTGTTCTCAGTGCTCTCCAGTCTCAAGGATCTCCTACTGCTTCTTCCTTGGACAGGGAAGAGTCTGGAGCAGTTTCTCTGCTCCTCAAGCAGCTGGGTAGAATTTCAGACCCAAGCCTGCAGCTTTTAACAGCTCCTGGGGAGTACCTGGTGTCAGCCATTGTCCAAAAAGTGACTGGACCCCCTCTCTACTCTGACCTACAGCAATGAGCTGTTGATGAGCAGAAGGGTGTGCAGGAGGGTGGGAAACAGGAACACACTTTCTGCTTCTGCTCCCAATCCCATCACTGCCTCCCTCATTGTCTCCCTTGGGTTTAAGGGCAGAAAGTCTAAAAGCAAATCCACAGAGGAACTGCAGTGTCTCTTCAAGGCCCCTGGGGAAATTGCCTGGTTTATGCCAGAGCTGGTACCTCCACATAAAGGCTCTGTATGGCACAAATCATGTGCTAGAAGGCCTTTGTATATCCTAAATTAGTCTTGTGATATTCAGTGCTGTCATGCCTGCATCCTTCTTGTACAGCCTGTCATCTCTCTAGGAAACCTCTGCCCTGCTCTCTAAGATCCAGAGTAAGGGGAAAACGCAACGGGACAGATCTGAGGGATAATCCTCCAGACACAGTGAAGTGGCCACACTCCTCTTGTTCACACACAATTGCAGAAGGCCCAGGCAGGCTGCTGAGTTCTCTGTGGCCCCAGAGTGCCCACAAGTCCACCTCCAGCTGGCCCACAGACACACCCACACAGGTGTGAGATAAGCCTGCCACAGGGCTCCTATCAGATCCAGCTGTGTGCCCCTGTCCAGCACCTGCAGCAGCCTTGTCTGGGCAGAGAATCACAGCTGGCTCTCAGATCAGCCCTGTCCCTCCTGTCCCTGCTCTGTGTCCCTGTCAGTGTGGGCAGTGAGGCAGCTCCTGGGCACAGAGTCACTGCAGGCAGCACCACCAAGCCTATAAAACACAAGGGGTGGTTTCACTGCCCTTCCCAGTGTACTCATGACCATTAATCTCCCATTTCCCAAAATCCCACCACCCAATCTGCATTCAGTGCACAATGCCACAACCATCAGTAAGGGTTTTGCTTGAATGAGGGCTGCACTGTGCTCCATGGGCAGGATAAACTTCTAACAAAGATTAAAAACAGGAAAAGAATACTAATACAAACTTCTCCCTTGCCCCTCTCAACCACATGCAAGTTTCTTCTGCTGAAGGACAAACATTATAGTAATAATAAGCACATATTGATGTATGTTGAGGGGAATATAAAATGTATTAACCTGAGAGATAAATATTGATATTGCTTTGTCCATGTCAATATTTAGTTCAAGGGACAATAAATTTTGATATTCACTGAAACAAGTCAATACATGCATTGCCACATGCATTTTCTATAAGCTCAAGTTATTCAGAATTTGTGGGTTTTTATCCTCAACTTTCAGAAGCACAGATTTGCCTCTCAGAAATGCTTCTCTAAGAGAAGAAGGCAATAAGGAAACTAGCCCTACTCAGGCAGTAAATACAGGGAGAAAAAATGAGAAGTTATGGCCAGTGTCTATCTTCCAGGGATTTCCTGTTCAGTTTTTCTAACCACCAAGGAGATCCTCGGGCTCCCTGTGGGCTGACACTGGATCTGGGCTGGCTGCTGTGTGCAGCCTCCTAGGACAGGGATTTCCTCATGGCTGCTCATCAGCAACTCGCTGCCTTTGCTGTGGGGCCACCTCACTTACAGACCACACACATGGGTGCTACAGGCAAAGCAAAACTGAGGTTACCCCCTGCCCCTGCCTCTGCTGGTTCTGCAGGGGAACCAGGGGAAAGGAGAGAGTGAGACAACATCTCTGTCACCAGCACAGGCAGGAAAATCTCTAAGTGCTCACAGAGAGGCTCTGGCAGACACCCCACAGCCCTTCTCAGAATGGGCTTGAACTGCACAGAAGCCAGCAACAAACTCGTTATCCTTGTGCATACTGCTGGAAGGACTGAGCATATGGCCTGGGACAATCGGCTGGAAAGCAGCTCCATGGACATCCCATCAACAGCTTCCAGCAAAAAACCAATGGACCAGCAAGTCCCACAGCCTGCAGAGGCATTTGGGTCCATCTCATGCTCGTTGTGCTCCTCCAGCTCCAAGGGTGCTGTGCAGCAAAGCCACGTCTCATTAGAGAGCACGCCTGGGTGACAGGACAGGGCTGTCCCCTGAACTGGTGCAGTAAGTGAAAGGCACTGAGGAAAAACCAGCTGCCTCTTGGGGCAATAAATGTACCAAACCTGCAAGATTTTAATAAATATATTGCTGTTCTGTTGCGCATAAAGTTGTGTCTCTTACAACTGAAGCCACCATTAAAGGTTTCACTAAATCCCAAATGCTAAAGTGATGCACGAATTCTTCCTGTAAGGGGCCATTCTCTGCTCAGAACAGCAATGAGTTCAGGTGTGGGGCAGTGACAACACTGGGAGTTTGTCTTTTATTTTATTTAAAGCTTCTGTAGATAAATGGAGTTGTCAGGCATATGAAGAAGAATTGCACACAAGTATTTGCCCCACGGCATCACCAAATCACCTGCTGCTGCTTTTGACACTTCATTTCACAGGTGACTATGTAAATCATCACTGAGGCCCAGCAGATGCTACAGAATCCAAAATCTCACTTGGATTGGAATAACTCCCCTGCCTTAAATCCCCTTAAGGGTGCCATGAGACCACTAAGATCAAGCTGGCCTCTCAGAGCTTCTGGCCAAGTGTCATGGAGCCAAACCAGGGACACAAAAACATGCCCACAACCCCTCTGTCGGCCTGAAACCCCAGCATCACCCAACTGTATGCTCCATTCAGGTCCTCCCTGCCCTGCCACACACATTTCTTCTCTTGACTGGCAACACAGAGCTGCTCTGGGCTGGCTGAAGCCCAGCAACATCCCATCAGTGCCTCACTGGCAAAGAGTAAGGCCAATTTTGTGTTTCCAGAAACCTGACCTTTAATAGAAGCCAGTGCTGAAGGAACCTGCCCAGAAGAACACTTGACCTTCCTTGCAGAGGTGCTGATGATGCTTCAGTGTCCTGGGCTGAGAAACACAAAGACTGCCATTAAACAGGAAGATTATGAGAGGTTTACATGGAGCTGAAACACATTTTGTCTGTGTATGACTGATCCACACATCTGGGACCTGCAGGGCACTACAGCAAAATCTTTTCTGCTGCACTGGAACACAACTTAAGTGGATCCCATCATACACTTCTCCTCAAGCAATGGCAATCACTGCTCTTCAGAAGAATAAGCTATTTTTACTTTGCACCATCATCTAACAGCCCACAGCCCTTAGTTAGAGTGGAACCAGAGGCACCAGAAGTTGCCAGGGGAACACAGATATGCAGAACATAATTAGTGAGGACACAAGTGTTAACAGTTTTACTTCTTAGCAATTTAAAATGTCTGACAATTATCTTCAGTTCCTAGCAGGGTCAATTTTTGCTTCTCAAATATTTTTAAAAACTGTCATTTCTCAGTACAAACAGCAGAAAAAACCTAAAAACACTCAAAAAGGTTTCATGACAGGAGTACCGTTACCGAACGTCAGCAGATGTTTTGTGAAACAGGGATTAAAGTCTTGATATGCTTTTAAAAACCAGACATGCTCATGGAGTAGCAGAGGGAACCATGTCAGTTTTAATGCTCTGTGTTGGGTTTGCATGTCAGGGTTTGGCAGTGGGTGGCTGCAGAGGTGGCCTCTGAGAGAAGCTGCCAGAAGCTTCCCCCATGTCCAGTGGAACCAATGGCTCCAGGATGGACCTGACACTGGAGGTTTATCCTGCTCTTCAGCTTTAATCTTACAAAATCAAACTCCATCTTAGCACTCCTCATCAGCTATAATTCAATCCTAAATGTGCACAACACAGAGATGATGCTTCAATCTCTGATAAAACTGGCTAATTCAGTGCTAAGACTGCACCCCCTGAGAGCGGGTTTGTCTTTCAGGTCACTCACCAACACACCACAGCCCCTTTGCCTGGGACCCCAACTCTGCACAGAGCCACAGCTGCCCCCAAACATAAAAACCAGCAGAATTTCCAATGCTCTGTTGCCCTCTTGGGTGCTTTCCCTCAGAGGTGGGTAAACAGTCATGAACATACAATAAATACCAGCTTGGCATTTGAAGTGAGGGCTGACTGTTCATTCAGGTGCCTGTCTCATGCAGTTTGTCAATAAAAGACAAAATCCAGCATCTGCTTTTGAGCCATTCATTGCCCTTCACAAGCACAATTTGCCAGTAAAACATAAAAGCCCCTTTAAAATCAGGGCTACTTTGGTGAAAAGAAGATCAAGAATGTTGTGGAAATATTCATTGACTCAGCAGCAGAAGACATAACAGGGTAAAATAAATATAAAGTGCTCACTTTTAGAAATTTTAACATTTCAAGTGTCAGGAAAGACATGCTTATTGGAAATTGTTATTTCTGAACCGAGAAAGTATTTTTAAAAATCACTAATATGGACTGAAAGTGTAGAATAGAAGAGGTTTAGTTTTTATTGATGCTTCTTCCTTGCAAAACAAATTCTTACCATGGTTGCTTTGATTTTCTTTTAGAAAGACTGAAGACCTGTTTTCCTTCTGCATTGGCGAAACAATGGGGACAATACATCTTCCATATAAATCTCATTTAAATTCTGCATTCTAACTAGCAAACACAATTTGAAATTGAGAGGTTTTTTTGTTTTTACATTACAAAATGAGCCGTTGCAACATTAAACAGCTCATCTATTGCAATTCAGCAGGAGAAATCATTGAACAATCAGCTGCAGAATACAAATACAGAACGATGCTCTATTAGCTCTGCAGATACATCAGATACTTCAGTGAGCTCTGCCAGAAAGACAAGCTTTAAATATATTTTATATGGAACTGATGATCATGGGGGGATCAACAAAGCTCTCCCTAAATGAGAGATGTATTAGCAATACACAAGTCAGATTTTCGTAGGAAAAACCTGCAAATGAATAAAACTTGCTCTATTTTAGCAAGTGAGATGAAAATGGAATTATTGATGCACAAATGGTAGCACGATCATGCTTGCCAGCTGCTCTAAAAAACAAATGCAATTGGAGTTTATGTTCAGCAGCCTAAGTGAGAAGAGAAACCAAAGCAAATTGCCATCAAAATCATGTGTAGTTATCCAAATTCCACCGACCAAAATCTGCAGCAGGCAGCAGGAGCCAGGGAATGGAAGAGCAGAAATTCACAAGGCACCTGTGGCACCACTGGCATGAGGATGACAGCTCAGGGGCTCAGCTTTCAGACTGAAGGCCACTTCTTTGTTCTCCTCTGTCCCCGAGAACAGTGATTATCATAACCTGCAGGAGGCTGAGGAAAGGAGCTCTTTGGTGGTGGCAGACAGGAACCTTTGGAAAGGGTGTGGAGAGGAGGAATTTCTGATTCAGCCACCTCCAGCGGCAATCCCAGCCCTGCAGGGCTGAACTCCAGTCTGACTCTGAATTGTGTCCTGGCTGGCATGTCAGTGGGGGAAACAAAGTAAATGCTAAGCAACAAGGCAGCTTTATTTTCTAAATCAGGCCTAACCTTTGATTATTTGGATCAAACCCCTGGGCAGTGGCGAAGCTCCTTGAAATCACTCTAAGAAAAATGTCCCAGGCAAACAGGGCTTGTTTGCAGCTTCCCTCCAAGAAGGCTACTCAGGGAGCTGGAGTATTTTGATTGCAGCCAAGTTTCTTCTCTGCTAACACCTGAATCTCCTTTTATTTACATTTTGGAGCTGTCCAGAGAACTGTAATGAGTGCAAACCTGTCCAAGCCTCCTTTCCCAAGCCTTTATAGGAATATATATGCAAGATGAAGAGCCTTCTTCCCCCCAACACAGCCGTGGCAGCAGCCTAATTCAAAGTTTCCCACACCAAGTTAGAAGGCAAATGTGCTCTGCAAATGGCATTCAGGTAAACATCTGGGCATGGCTTTGCCCAGCACATGGACACCATCTGGTTTAAGAGCCTGCTTTTTGTGCTGTGATATTTGCACTCTGCCTCCAGAAGCTGCTGGGGACCTCCAAAATGTCTCAGGTGGGCAGCTCAGAGCAGACATCAGCCAGTGCTTCTTCCTCTCCTCCACAAACCCAAACTCAGCTACAGCAAAAGATGTCAGCTCATTTTGCTGCCTATAATCTATTTGAAATAATCTCCTTTATTTAAAGTTTGGGAAAAAAAACCAAAACACTGTATGCTCCTTTGTTTTATCCAAGCTCTACAGGGTACATTTTGCTGGCCTTTTAACTCTCATTTATTTCCTTGGGGTGAATCCACAGCTAACGAGAGTATTCCAGGTGGAATTGGGGCATGCAGCTCTCTCTATCTTTTGTAGCACCTTTCCAAGAAACACTAAGAGCCATAAGATATTACTGCAGACCTGAGAAAACTAATTAAGCTTGAGCCTCAAGTACCCAACAGCTTGCCCTGTCCCTCTCTTCTTGAAAATGAAGGAATAAAATGGTGCTTTTTGAAGGAAACTCTATAAAGAAACAGCAAGAATTAAGATGTAGAAATGCATTCTATTGTGCCATTTTTAACATAAATTCTGGAATCCAATGATAAATATGGTGTTTTCTGGAACAGAGTGAGGACGCAGGATTCTACAAAGGACTAAATCTACCCTACTGTAAATTACAAAATATATTTCTTCCATCAGCCACATGTAGCTGGTTCCAACTGTGGACACACAGGACCCATGTGAAAAGACTTCTACAATAACCCTTTCACATATAATAAAAATATGACTGTGAAAGAGAGAAAGAAGATCATTAAATATCAGAATTCACAGCAACTGAGAGGGTGATTATAAGCATTTGGGAACTTTCCCATGCATTTATATAGCACTTTAAGTTCAACTGTTGGACTTCAGTTTGACCCAGACCATGACAGAAAAAGATAATCCTATTGCTTCTGACATTGCTACATAATTTAGGAGCTGTTCTGCCCCTGTTAACACAGCTATATCCACTGGACTCTAATTTCTGGTCCTCTTTCCAGAATGGTTTCTTCCTTTGAAATGAGTTTTTCTACTCAGATCTATCAACTAAGACATCTTGGGAAGAGATTTTCAAATATTTCTTTTGAACTTTGTAAGGTTTCTACCTACTAATGAGTGAAACCCTAACTCCCAAGAAGTAATAGAGCTAATTTTTCTCAAAGTATTCAAGAGATTAACCCAAAAAGTATAACTCATCTTCCCATATGGCAAGAAACTTCTTTAACCGGTAAGTCACAGAGCAAAGGCCAAGCAGCTCTTTCCTACAATATCAGAGCAAAAATGGTCTTTTCTCTCCTCAAAGTCAGAGAGCCAAGAGCAGAACTTGGTGCTCCAGTGACCCCTGGGTAGCTGTGAGGGGGGTGCCCCTTCCAAACCCTGCCTCCCACCTCTGAAGTCAGGGGAAAAAACCTCTTTTGGTGGCTGCACCTTCAGAGCCAAACCAGAGCATGGGATCTGCTTTGAGGCTCTGATGGGCTCCTCCACGTTTGTACTAAGGCAGCTGGAACACAAGGGCCTCCAATTTACCCCAAGCACCAAGTAAATAATGTCACCTGATATGCTACAAGAATATTCCACCTACAGCATCTCCCTAAATCCAGAGGCAGCATCTTCAAAACCCAGGCACTTCTTTCCTACTGCTTTCCATATACCAAGTTAATTTATTGGACAAAAAATCCTGCAGAGATGGAAACTAATTCCAGGTAGGTAAAAGCAATCATGTACACTGGTAAACAACAAGAAACAACACAGAGGAAAACCATATTTTAGAAGGCTGGTGCATAACACTGGGATTGCACTTGCTCTGCTGCCCTGAGCCACCTCATTAGCTCAGTGATTGCAGATATCCTGCTACACTCACTTGGAACTTCTCAACAGGATCAGGGGCTGAATGCAGCTGAAAACCTGCTTAATTAGCAGCTGATCACAAAAACCAAAATGCATTTACCTGCATCTCCAGATAACAGGAAAAGCATTTCAATTCTTACTGCTGTAGCCGCATTTCTACACTAAACTGTATTATTTTTTAAATCTTGTTTGCAATCATATCAATGTGCCCTATAGGAGTTTTTTGTGAAGTATTTAAAAAAACCCCAATGGACACAGTGTGGAAAAGCATCTCAGCATAGTATGAAAACCTGTGCTTAATTTTACTTTTTTTTTTGACAAAAATAGTAGTTCTTTTGCACTGAAATTCATATTTGTAATAAAAGCCCCACTCAGCTGCTCATATACTAAAGAAACAATTCATGGCTGAATAATGCACCAATTCAAAAGCAATCTCTCTAAGCTACAGGAAACCTCTTGAGTTGCAAGTCTGAACAAAATGAAGCCTCAACAAAATGAACCACTTTGAAACTAAATGAAAATTTAGCCAATTGATCTGAACGAGAAAGTCCTATGTACAATGCCTGTTTTTTTTAATCCACACTAGAAAAACCTGCTAGAAATCATGCTTGGAAAGAAAAACCACACCAATAAATCAAAAGATAGTGTTGCTGTTTGTTGGTTTGTTTTTCTAAAGGATATTTCTTTTTATAATGGGATAGTGGTTTTATAACTTTGTGTTTAAATAGCACCTGGCCAGTGCTGAAAGAAAAAAAAACACTGGGTGGTGTCTTAAGAGGGATGTTCTGTCTTCCAGATTTAATTTCTAATCTGCCTTTTGGTGCACCTGGCTCCTGACAAACCTCTCAGCTCCAAAGTTACTTTGAGATCAGCACACCAGGAGCCAGCCCTGGCTGAAAGGAAAGGGAGGGTTTGGTTTGTGCACTGCCGTGAGCTGCTGGGGCAGAATGACTGCAGATCAAAATTATCAGGCTGCTGGAGCAATTTAGGCTGGCAAGATGAAGAGCAGAGGGAGGGACACAATGCAAGTGCTGGATGTGCAGCCATCCAGCAGTGCAGCAGGAGTGTAAAGGGTAATGGAAGAAGGGAAGAGGGGATGGAAAGAGAGGAGGGCTGAAGGCAGTGATCGTATCAAGAATATCTTGTTTTTTCAAAGTGGCATGCCACAAGAAAATGTTATTCCCACTGATCCAGTAAATGAGTCTGTTTTTCATGGAGGTGGCTCAGGGAAATCAGGGGTGGGTAGAGGAGGAGGTCTAGTCATGCAAAAGCACAATTTGCAGTTGGAAGCGGGTTTTGAACAAGAGTCAAATGAGAACACCTTTAGGGAAGACACAGCTCAACCTCATCTAGGACTGCTGGGACATAAAAGGGCAGTTACATAATTACCAAGGACAAAAGGACTTTTTAAATTAAAAAATAAATAAGAATGGTCAGCAGGCTCAAAGGTGGGTTAAGAGGTGTCAGTGCTGGTGTGTGTGCCAGCAGCAGGCAGGGATTCTTTCCCAGACTGAGACACATACTGGGTTGGGTTGGAAAAAAAGCTCCTTCCCAATCTGGTCCCAGGGACAAAATTAAAACTCTGTTGTAACAAGATGAGCAGCAGTGTTAGACATGTGGGACTCAAAAGAACATTTTACCCATCTGAAGCACTAAGAGAAAGGATTTGCATTGTACATTTGTACAGAACAAGGGATTTTTTTTCCTAATTAAGTGGTATTGAAATATGCAAACTGTGAGCTGCTCACTCACTCTGCTTGAATTAGTGATTTCCAGTGCCAGTTTACCTTTAGTTCCACACCTGGAAATAGGAGATAAATCAAGTGATAAGCTGCCAGCAATGGTCTCAAAATGGAGAGCACTTTACCCAAGAGCTCCTTGGAGCTTGCTGAGCTGGCACTGCATTAGAGCAGATCCAGCAAGATTATCCATTAATGGCAGCAGCTGAAGGCAGGTACAACACCACAACAAACTCCACTGGTGCACACTCTGCCTCCATGCTTTTAGGGGAGAAGGAGCAAAAAAAGCTGCTGCCTTCAGGAGGTGTTTCAGGAACAAAAGGACGCAGAGCATTTCCCAGGGATGAGGAGGAGCTGCTGGCACTGAGTGATGTGAGGACAGGAGCACACACGGCTCCTGTTTGGTACCTCAGCCCTCGTGGGCACCCAGCACTGGCTGGAACCCTGCTGCACCCACCCCGCTGCCTGGGTGACAGGGACAGGGACTGCAAAACCTCTGCCCCAAAAAAGAACCATTCTCCAATGTCTGAAGCTGTCCATTCAGAGGAGCTGGCAAAGCTCAGCAAGGATCCCCTCTCCCACATCTCCTGGGAAGTTCCTGTCCCCCAGCCAGGACAGGGGGCTGGGGGTCTCTCTCACACACTTAAACCTTATCAACAACATCCTGCAGAAACAAAGGAGCATCAGAGTTGGGAGAAAACTAAAGCACAATAAAACCCCAAGACCAGAAAACAGAACACCAGCACAAAGGAACCAGGCTCAGCACTGAGGATCGACTTCTGCCTCAGAGAAACAGTTTTAAGAAAATGCCACCTCTCATTTGTGCTGGGTTTCACTTGTCTCCACCAGCCAATTTGGCATCCCCCCTGACAGAGTGCCTCTGGTTTCCAGTGCAATGTGTCTGGGAAATCTAATTGTTTCTCCAGAAGCACTTTCTAGCTCGTGAAGTTCTTTAGAGCTGCCATGCTCCGTGGCAATCAAAGTGTCTCAATAAATATGCAAAAGTGTGCTCAAGCCAGAAAGCTTTCCAAGGAACCCGGAGAGCTTTCCCCCCCCCCTTTCAGCAATAGCTCAGAGTCACTCTCAGTCTGTTTTTGTCAACAGCAGTCAGGCAGCAGAGCACAGGCACTGCTCAGGAGGGTGCCAGTCTTACACTCCTGCAGGGTGCCAATCCCACGGGGTGACACCAGGGACACTGCAGGCTGAGAGCAGCCAGGAAACACTCACACACTCACACACACACCATTCAAGCTGCTCTAGCTCACAGCTCCAGGAAAAACCCCTCTCAGCACTGTGTGTAGCAATGCCTGATAGCTGTAAATAACTTTCTCTGTGTTTAATTCATGTATAATGAAACAGCAGTGAGCAAATGCAGCTCAGCACTCAAAGAAGAGGCTGCACAAGCAAATGCATCTTTGAGCCTGCACGGCAGAGCCCTCTTGCTGTGCCACAGGCTAATGGATTCCTGTGGCAAAACATGAGTGTTGCACATTTAAATATTAGATTTGTTAGGCAGCTTTAAAAGCAGAGCAGTTGTTCCCACTTCCAAGCAGGAAGATCCTATAGTCCTCAAGTGGAAATGCAAACTCTGACCTCACTTTTGGTTAGAAAAACAAGATCAGTGGTTACACACACTGATAGCTGCACCTTTTGGTTGCTCTTTTTAAAATGGATTTGAAATAGGAAGATGCTACAGGTGTTAAAAGATTTCCTCAGCATCACAGAGAAAGCACTGTCCCAAGGCAGAGCATCAAACAGATGTGGATGTCCTCATGGAATCTTTTTTCTCATCTCTGCTGTCTTCCTGGACAAATTTACCAGCCAGAGAAATGGCAGAGCATTACTTCAGCCCTTTCCCATGATTAACACATTCAGACTATGCTGCAAATCTTCCTTTCAAACATTATTTTTTTAAATAAACAAAATCTTACTGCTTGAGAGAAAGAACCCCAAAAATCCATAGTTTGCAGAAGAATGTATCCATATTTGTTATGTGTTAATGCTTCATCACGGCAATTAAAAGACTGGAAAACAAACCCAAGTGACAGGTATATTTTTCAAGATCACTGATCTTTCAACTAGGGGGAAAAAAATCCCAGCTTTAATTGCACAAAGCTGCATATCATACTTCTCTCTCTTGAGATTTCATTATAGGCCTGAAACCAGAGAATTGCACTGCCAGCTCTTGCCTGCTCTTCCAGCTATTTCTGGTTTTTAATAATTATTCATTAATTGCACACTATGATAAGATCCTTGCTGTTTTGAAACATTTTCCCTCTGGCCCCCATACTATTAAAGACCCTGATTGCCTGCCAACAGCGTAAAATTAAAAATCAAAGCACTACCTCTGAAAGGTTTAATATGTGCCACATTGAAAGAGTTTCTACAGCTTACAGCCATGTAATTGCATCACCAGCTAACTGCACCATCTCTCCCAGTGTTTGAAATGTTTTCCTTTGAAACATCAGCCAGCTGGGAGCAGAGGTTTTGTTTAACACCCTGATTTGCTCTGTGTGCATGGCAGAGTGGTTTTGTGTCTCCTGGGTCCTCCCCTGCTGCCTCTCTGGCACAGCCACTTGGACAGAGGCACCCTGCTCCCACTGGGAAGCGGGATTAAGGAGGGAAATGAAGAGCCAACAGTTCAAGGAGGAGATTAAAACCAAGCTGGACCTCCCCCACTTAAAATCAGGTGGGGTTTTTTGCCTGTTTTGTGCCTCTTGTCCCCGTTACAGACCCACCTCTCTCCTGTGCTGCTGCTTCTCCCAGCTAACAGCAGCCCCTGACACCTCCCTCCAGCCTGCTCAGCCCACAGTCACAAAAAGAACTTCCATCAGTCCTTTCCTTACAAATGTCCTCTCCAAAAGGGGTGAAGCCCCCACATTTTGCCAGTGAAGGAGCAGGCACCCCATGCCAGTGGCTGGAACAAGCCCAGCAGCCCCAGCGACAGGCAGCAATTCACAACCCCGTCCTTTGGCTGATCCAATGAGATCTGAATGATATTTCTTCTCCTAAAATATCTCATTTCTTCATCATAAAGGTCATGGGGATAAGGACAGGTTGCCAGTGACCAGCCTAGGGCACACATCCTCACTGCTGAAGGAGCCTGGAGAAATTTGTGCAATTGAGTTGATCAAAGCTGGTTTAGACAGAGAAAACCGTGGAGATGCAGCTTGCATTGATCGAAGTGAAGTCATGATATGCCAAAGGGGAATAAAGATGCCCTTCACACAGTTTGGCTTCTTTAATGATTTCAATATTAACAGTGCTCTTTCCCAGAAAAAGGCAATTTTCTACCTTCATTTTTTTGGACCTTGTGATTATTACAAGCGCCAAAAACTGTTTAATGCTTATAAAAGCATACCTTAGAAAGATATTGCTCCTCTTCAAGCCCTCAAATGAAGAGGCTTTGGTTATTTTTATCTGTTTGTGCACCAATACACACTTTTAATTCAAAACCTTGGTCCTGCCTGTGCTGTAATCTGGTTGTCCTTCCAGTTCATCAGGTTTCACTTTCACAGTATTTCTAAAATCAGGCTCCTGCAGGGTCTGTGGAGCCTCCCTGGAAAGCTGGGTGCCTCTGCCCTGCTTACTCCCTAACATACAGGGTGGAATTCTTCTCCTTTAATCCCATACTATCATTGCAACTGAAAACACAAACACTGCAGATAACAGTAGATGGCTGGGTAAGACAAAGTGTATCTCTCTTCACAGTGGCTTTAGGGAGCCAGAAAAGCAGCTGTTCGTTATCCAAACTGCAATTTGGAGGTTATATAATAAAATGTGCACTTTGTTTTGCAGAGATTTTCTGTGTTTCAGGCTGTTCCCTAAAGAGGAGGAAAGCTGCTGGTGCCAAGGCATTTTTAATGCTGGTGCCTGTGTGGGGGGAGAGACAGGACATGGGGGGGACTTATGGAGGGGTAAATGTGAAAATGTGAATTTAGGCTCACAACATCAGGTACTGAGACCTTGGGCTGACTCCATCCTAAAGCTTGGGGCTTAGAGGCTAATTTAAAACAAAATTCATCTGTCATGGTAATATTTTTTTTACTGGAATTGAACAGATTGATGTTTGAAGGAAGTTTCTGGTCTAGAAATTCAAACTGCAGACACAAAGTGCACTTCCCCCCAGATTGGAAAGAATTTCCATGTAAATTCGTGCTCTGTAGGGCATGTTCATTTGAAATCCAGAGATCATGAATAGAGATGAACAGCACCATGTTAAGGACAAAATTATTAAATGATAAGTCCTCCAATATATATAAAATAACAAAGTGCTTTCATTCAGGATCAGTCTGTGTTCCCAGAGGGGAGCCTGTGTGGAGATGGAGCACAGGACAGGCTTTGTGCCAGGGACTGCTCTGCTCAGGGACATTCCCCCTGCAGCCTGTCACCACCACCCATCCCTGCAAGGGTGACAGGGCAGGATCAAGGGCTCTGAGAGCCCACAGAGCCAGCCACCAACCATCCTGGGAGTGCTGCAGCTCCTGGCCCATTCCCACCTGGCCCTGCATGCTGCCCTGGGTGCATGGGACAGCCCCTGCTGCACCAATTCCCCATGTGAGGCAGGGGGAATTTGCATCCTCTCTGATTTAGTGTCTCTCCTTGCTGGACCTACCTGGTGTTGTTTAGACATGGTTCCTCTCCTGGTGTGGCCCTGCACAAGCAGTGCCAGAAGGAACCAGGGGTGTGCCAATCTGCTTTGCACTTCCCCACCTTTCCCTGTGCCCCAGTGCAAGCCTGCAGCTGCCTCTTCTCCCCAAATTCCAGGAATCTCAGGTCTCCCAGGAAATTCCAGTCTTCCCAGGAATCTCTGGTCTCCCAGGATCTCCCTCTGCACACAGGAACAACAGAGATGACAAAACCCCCACTCCTGAGATGGTGCAGACATAAAATCCATTGTGCACGGGCTGTCAGATATTTTTCCTGTCTAAAAGGACAGCACATTGACTTTTATGCTGCCTGTGCAGCTGAGAGGCACTGAGGGGAGACAGCTGCCTGTTTCTGGGCCTGGGGCAGCAAGGAGCAAGGCCACAGTGGTGCCCTGAGTGCTTCTCAGGGGAGAAAAGCACTCATGGAGCTGCAGGAGCCCAGGATGACAGACAGGGAGCAGAGCAGGGGCTCTGAGACCACGAGAGGATGGGCTGCTGTGCAGTGGGATGGTTTCAGCAGTTACAGCCATGATGCTCAGGCAGCCACTGTGCACCAACCTACAGCACCAAATTCATGCAGCCACTTGTGTGCCATCAATTAGCTCATTAGGGAAGTGCTGATTAGGAAGATGATGAACATGACCTACAAATGTTGGCTATTCCAGATGTTAAAATGTCCTCCTAAGCATTACAAACCGTTTTTTTTTTCCTTTCATGCTTTTTTCTTTCCTTTTCTTCCTTTTTTACTTTTTATAATTTTTTTTTATTATTTTTCATGCAGAGAAGGTTTGGACTGTTCACATGCTAGGCTGGTACACACCTGGAACAGGTAATACACACCTGGAAACACTGCATCTGCCTTGTCCCACAGCTCATGTGTCCAGTCCTCTGTCACTCTGCTTAGCAGCAAGGAACAAAAGCCTGACCCCATAGCAAGGTATTTGGGCTGAATTACATTCCCTTGTTTCTCCCAACCCCAGCATCTGACATGAATTAATGGTTGAAATACAAACCTGCAATGAAAGCAGAGGGACAGCACTCAAAGTAACACTGAGGCTGCTGTGGGCACTAAATAACAGATCTGGCCTCAGCTCACAGCTGGTGCCATGTCAAAGGCAGCACATCCCTCCTGTATCTTCTCCTGCTGGCACCATGCTCATTCCCCTGGTTCTGCATCTGGGATATGATAATCATTAGCTCAGGGGCAGTGCTGGAGCCAAAGGTGCTAACCTTATCTCTGACAAGCAAGCCCCTTGCATTGCACAGGGAAGGAGGCTTTATTCTGACTTGTAATGTCAACTTTTCTGTACTGCAATCTGGCCTCGCTCACACAGACATGTTGGAGATACAGCAACAAAGCCAAGGAGAGAAAACGGGGTTCCCAGCAGGATTCACAGAGCAGGTTAAACTTTAAAAGGCACATTTGTACCTGCAGGACAGGCTTAAGAAATACCCAGGAATGTTGCACTTCCCACAAGAAGAGTAATTGCTTTCTGGGGCTATTTTAAACTAAGAACATCGTCCTTTCTTACACTCCCCTGCACTGGAGTGCCTTTTTTCTTCCCCTTTTCAAAAATCAACAGTGAAAAGTCTCTAACTTCTCAGTGTTGTAATGCTCCAAAGGCCTCTCCTGTCCCTCTTAGCCAGCAGCATCAGAAAGACTTCATTATTATTATTATTCTTTTTCAAGTCCACCTAGAAAAGGACAAAGGCTTGTGTTCTGAAGCCCAGACTCCACCATGCACCTCCCTGGACATGCTGGGAGCAGACAGTGCCTTGGGCTGCCCTGCCTGTTCACATCCCACACCAGGGCACAGAGCTGTCTGTCTGAGAGCTGCTTATCACTGCTGGCCATGTCACGTGAGCTGCTTACACCCCACAGGGCTGAGGCTGAAGAGCAGAATCCCTCCCTGCCTGTCTCTGCCAGCTCCATGCTCACAGCCCTGCCATACCCAAACCACCAAGAAGGTGTCACCAGTGGGCACTGAGCACAAGCTTGGAAAGATCTGATTCCAGCACCTGGAACTGTCCTGCATTATTTGTCACACAAAGAATGACAAACAGTGATCTGCATTCAGCCCACAAACCATCAAACTCCTCAGTTTCTCATGCAGGAAGATCTGGGGGTTGTAGTTGTCCTCCAAGTAATCTCATTCATAAACAGGTTAATGTAATCTAGCTCCAGCTGCATGTTTCTGGCTTGCAGTAATGGCCAGTCTTACCCACAGAGCCTGCAACTGAAGCTAATGGAATGGTTCATCTGTTAAAAATGTGTTAAATACCCTTTTTTGCAAAATTATTGCATAAGATGATGATACAGAGATAAGTGAAGAAAGGCTGCACTGTATTTTTCCTTTAGTAGTCACATGGGAGCAATATGCTTAATCACCTGAATAAAACCTGGATTGCATGCTGCCCAAACAACGATCTGTACGAACCCTTCTGCTGTACTGAAAAATTCTTTAGACCTTAAACATATAAAAATTCATCAAAAAATCTGTTTCTGGCTCATGCAAATATTTCTGTTTGATTCTATAAACCCAAGGAACTACATTGGTCTCTGGTCACATCTCTGATTAATGACTTTTCAATGAACCCAGAAAAATACCAACAGTTGTAATGTCACAGGTAATAGCATCTTTTCTCTCTTTTTTTTTTTTTTAATGTGCTTAGAAATTAACTTGAAAGATGTCACTATTTCTTAGCAGAAACCATCTAATGGGATGTGTACGCTCAGGGAACCAAGCAGCACAGTTATAATTAAAGTTGCATTATCATTTCCATTAGAAAGCCGTTTCCAAGGGATTTGATTCCACAGTAAAAATCGGCTCCACGACAATGCTTTGGATGCAGGGTCCCAGGGCGCGGCAGGAGCAGCAGGAAATTCCTGACATGCCACAGTCCCGAGGGTGTTTTTGGCAGAGCTGTGTGTGTATGGTGGGGCAGGGAACCCACCCTAAACCCTGGGCAGGTCTCCTCGAGAGCAAAGGTCAGCACACACCAGGTTCACCCTGTGAATATTCCCACTGCTCCAGGGACGCAGGAAGGGGTCCTGGCCTTTGTCTTAACTTGGCAATTAGAGCACAGAAAAGAAAATGTAAACTGTCACTTCTTTGTAAGAAAGTGGACACGAACTGGGCTAGCAGCGGTGGCACGAGGTGAGCTGTCCATGCAAGACTGAGGAGGGAGATCGGAGCCTTTTACTTCGTTAAGTGGGAAAGCCCCCGTGAATCCCATTGCACAAACTCATTCACCCCGTGCCAGTAAAAGCACATCCGTGTCACTGGGGAATTTGCTGTTGGCTCACTCAGGGTTGCCTCTGGCCAAGCCCTCTCCTGACAGGTTATAAGTAAAGTGATGCTCAGAGCAGGAGTGAATTTATGGAAGGAAGGAGCTGAGGCTTTCCACACCCCTCTCCCTCCAGCCCTCCTGACACGCTGCAGAGAACCCTTGTGTTTTGTCACCACACCACGGCCTCAAGGGCGCCTTTCAGTCACAGCAATAAAGGACTGTGGGTACAAAGTTACACCGAGATATCAACGCACAACAATGAAACATTCAAATGTGGAATAGAAAGATATGGGGGGGAAACTGCCCAGTGCTGGACCAAACACTTTTCAAGTCTACAATTCTGGAGTCACTCAGCTGTGCTGTACATCATCTTGGTGTGCAAAGCCTCAGCGGGTGAGCAGAAAGCAGCATTTGCAATGGAGATTGGCATTCCAGATAAAAGATCTGAAAACACACTTTTAAGGGGTGAATTGCTTAGTAGCTGGAATAAAATTAGCTGAAAGCTTTATCAGATTAAAAAAATAATTGAAAATGTATCAGTATTTAACAGAGACCATGAGCAGGAAAACAACCCTAGTAAATAGCATGAAAAATTCACAAGTTCCACCATACACTGAAGGCCAGAAGTGAAGATTTATCCCATATGAATAAGAGGAGACTGGTGGTAATACTACAACAAGGCAAAGAGACTGAAAACCTATTTTAGCTTTAAGCAGTTCATACAAAATTAATATATTACTTATTTATGTGTGGAGAGGTGCCCATTACACTCATCTGAGTATGATGAGTGCCCTGAGGCACTTGAGACCACCTTTCACACCAGAATTTAGTCAGATTTACAAGGTACCATATACAAAAGCTTTTCATTAAAAATCAACACTCCTTTTTAGCTACTCAACGTGGTTAGTCCTGCTCCCTCCACAAGCATTTACTGGGGCAGAGCTGTCCCACAATTTGCTGATGCCACATTAATATGATTTTAGTGAGTGGGAAACGGGAGCAGAGAAACTCTGACACCAGGCACCAGCCAGTCACCCACATGTGGACCTCCTAAAGCCACGGGAAAAGGACACAATCAAAGCAGCCTAACAGGTGAAAAATAAAAAACGCCGATCACTTCAGGTCCCAGCTCCACCTTGCATGCTGGAAGCGCAGAAATTCCCAGCAAGCCGGATTCAAGTGGGCCACCACACATGCACAAACCTGCAAAGCCTCCAGCACTACTTAGACATGAACAGGCTGCTTTTCCTGCTGACTTGGGTCATTTCTTTCAGAGTGCCAAATGCACGATGTGCTTTCCACACGTACCCTGTGGAGCCGCTCCGGAGTGTTTCGGGCGGAGCAGCCGGGCTCATCCCCCCACCCGGCTCTTGGAGAAGTTGCCAATTTGTCAGATTCTGCTCGGGGTTTCCAGCACAGCCCAAGGTGCAGCTGCGCCTCCTTTGTGCACAGAGAGCCCGTGGAACAGGGGACTCAGGGCAGCCAGGGCTATGGACGTGCCAGGCTGGCAGGGCACAGGGGCAGGCTCGGCTCACCTCGCTGAAACATTGGTTTGCTTCCCTTGTCGGCGGAGCACTTCGCAATAGATCTCCCTGAATAATTCATTGAAGGGCTCTTCGTGTGTGCATAGTACTGTTTGATTTTCCAACTTACTGCACCAATCTATAAATACCGACTATAAACATTCCGAGCTGATAGCTTTATTTTACATTGTGCTGGTATCTCTTTTTTTTTTTTTTCCTTTTGAGGCATAGATATTTTACTGTCGGCGCAGATATTTTCGCGTCTCCCTGCTCGAGCAGCAGCAGCAAATGCCCCGACATTAGCGGTGTTATTAACATCTGCCGGAGCCGCGGCTGCTGCGCTCCCGCAGCTGCTCCCCGGGAGAGGCTGCGCCAGTGAATCACCCAGCGCTAATGAGCGCCTTAATGAACTTCCCGCAGCTGAGCGCCGAGCTCCGACACGGCCGCTGAGAGCGTATCCTGTAGTCTTGAAAACCCAAATGGTTTGTGGCAGTTTGGTTTGTTTGTTTATTTTTATTTATTTATTTATTTGTTTGTTTGTTTGCGCGCTCGCCATTCGCTGCCAAAATCGCTGCTCGGCAAGGGGAACGCACGTGACAGAGAAATGTCATGTCGCCATCCAGTCCGAATTTAAACGGGACAATTAAGGTTAATTAGGGAACATATTCCAGCTGGACTTTTGCCAGCTCCACTCTGCCCTGTAGAGGGCTGCCAAAGCCTTACTTGCCTTTCATTACCTATCTTCCTGCTCGCTCTTCCCTCTATTTTGTCATCAATAAATTGTTTCTTTCACTTTTATTACTTTTATAATATAGTTTGTTAGTGCTGCGGAAGATATTGTTTCTGCAGTTTAATTAAAACTGCATTCCAAAAGTCAATTGCTGCTACTTTCTATAAAAATTTCTCCTGCACTTTAAAATATTTAAAAATAAAAATTACTGAAGACCCAGGAGAAAGTGATTTAAAAAAAAAACAAACAAAAGTCCTCCAGTTGGACCAGGAATTGTTTCCATGGCAGTCTTCAACTGCATATGAGAAACATAAAAAGCAGTCCCTGAACTAATGCTGCTGGGAGCCTCATATGTGTCTTTATGAGAGAGAACATAACAAGAGGTATAAAAAATTAAGGTACTGTAAATAAAGACAGCAGTTGGCATTGTTATAGAAAAAAACCTGCAATCTTCTAGCCATGCAGCCATTAGGTTAATAATGAAAGTTTCATTCATTTTCTGCTCGTGCCCACAGTTCTTACCGCTGCTCAAGTGACTGCTGTACACACAGGTTTTTCTCCTCTCCCTCTTCTGTAAACCAAATGATCACAAGGTAATTTGGCAACATTTTTGCTGCAAGTCTGTTTAATTAGATGGCAACCGTGCTGGGTTTTGTGGCAAGGGAGACCTAAGCACTCTGCAGCCCTTCCAGGCAATCATGCCAGCACAGAAAAATAGGATCAGAAGGAAAAATGCTAAACAAATCTGTTATTTCCTGTTGATTTCCTGGGACAGACTGATTTGCATGGCAACATCTGGGTTTCTGTGAATTCCTTCCTCTAAGAAATAGCTTTGAGAAGATAATGATGCTCTAAAGACACAAGATTTGGCCTAAAACTCACTTGCAGCCTTTGGCCAGTCTCTGTTGTCACACCTTTGATGGCATTTTCCACCTGTCAGATTTGGGGACCCCAGCATCAGGAAGTCCCAGCTCAGCCAGCAGTCCTGGCACAGCCCTGCTAGCTCAGGTGCCTGGTCAGCCATTTGCCCTGATTATCCAGGAATGCTGCTGGGGCTTTGCAGAGACACTGGAGAAGTGCATCTCCTCACTGTGTGCACTCCTGCCCGTGGATCCCTGCAGCTGCTGGGGGGGTGGAGCACAGGGCTTGGCACCCAGACACCCCACACAGAAGCCCAGCACACTGCAGCTCCCCACCATCCTTCATTCCCCTGCCAAGCACAGCAGGATCTCAGGGTACAGGTGTGGGACAGATAACCCCTGTGAGCAAGACAAGCCCTGGGAGTTTGAAGGGCTGCAAGCTCAACACACCACTGCTAAAAGCCTCATCCTGTCACGACAGAATGGTGACAAATGCACCTCCTGTCCCTGCAGGGGCATTTCTCTCCTTTTTACCTTACAGCTCTGAGAGCAGCAGCCTGCCTGCTTGCATGCAGCTGCTGTTTGGTCTGGCAGAACTCTGTGATCCTTACCCCCCCTGTTAACACATCCATGAGCTTTCAGGTTTGACTGCAGTATTTGCAGTAGGGCAATGATTGGGAGTTTCACCAACCACAATATTTTCCTCCTCCACTTTTCCAGATCCCACTATATGAAAAGAAAATCTCCAGAGGGCATAAGCAGCCTGCCAAGCTTGCTGCAGGCACCCTGGCACAAGTGAGCTGAAGATAAACAATCACAGGAGCTGGTGTCAACAAATCAGCTGAAAACATTTGTTCTGCAGTTCTGTGTTGAAGTTCTGTCCACAGCCCTTCTATCAGTGCCATATTTTTTTGCTGATGATAAGAAAGGGCTCTTGGATGGCAGGGTGTATTTTTGGGTTTGGACACTCCTTTTGGATTCTGTGTCCTATCAAGTGTGAAGCTGTTGGTTATCTGAAGCATGCAAAATTGAAAAATTAATATTTTCAATCCTACAGAGTTTTGTGAAATGGGAAATGGTCCCCACCCCCAATTTTGGATTTTGTCCTGCTTTATTTAATCACCAGAACAATTCCTCACTCTCCTTCCCCTAGGACCACATAGATTGGTGAATAGATTGGTGCTTGGTCCCCCTTGTGCTGCCAGCACACATTTAGCTGCCATTTCCATGCTGACAACTCAGATCTGCCTCTCCAACACCGACCTGTCTCAGTAAGTCCCAGTGAGAGGCTCAGCCTGTCTCCCTGATCCCTACCTGGATGTCCAGCTGTCAGCTTGTGAGCAGTTTGGATGGAGCAAAAATTGAAGTCCCCCTCTCACCACCACTTATTTTCCTGATCTTTTCCAGATCTGCTGCCTCACTGCCCATCTCCCTGGCCCATAGTTCAGCCTCCTGTCCTGCCTGTAGCAGGGCTGCTCATCCTGGGCTTCACCCTCACTGATTGCCTGTGACCCCAGCTCTCATTATGCAGCACACTGTGCTCATTTCTTCTTCAGCCTCAGCAAACATTGCTCTGCTGTGTGTGCATCCATCCCAAGAGCTCAACAGACCTTTTTACTGGGGTGCTGAGATGGAGCAGCTTGCCCCTCTCCCCTCTGTTTCTCTCTTCCACCAGGTGAGAGAGGGGATGCCAAGCTGGCACAGAGTTTGCACTCTGCTCCTAACTCAACACTGACTGCTCAGCAGCAAATGAGACCTTGGAGCCCACATGTCCTCTGGCTTCCTTGCACTCCTCTTGCTTTCATTACCTATTCCTGCTCTGTCCCAGGCATCTCCTCACACCTACCATCTGCAAATCCAAACTCAGTTTACTCCAGAAATCTTTCAAATCCCTACAGAAATTCCTGCAGTATTCAGTTGCTTACATTCCTTTTTAAAATTCATCATTATACTTGCAACGTGGCACCTGGTTATACATCCAGGGCTGCTGTGAGCTTCAGTGCTGCACATTTGTAATACTGCCACTTTTTACCATTGAAATGAACACAGAATTCATGTACTCCAAGGAAGTGGGGTTTAACTAGAGCAAGAGCAGCCCAGAGGACAGTGCCTCCAAGGAGAGATGCTTTGCAGCATTTGCTGGCCATCCTTGAGCAATTATTTCCAGGGGCCTGTGCCAAGTGAAATCTTAGCTCGTCTCTGCTCCCTCTCCCTCTGAAAATCAAAAGCCCAACGCAGTTTTCCAGGATGGACTTCTTACTTGGGAATTTACAGATGTGGGGCAGAGCAAGGCTGTGGTCTCAGTGGTCCTTCTCCCTACCCCATCCTGCAGCAGCACCTCTCCCCATGGCACCCTCAAAGCAAGGCTTTGAAACTCTCTCTCTCCCCTTCCTAAGAAGCCTCTGCCAAGGGACAGGGAAATTCACTGCAGCAGGAGACTGCCCCATGGTAGATTAGATCAACATCATGTTTTTCAGAAATAACTTGTGCCAAAATCCCTCAGCTGGGCTCTTACACGAGCTCAGTTTACTGTTGGAGCACCAGGCTGCAAAGGGCACAGAGTAGATACTGAAGGACTCAAGAGTAGTGTCAGCATCACCAAACAGAGATGCTCTAACACATTCATTTGGTCTGGCAGGTAATGAAATGAGACGTGCCTACATTAAAAGATATGTTTATGGTTTGAGAGATTGCTTTCCATTTTGAGTCCTAAGCATGCATCAGTCTGCATTTCCTTTCTTCTGCTGGAAAAATGGAGACTTAAAAAAACAAAAACAAAAAAGCATTTGCATATTGTGCTCAGCAAACTACATTTTATGAAGTCATTGATACAGTTCAGAGGATAAGAGCATCAGATGGAAATGCACGCCAAATGCCAAGTCCTGCAAAACAATTTAGTTTGGGTTTTCCCTCCTAACACTCCCCCATGGCTAGAAGGAAAACAGACTCCAACATCAAAAAAAGATAATTTGGTTAAAGGGACTAGCACAAATAGAAATCTGGGGCTAATCCCCAGCCATTGCAGGAGATGTACTGATTCAATGCACTTGGACAGCAGGTTACTGTTCCTTCCTGCTGATGGAAGTGCTAATTCAGAGTGCTCTGAGCAGCATCCTCTGCCAGCACAGCCCAACCCAGCAAGCCCCACACCTGAGCAGAGCAGTTTGCACTGTGAGTGCTGCAGAGGCAATTGGCAGACATGTCACAAACCTGAGGTATCACAGCTCTGTCAAAATTTGAGGCAATTATCAACAGGAGACAGAGAATAGATCTGACTGGTGTGAGTGTTACCCGTGCACTTTCTCACCTGCCAGCACCAGCAGCTCTTTGCCACGCCACGCTTCCCACCACACCGGGGTGCAAAGCAGAATTCAATGATCAAATGCAAAATGCTTTGTTACACACAAAAGTCAATAAGCTGCACAGAATCCTTTAAAACCTACACAAACAAATTGCATTTCATAACTGCAAATCCTCCGTGCAGAGGATATTTTCTAAACCTGTGCGTGGTTCTATTTGGATTTCTTCTCTCACATTCTTTGATCTGCTTATTACACCTTTTTTAAAAATAAAAATGAGGTTGGGGATCAGTATTAGACTCTGACTGTCACAACCAAAGCACTCTGTACAATGCAAAAAAAAAATTACTCCCACAGACTAGTTGTTTATAATGTTTACACAGTAATCATTGCTGGAATTTCAGCATTATGGTATGTTCATCATAGCTTGACTTAAATTCTGTGACCTCTTACTCTAGGAAGAGCCAGGCTGTTGATTTCCTTTTTGGCATTTCAGAAAGCAGCCTCAGAATACAGAATTTGTTTGCTGTTATTTAGCTATTGTTGGGAAGTCTGAGAGATGATGAATAAGGGAAAGAATAGCTTTTTGCAAGGTGTTGGTTTGCTCCCCGTCGGGAATGGAGGTCTTTCCTCTCCTCACTGTATCTGTGGCAGATGCCAATCACATTCAGTCAAACTCACAGGACTCATTTTAAAACTCACATTCCCAAGTAGAAAACGAGGGAGAGGGGTCTGGAGCTTTTTTTAGCAGCCAACTCCTTTTTCCTTTGCAATTGTCAAACAGCCCATCAGAAGGGAGGGATCCAAGAGTGGCGGTTCCAGATGCCAGAAGGAAAAGCAGTAAACCAATTTTTAAGTAAGAAATTGCTCTCTCTATTGCTTGAAGTGTCTACCACCATGGGAAGTAGAAGAGTAATGATCTTTTTGTGGACAAGGCTGTTCTAACACCTGGAGTATGTGATGGCAGCTTGCTGTCCTTAATCATAGAGTAACCTTGAATATTATATATCCTGTATGACTTCCAGTCCTAAGCAGCCAATATTTTTTGGAAGCACAAGTTTAAGAAATTAAATTAGCAATGGAGTGTGGAGAGATATGGCCAATATCCTCTGAGTGACTAAAGCCATTTAGCACCCGGGTTTCATTTCAAAGTAGGTTAAATGAAAAGGTACCCAGCACTATCCTCATCCCTGTGCCTTTACAGTCTGAGATGGTCTTTGAAAAATAGCATTGCATCAGAAGAATGCAGCATTTCTCTGTGCTCTGTGCATGTTGGCAATTCAGAGGGAATTACTAAATATAACATGTAGGGGCACAGCACTAAAGGGATGTACAGGTCAAGGAGCCCCATCCCTTGATATTAGAGACAACCACATCATACAATCACATTAATAAATTGATTAAGATCCATCTGCAAAATAGGTAGGGGTTGACCCCCAAAATCCCAGTGAAAGGCTTTTCCAGAACCTCACCTTTTAACTGATTAGAAAGCTGCTTCTAATTTCCATCTCTAATTTATTCACGGCCAGTTTATTACCAATTTGTTCTCGTGCCAGCACTGTCCTCTAGCTGAACCAGCTCCTTTCCCTTCTCTCCCTGGTGTTTACTTCTCTGATGTATTTATAGACAGCAATTCACATCCCCTCTCCACTTTCATTATGCTGGGATAAGTATGGAGGCAGTCCTGATGCTCTGATGTACCCAAAGTGCACCATCCCTGTGTCCACCCTGAATCATTTCCATGGGGGTTGGTTTATTGAACACACCCAAAGTCAGCATCACACTCCAGAGAAAACCCCACTGCTACAAAAAGTGACCATTTTCCCAATTTCTTGGGAACACTCATTTTGTATCACATTTGCTTCATCGCTCAGAAGCCTAAAGGAAACCCCTGAGGCTGTTGGAAGCTCATCTGCAGTTCTGCCTTCTACAGGTCATGGGTTTCTGGCAGAGATATTTGTCTTGGACCCCTCTATTTCCTCAATATAAGAACCAAGTTCTCAATTTAAATCCAAATTTTTAATTCCCAAAGATTGTGTCTGTCAGACTTTTATCCAAAAAGTCCTGGGAGAGCTGCAAGTTAAGGCCTCTCAAGCCTCTAACACTCAATGTACAGGAGCTGCAAAGCTCACCTGGAGTGGTGAGACACCAAGGGACATCAGAGGCATGGTGAGACACCAAGGGACATCAGAGGCATGGGGAGACACCAAGGGACATCACAGGCATGGTGAGACACCAAGGGACATCACAGGCATGGTGAGACACCAAGGGACATCACAGGCATGGGAACACTGGGGGCACCATGGGTTTACCTTGACTCTCCCATCTGAAATGAACTGGGCTCATCCAGGGACTCAGTTCCTTCAGCATCCAGGGCAGGGCTCTTCCTTTCACCCAAAATCCTCTAAGGAGGTGAATACCAAAGAACCCCTAAGCCTTGGTGCCTCAGAAACTACAGTGCCAGGTTTTTCTGGGTCTCACTGAAGGGAACTTGGAAAAATGTAGTTTTTGTGAGGCATTTCTCCTCTGCTTGGTGATGCTAGGACTGGCTGGGATACAGCGTTCCCTCAGTTAATTGTGGGGGTTCCAGCTCACAGCGCTGTCATGGGGAAACTAAACCCACACTGAAACCTTTGTTCCAAGCTGATTTTCTACAGAAAGCTGAGATTCAGCAGGGCAGGAGAGCTACAGGAGGAGGAGGAGGAGGATGGGCTTGGCCCTGTGGCTCCTGTTTACCAGAATTCAATCACAGCTTGTGGCTGATGCTTCTGTATTATTAGATATAAAAAGGGTGTTGATTGTTATCAGACATCAAAGGATGCAGCACAAATCATCCCATCAAAGCATCCAATCTGAGCATTACGATCTGTACTGCCACTGCTTGCAAATCAAACAGGCTGTTTTCAGCCCTGTCATGACTACCACCTATATTCATTTCTCTCCCATCTTCCATCTTAATGGTGAACATAGGTCAGAGCTCACATTCCTGTCATTCTGCACATGCTTTTTACTCAATGGAGATGTTCTGTAAAACTTCAAGAAGTCCACCTAACTTCACTCTTATTGCTCATTTCCCTGCTGGGAAAAGGAAAAAAAAGGAAAAAGAAAGGAGAAAACTGCCTTTCTGGTCTTTACAGATCCTCAACTAAACCCTTTGTGTCCTGTCACTTTCCCTTTTCTCTAAACCTTTAATATTTATAGTTTCTACCATTGCAATCTTTTACAAAAATTAAGGCAAGCTCGATCAAATGAAGTCAGTGACCAAGACAAAAGGGTCATACACAGTTTAAATGGACTCTTAGACTCCTTCAATGCTTGTAACTGAAGAGGCCTTCAGTGGCCTTAGGACAAATTTATACTATAACCTCCAGGCCAACAGATAAACAGGAAAAAAATGAGCTGAAAGATTTAAGCCACATCCTCCCACCCTGGGAAATAGCTGCTATGCTGCACTTTAGGGACTGCAGCCTCTCAGGGAGGCTGTGCAGGTGAAGGATGAGACAGTGGAAATTGGTACAGTGACAGCAGAGACAGCTACTCCTGGGAGGATTCCTTCCACTCCCCCAGTTTTTAGAAATGCAGCCCCATAAATGTGAAGGGCAGCAGAGCTCACCTGCACATGAATGCTGCAATTCATGGGTGACACCTTTAAAATCACCACTCTCTGAAATATTATCTGTTATCCACACATTCGTTGTCTGAGGTGGTCTGGATTTGGGGTTTGGTTTTTTGTTTATTTTTTTTTTTCCATTTCTCAGTGGTATTTCAGACTTGTAACTCACTGAGTAAGCAACAAAATAAGTTGTCTAAAGTATAATAATAAAAATAATATTAAACAGGTCTACATTCTCTGAAAATAACCTAGGCCCCATTGGGACCAGAACTCCAGAGAATTCTCTATCTAAGGTTTGTTTTCTCCTCTCCTGACCTTGGAAAAAGCATGAATTAAATGTAAGTTTTTATAGAAATGCATGAATAGTTTTAAGTGAAACCTTCTCCAGGAAAAGACTGTTCAGTCACAGGGGCAATTTCTGATGTAGCCAGAGAGACTCGACCTCAAAATAGCCAATAATGTGGCAGTTCAGACTAGGTCACAGCCTCTGCTCTTTATCTCCAACAATACCCCCATCATCAAATTATTCATAGAGGAAGTTTTCTTTCAGGGGAGTAACAAGGGGGGGTTGTGGAGGGAACTCATCCTAGTGCAGAAGAGGAGAAAAGCACTGATATTTTGAAACAGAAGTTAAAAGGGGAAAAGGTTTTTAATCTAGCTGCACCTCTTGTTGCTGCCTACTTTAGAACAGAGTTCAGTTTCAAAGCTTCAATCAAAGCACCCAGGCCTGAAAAGGAATGATCACATAAAAACATGTGTCATTTGGTCTTCCTGTCCCAATTCCATGTCTGTCACAGAGTACTCCTGACAATCAAACACACCATAATGTCACATGTTGCACCAGATCTGTCTGCTGAAGTCTCTGTGTTCACTTTCTTCTCAAGCACAGACACTACTGCTGCATACTAATAGCCCCAAATATGTAAAATTCTCTTTTCTTTTGAATAAATTACTTTTCAAGCCTTGTTTTTCTATTCCCCTCAATTTACTTTCTCTAGATAAAGATGAAACAACTACAACTTCTAATTCATGTCCCTTCCTACTTTGAATGAAAGCATTCAGAAGTAAAATTTCAGTCTTAACTTGCTCTAAGAAGTTCACCACAGCAGGAGTTTTGTGACCACAGTAGGTGACCCTGCACACTGTTGGTGACACTCCACTGTGCCTTCAGGAAATGTTACCTGTGCAGGAGGCCAAATAGCAAAATATCAGGGAAAACATTAAAATATTCACCTTGCAGCTATTAGCATCAAAGGCATTTCAGTGTCAGAGCCTGGCATTTCTCAATAATGAGGGAAAAAAATCAGAAAAGATTCCTGTTGGGAGATTGACACCAGCAACAGCCATTTGAGGCAGAGTGCCAGCTGGACTGAATTCAATCTCAGTCATGTGCTCAAAAGAAAAGTAAGGTTTTAAAAGGGATGGGGTTTCTTTTTGAATTTCTATGCATTAAAAAAAAAAACGCAAACCAAACAAAACAAAAAAACAAAACAAAAAAAAACCAAACCACAACAATACAAGTTGAAAGACAACTGAGATTTCATTGTCTACTTCCTTACAGCTGTCTCCACTAGGCAGAGCCCATCAGCCCTCTAGAAGCACTTCACATCTCTGATTGGACTGGAGGAATTGTCTCCTAGATTTGTACAAATAAAGGTTAAGGATTTGGTCCTTTCCAGCAATGTCCCCTAAGAACATGTTTTCCAGAACCTGTAATATGCATCTCTAGATTAAACATCTCCCCTCTAGATGTCCCTCACCAGCCAGGATGTGGGAATAGAAAGTGGAACATCCATCAGGTCCAAAAGAAAGCCACAACAGAGATTATAATATCAATATTGAACTTCACAGACTGCCATGAAAATTCCAGAGAATGGCCCCAAATTCTGGATGAGAACTTGGATATAGAGAGGCTACTCTTAGTCAAGAGAGACAATATCAGGTTTGATGTTTGCATATTAACACCTTCTGTAAAATCAATGCTTAACATGCAATGTTATCAATGCTTAAAATCAATGCTTAGCATGCATAGGGAGGAATCTGCCTGGGCAAACTTCCAGTTGAGGTTTAGGGTTTTTTCTTCCTAGCTAGAATCACTTTAAGTAACTTTGATGCTTCAACAATGGATTTTCTAAACAATTTGCTTGATCTAAATTGGAGGCATTATGTTACAGACGAACCCACTGATTCTGATGTAACTGATACAGTTTTCAGGCATTTAGCTGTGTTAAAGCCCAACTCCCTCCACGAAGCAATTAAGGCCATTTGTGAACCTGAAGAGCTAATGTAGAAATTATAAAATTAAGGCTAATGGACTCAATTATAATAAATGCATGGGTCAGCGATTGCAGCAATTTCTCAGCCCTTTCTTTATGCCTAGGTTCAGCTTAATAACACACTCCATCTCACAGTGCTGATGGCATGGCAGAGTCTGGGCTCCAGAGTGGCTGAGAGGGCTGGGAGAGACTGGATGGCTCCCTCTGCAGATCACCTGCAAGGCTCACCCCAGGGAGGGTCCAGGGCCCCAGCAGCACCCCACAGCCCCAGTTGCAGGAGCTGCAGGAGCTGCAGGACTGCTCCCGGGGGAGGCACTCTTGGGAGCACACACAGACCTCCTCTCCCTCTCCTCCTGCTAATTTTAGAGCACGTCCACTTACATTGACTAGGGTTGGGTTTTTTTTCATTTCTTCTCCTTCTCTTTCCTGGAGTTTCTTTGTAGTTCCAAAGACCTTGGTGATTTCATTCTCCTAAACACATCTGCTATTTCCCAGACTGAAGTCCTCAAAATCCTTTTCGCGATGTCACACTTGGTTACTGAGAGTGTTTTGAAGTGAATAGAGGGGTTTAGCTTCAGAGACTGAACAGCAGGAGATGATTAACACTTAGGGAGCAAAGCTGTTTATTGTGTTTTAAATAGTGCAGAAGAGTTTGGTTTTCAAATTGGCTCTAATTAGTGTAATGTACTTGTGCATGTGCACACCTGATCTCTACTTCAGGAGCGCCGAGGTCCTTATCAGACTACAGAACAAAAGCACCAAAATCCACAGCTGCTTTTTCCTTCTACAAATGCCTGCTCAGGTGGTTTGCATGGCTGAGGAGGACACAGGCACTGAGCTACCCTCACCAGTTCTCAACACTCACCTCAAAGGGAAATGCAGGTAGCAGGCCAATCTCCAGTGGGTGCTGGCAATAGCACAAAAGCATTGATGGAGCCTGGCTCTTCCATCCTGCTCTTCACACCTGCTCCTGAGGCGCTTTCCTCCTGGGATTTTGAAGCACTTTTTGCCTCTTGCTGCTCTTAGTAACACGTGATGCAGCAAAAGAAAAGAAAAGCCGGGGGGTTCAGTGCTCCCCTCTTCTCCAGCTGCCTCCAGGAAAGACATTTCAGGATGGAGTTTGCTTGCAAAAGGTGGCCCTGTCTGAGGAGACAGGCAGGAGAGAGCAGGCAGCTGGGACACCTGATGGTCACACCCAGTTCTTACCTCATCTCCCCTGCTCAAGGAGGGATGCTCTGTCTGCAGCTGAGACTACACCCCACAAATACTCCCAGGATCCCCCAGGACAAGGTGACTGGGGCACCCTTGGTGTTACTCAACAGGCACTTGCTCAGGAGATGCTTCATCCAATCCTTTGCTTCTATTTCACAGAGGTTTCTAGACTAAGATTCCGAAGCAAAACCCTTACCCAAAACAGCTGCAGGTTGTTTGTTAGCAACAACATCTCTAACCTACACTAGCAGAGCCATAATGAGAGGGATATTGCAATATCTCACCAACAATAATCCATGGGGCTTAAATGAGATCTGGCCGTAAACAGCACACCATCAACTGTATCTATTAGCCCTACAGGTACCTGATAAGAAGCAAATAAAAATTAAAATAGTGGAGATCAAAGAAATGGGAAATTATATTTAGCTGGCTCATATTAAATAAATTTCTTTACTCAGGCTCACTGGAGACTGAGGCTTAAATTGCTACAAATGGAACTGCCATAAAGACAAAAGAGATTATTAAATCTTTGTGCCAATCATAGGGATATAGGACCAGAGCTCTGCATTTTGAAAGCATCTTTTAAGCCAGAGAGAGAGTGAGTTAAAGATATGAACTAAATCTAACATTAAGACTTAAAATACCGTTTGGTGTCCATTCAAATCACCTGGAAATCCATTTCAGAGACACTATCTAAAATGACAAGAACCTTAAAATATACCTTTGAGAGAAGGAGGCAAAATCCACTCAATGCAATCTAAAATTATGTATGGTAACATGACAAAGCAGTCATGATTCTTTAAAAAAATACCAACAAGAAATGCATTGAATGTGTTGGATGAAATCACCAGCACCTAGATCTGTCCAGAGCTATCAGGGGTCATGAAGGTATAACTCTCACTCAAAATGTGTCCATGTGGTGGGGACAGCTGTCCCAGCCTGGAGGTGTGGGTGTGCAAGGTCAGTGCCAGTGTCACAACTGCCACACCTGGGAACAGCTGCACAGAGCCACCCTTTCCATTTACTGCAGTAAAATATGACAGGTTAGACAGCTCTGTGGAATTCAGGACTGATGACCACAGGCTGAATAAATGTAAGAGACAAAAAGGCAAGTTGAAATTCAGTGAGAAGTAGCAACTGGCAGGAGCTCATGGTTTTATACCTCTGAGTCCAAATACTGGGAGGGGGTAATGGAGCAAGAGAAAAATTACTGATTTTTTAGAAGAAAACACTTTTTTTTAACTTGAAGACAAGGGAGGAAAAGATATTCTGAATCTAGCTTAATGAATCCCTCCAAGCTTCCTGTATTCTACAGAAATAAAGTAGACATCACAGATAGGACTTAACATATGTTAAATTTCCTCCTTTGACAGAGACCTGAAAAATACAGAACATCTGCACAGCTTTATAGTGATATTATCCTATATTCCTAATGGCTGCTAATTATCCTAATGATCCAGTCCTCTCTGTAGATTAGAGATGCACTACGTGATTTAGGTATGGCTGAAAAAGCCATCCTAAATTGAAATTAAGAGCCAAAAATAAGGCAGCATATCTCATTTCACCATCACCACTGCCCTGCACAAATACAAAAAGGCAGCTTTTAAACCTGAGCACCTTTATTGGGGAAATCTTGTCCCTGGACACTCTGGTGGCCAAGAAGGAAAGATTCTGGAGGTGACTTCTCTTAAAAGAAAATAACTGTAAAATCCTGATTGAGCCTTCTCTGTCATTCCTTGGTCTCTTCTCCCTACCCTGCTGGAACCCCCTCAGCCTTTCATGGCTCAGCATCTCCCCATGGTGGGAGCACCCCCATATTTTTTGGAAACTCAAATCACACCACCACACCCAGCTTCTGGGATGGTGAGCACAGCAATTATTATCCTGTGGGCCCTGAATGATGTACAGAGCAGCACAGAGTGCGTCATGCAGTGCAGCACTAATCATAAATCAGACTAAAATAAATTAGTGCTATCTTTTCAACTGTATCAAATGTGTAGTTATTCCTTTCAGATACACAGTAGGTCTTTTATCCAGGGTAGCATCAAGGTTAAAATGATTAAGTAAGTAATTTCATTAGCAATGATAAATGTTAACGATGATAGCGAGCGATTTTGGATGCATTTCACCGAATCACAGGATGGTTTGGGTTGGAAAGGACCTTAAGATCATCTTGTTCCAAATCCCCTGCCACAGGCACCTTTCTCTAGACCAGGGTGCTCCAAGTCCCATCAAATCATGGGGCATCCACAGCTTCTCTGGGCAACCTGAGCCTGTGCCTTGTCCCTTCCCAGTGAAGAATTTCTCCCTCATATCCAATCTAAACCTGTCCCTTGTCACGTTGCACAGAAGCAGCTGATGTCTATGTGCTACCAAAAACTGCTGTTATGTGCAAGCATCAAATACACCCACCACAACTTCAAGAAACATTTTTCCAAGCCAAAGTTCAACTCTCAGATTTCACATTAGAGATGCAGCACATTAACACAGCACAAAATTCGATTAGTTTCTGGACATGCAGATGCAGCCACTTGAGTTAAACACTGCAGAATAAAGATGTTTCCTCAGGGATTGTGAGCAGGTGCTGAAGTGGGCATGGACAGGGACATGCTGTGGTGTCCAGCATCCATTGCATGCCTCTGTTCCCCTCAAATCCTGAACCCCTTCTCCCTGGGATGTGTTTTTGCTCTTACAGGAGTTTTCATCAGCTGCCTCAAGCCTGGGATTTCTTTTTCCTCTGCCAGCAGTGATCCTCCCCTCTTTCCTCACCCTTTCCTTTGGGGAGGAAAGGGTCAGGGCCAGGCATCAGGGCTTCCACTCTGTTGCTGGCACAGAGTAGTGAGGTGAGGAAGAGAGAGAGAGCCTTCAGCTCCTTTGCTTGCCACCTCTCTGGTAAAAACAGCTCTGAGTTCTTTTGTGCCATTAGGGGTCCCTATCAAATTTTGTACCACCTCCTGCTTGCACTGGGACACAGGCAGGGATCAGCTTAAGCAGAGGAAGGAGGAAATAATGTGTGCAGACATAGATAAGGAGATGCTAACATTCAGAAGGTTGTTCTCCTGGAGCCCAAGCATCCCTCTGGAAGAGGCAGTGCTGGCTGGGAGGGGCAGGGCTCAGCCTTAGGAGGAACCAGGTCTTCACCCAGCAGAGCTCTTTGGAAGCAAGGGGGCCAGGAACTGCTAAAAACTTGTGTGGGGGATTTATAGTTAGGTTACTTTGCTTATTTTTGACCTTCCCAGCGTTAACATCAGCCACTACTTGTCCAAAGCAGGATCTGTACCCACAGTGAGTCCCAGTCCTGAAGCAAAGCAGCAGGGTCTGAGCTGTGGCCAGGCTGCTGAGGCTGTGGCTGCTGCTGCAGGGACAAATTCAGCCCCAGAGGCAAGCAGGGGGCTGGTACCCACTGGGCTTCCCCAAAATCATGCAGGCACAACAGGGTGGAATGCATCAGTGCACTGAAAGCACTTACAGGTTACTGTGCACCTGTTTGATACCGTGTGCTACAGAGCATAACAACATTTAGCAGCTGCTCTAAACACTGTGGTAGAGGTCTTTGAAACAAGTCCAAACCTTCTGAAAACTCCCCATTTCCCATGGTTTACACTGCATTGGAAACCCTAGGCTTGCATTATTCAAGATTCCCCGCTGCATCTTGGTTCTTATACACATTTATTTAGAATGAAGAAAAGTGTGCTACTCTCTGCACCCATGTGTGACCAAAGGGCTTTAGCACTTCAGCAGAATGTAAGAGTCTCCTAGCAATGCATGCTTAAAGGCTCAGAGCTGATTCAGGTTAAAAGCATCAGGGGAAGGAGAAAAAAAATCAAACAAACCCCACCTAATGTGTGTACATGAAAACGCTGACTTCCAGAGCATTCAGAACTCAAAAGCACGGAACCAATTTTCTCCAAAAACTTGGAACTCCCCAGTGAGAGCTATAAACAAGCTAATTTGACATTGCTAGCTCCAGCCAGCTTAGACTTATGAGTGTGCACATATTTTATTCTGAAGTTATGGGAAAAACATATTTTCCCCATGCTTGCATAAATCAAAAACAGCTGAACCAATTTAGCTTAAATTAGAAAGAGAGAGAGGGGGGGGGAAGGAGAGGTGAAGAAGGAAGAAAGAACGGGAGAGGAAAAAAGGGAAACACTAAATACAAAGCCTTCAGCCTGTGGGGGAGGGTGAAAAAAGAAATCCCTAATAATCAGGAAACATTCAAGTTGCACTCAACAGCTCTTTCTGCAGTCCCACAGAGCTGGCAATTGAATGTCACTGCACAGTACCTGGTGATGGGGATTTTTTATGCTCATTTTAAACAAAAGATCCCATTAGTGCTGTAACTCCAATGCTAGCTGGAAAGCAACAGCAGGGAGAGGCTGAGCTTTCCAGAGGGGTTTGTCTGCTGGCCAGGCCAGCACTCAAACCACACACTGCTGCCTGCAGGGATCTTGGAGCATCAGGCACAATGTCCTGTCAGGAATTTTAATTTCCCTTCCCCAGTTTTTGGTGTTCTGTTCCCACTCCCAGCTCAGGTTCAGCCCTCAGGAAAGCCCTCTGCCCCTTAGCTCACCCAGCACATCCTCCTTCCCCCACCAGAGCCACTCCAAAGGAGTAAACACTGAGGATGAACTGCAGAGCAATGCAGAGCTCAGTAAGAACCAAAATAAAGTTTAAACATTATCAATCCCTGCCCTGTCCCAGCACAGCCCTCACCAGCAGGCATTATAGCCAATTTCAAGTTTCTGAGATGCTCCCTGTGTTGCTGTGCCTTCTTCACTCCCTGTGCAGAGTTCCCATAAAAGCCTGCAGTGCTGCTTCAGATTCTGACTCCTGACCTTCCCTGAACCCTGCCCAGCTCCCCGAGGGATGTGGGGATGCCACTTGCTGTGGTCTGTCAGTAGCACTGAGCACCCTGGTGCCCTGCAGCAGCTCTGGCTCTGCACAGCACGTGCACAGGAACAGCCTCTGGCATGTCAGCCCAACAGTTATGGTCATTTACAGCTCATGTCTGCAGCATCTGTTTAGCTAGTTTGCTTATAAATAAATTTGGAATATCCACACTGCGATAATCCGCCCAGATTTGAAGGAATTTAATACACAAAATGCAAATCAGAGAGTAAATGAAAAATTAAGTGACCGTGAGAATCGGTTTTTACCATGCAGAGCCAGCTTCAAAATAAAAATGAGAATCATAATCCTACTTTACATATAATTTTCTGCAGGGTTGTGTAATTTACAACTTACACAAAGCAACAGGAAGATTAAAGACATCTTTTGAATTAAAACTAAAGCACTGGGAAGACTCCCTGCAGTAAGAGTTTATTACACCCTGTGCAGCTCTGAGGAAGCTGAAGTGTGTTTGTCCAGGGAGCTCGGGGGGGTGTTTCCAACACATTTCCTTGGAGCAAGCACAAGCAGCAGGTAGAAACCCTTCCCACGGATCCCCCTGCAGCCCTGGGTGCCTTCCAGGAGGATCCTGGGGAGGGGCTGCCGGCTCTTGCTCGCCCCGGACCTCCCCCTTACAGGCTCTGTGCCTCCTCCCCTTTCTCTGCTCCCCTACCCACCCACCTCTGGGAACACTCAGCCGGGAAGGAGAGGGACCTGCAGCACCTTGTGGGATGGAAGTGCCCCCATCCCAGTCCTGGGAATGCCCTAAAGCAGCTGCTCTGCAGAGAGCTCTTCTCCCACTCACAGTTCCCACTGAGCTCTTACACAGCTGCCTTGACGAAAGAGGCACTTTTCCAAAATTCCAAACCAATCTGTTAATGTTTCTGGAAAAAGTTTGACTCTATGAGATCACGTAGCAGAGAACAGGCTTCTGTTGGGGTTTGGGTAATTTCTCTTGGTTAATGATTTTTTTCTTTTCATAAACAGATGTTTAGAACGAAACCATAAGAATAAAGTGCCATCAAGATGGCAAACTCCTCTGACTGATGTGTTAGGGGATGCCCCAATTCTTTGCCCCCACCAATGCCTTCAAAAAGCTGGTAGAAGAAAGAGAAGTCTAAAAGAGAAGAAGTCCAAATCTGGACATAAACTACACACAGTTTTATTTTTAGCAGTATTGTGACTACTCATTGTAAAAGAAAGCAAAACATTATGCAATTAGTTAAGAATAGAAATCCATACAATGAGCATATAGGGTCCGAGATACACATTTCAAATCTCCAGTGACCCTGGAAAGTTTGCCCAGGATGCAGTCTTAATTCTGCTGGATACCCTGGTATCCATTCCTTGTAGCCCTTTTATCTCAACCCCAACTTCAGGAGTCCTCATAAAAATGGGTCTTGGTCTGTACATGTATGTAAAAACTTGTTTCCCATCTAATTCCTACTCTTGGTGAATTTCTCCACGTGCTCCTGCAAGTCCCTCTGTGATGACACAGCAAAAACTGCTTCTGCTGCACCTCCTGGGGCTGCTCCCTGTGCTCACCCAGGCACACACACAGTCCCCACTGGGGGAAGGTGTGCACTCCTGAACGGGGCCCTAGAGTTATTCCAGGTATTCCAGGTAATTCCAGGTTTCACAACAACTGCAAAGCTTTCTCCTGGAGCAAAGCATTGGGAATAAGAGGCCTTTCCACTGCTTTTGAGGGCAGAGGAGGCACAGCACTGGTACAGGACCACTGAGGTGTTCTGTGCAAACTCATTTTCCCTTCCCATGTTTTGCTCCTCACAGCAGCAGGTTTATCAGCCTGTGCCACATAAACTTGATTGCTGTTATTTCTCTGGGTTCAGAGTCCTTAAACTATACTTTAAACCTACTGTCAATGATTTCACTGTATTGCTATTCCATAAGCCATTAATCACTGGGAATGGCGGTCTCTTTGATGGAGTGAAATGCCTGCAGACACTTCTCTCTGTGCAGCTTGCACTTCTGCTTTTCCAGGCTTTTTCCAGGCTTTCCACTCTTCCAGGTGGTGCCTCTGCAGCCCAGGACAGACTAGGAGGGGAGAAGGGGGTGCCAGCTCCTACTGCTCAGCCCCAGCCCCAGCAGCAGACTTGGCATTTCCCTGCCTCCTCTAACAGCCCACAGGCTGTGGGAGCACAGCACAGAAATACACAGATATTAGGGAACTTTTCTGTGGGCAGGCTCTTCTGGAGGAGGAAACCAAACCATTTACCAGCAGTTCAGTTCCAGCACAAATCATAGTCCAGTAAAAAAGTTTTAGTGGACACAGCAATTTAAAAACATTGCTTGGATACAGAGAGTGAAGGTACTGTTGCTAAGCCCTTTATTTCCTTGGGCTGGAAAAAATCCACATCATCCTCCTCATCAAAAATTGGGGATGAGGAGGAGGGAGGGAGGGAAAACTAATAAATACATTGAGACAGGCCATTCAGAGTTTGGGCCTTCAATCCTCATCATTTATTACACTTTTTTTGCCAGTCTGAGTACTGGATACAATCCGTAGCTCAGGCAGAACACTTGAAATTACACCTATTCTACTTCATTTTCCCCTGTCCCTTGCAAAAGTACTCCATTCCTAAGGAAGCATATCTTAAAAGACAGGCACAGTCCTTAATTCAAACACAGTGCAATTGTAACAGCTCTTTAGTATTCATAATTAATTTTTTGGAAAAAAATCATTCTATTATAGATGTACACAGAAGAGTAAGACCTATAATATGAATGAGGACACAGCACATTAAAAATGTAAATTAAGAATTAAATAGCAAAACAATGGAGCACTGCCAATATTTTTATAACCATACAAATTGCTCATCAGTATCCAGTGTCATGTTGGCAGATTTGTTCAACAGGGAGTATAAAGCCAGAGACAAGATGATAGACTATCCTTTCTAAAGGATGTACTCTCAGAGCTGTCCTGCCTGTTGTGCATTCTGTGCTTTCAAATAGAGAGGTGAATGCACTTGGAGCATGAGTGATGTGCTAGGGGAAGGAGGCTTTTTTCCCTAAGTCCTGAAAAATTGGGTTCTCCTACTTCATGCACATTCATCTGTAAGCTTTTTTCATCAAAAAGTAACACTCCCTGTTACAAAGCCTGCCACAAAGCCCTGTTGTCAAAACATAACCATGAAGTCCTTTTTGTTTCAAACCATGTGGAGTGTAGTGACTGCAGTATTTTTATGCCACTGCCATCATACAGAGCACTTCAATTTCTACACCAGAAGATCAGAGTTCACCAGTAAGATCTGTATGTGGTGTATCCCTGCTTCCTAATCTCCCCAAGAAATGACTGGATGCACAGGATGCTGACACTTTGAGAGGAACACTTTGCACTGAGACTGTAAGGGGGATGATCACCTCAGGAGGAAGGCCAGCCCCCCTCCCCATCACACTGGTGCAGGCTGGGTCCGCAGCCACAGGTGGGGTGAGGCAGGGAAACTTCCATTTGGCTGTTCCAAGGAACCCAAGGAGAGGAAAGGCAGCATTTATGTCCAAAGATTTCTACTTATAGAGCAGGAATTTGCTTAGCACCCTGAAATATTTTGTCCCCATATCACTGGTGTAACAAAATCCCCTTCTCTTGGAGAGCAGAAAGTTTGGGGTTTTAGCTGTGTCACTGGAGCCCTCCATGACACAGCTCTGCACACACATGCCCATTTCCCCTTATCTAGGAATGAACAGCAGAAAACTATTTGATGAGCCAGACACTTTGTCATCAGCACCTTTTCACAAGGGTCAGCACTCAGTCCTAAGGGCACAGTGTATCCTTCTCATGTAGGATGATATCCTGGTTACACTGAAAAAAGGAGCCTTGTTTTGATAAATTAAGTAAATTTAAATGTGAAATACAGCACATATCCAGGTTCTCAGTATAGATTTGGTGTTTTAGTGCTGACTGTCACCAATTTACTGAGCAAGCCATGGTTACCAACCACAGCAATGGCCACGTGAGGAAAAAAAATGGGATGGATCCCACTACTCCTGGAGTCCTTCCATCCATCTCCCTTCCAAATGCAATGCTGTAACTCGGTGATAGCTGATAGCGTGCAGAGGCCACACCCTGCCCTGGGGGGTGTCACTTTCTGACAGCAGATTGTCCCTTCCTGGGACCCCTCCTGGACACCTATCTCTCAGCACCCTGGGACACCCAGGCAGAAGGGGTTTGCACCCAACCAGCCCATTGTGACTGATCACTAGAGAGGAGAAAGTAGGGCACGTTCACAACATGTGACTGCTAAACAATTCTCTGAGATATACACTGATGACATTTTAAACCCCAGTGCAAACACTACAAAATTCACAATACTCACTATATCAAAGCACAGTGGAAAATGGATGTATTGCTTTTCTCTTGGAACTCAAATTTCTATATTATTAAAACAGTTTGGGAGATGGGAGGAGGAACCTGATAGATTTAAGGCTTATACTTTTCTCCTAGTACATTGCCAGGAAGATAAAATATTTAGTGGCTTTATATTCCCTAACCATATTTTTGACAATATGCTTCATGCTCTATTTGCCACAAAAGTTGTGACACTGCAGTCGGTCTTCAAAGAATAAAGTATGCATTTGTCATGGCAAAAGATCCAAAGATCTCATTTTTTATTACCCTGCCATTGGTTAAGTCAAGCTCTGATAATTAGGATATTGGATATTTATGAGGAGCTATTCTGCCTTTATTACTGCTTTAGGTGCCTGTTGACAGATGCAGCAAGACAATTTACACTGATGTGTGAATTTGCCAGTATTTCAGTAATAATATCCAAGTCTAAGTCTATTAGAAAAAAGGTCCATAGCTCACTCTTGGAATATATATTTCCAATTAATTCTGGTTTTGTAGCATTTCCTCTGGCATGCTGTCATTGAGGGTTTCTATCATGTGTTTGCTCTCTGATCGAATAGTAGCTCAAAATAAAGTCCAGAGGGTAACTGGATAAAAGCAGGTTATTAGATTAGAAAGGCAGAATGAACCACTACAATCTCCTGATGTGACCTGCTCAATAAACACAGGCTGGAGGACTCTCCCTCTGAATTGATCCCTGATGCCATTACAGATGGAGGAAGGAGGGGAGGGAAGCTCCTTGCCTGCACCAAACCAGGCCTTGGTAGAGACTTGGTGGCAGACAGGGAGTCACCAGGGCCTGGGCAGGTGAGGAGAGGGAAGGTGCAGCTCAGTGCCAGCCTCTTTTCCCAATCCACTGCCCCAGTGAGTATTTTCACTTCTGAAATTTCACATAAACTGGGACTGAACTCTGCTTCCAAATATTTACTTCAGTTTGGAGGATGCAGGCTGCTGTACCTCTCACACCACGCTCTCTCAAGCTGCCCCTCATCTCCTTGCAACTGCAAACAATTTTTTTTTCCTTTATCCCAAAGATTCAGTCTTACTATTGATGCTCTGTGATAAAAGTGCACTGATCCATTCCCAGTTAATCTATGTCTATTCTACAAGCAAATGGTTCAATACTTCCTCTAATGATCTGCACATTTCAAATCTTCTTATGCCTGAGAAAGCTCCAGCAGAAGTTTATGGTAGCAGAACCATAAAATCAACCATGGAGCAATATATAATTGCAGGAGACTACATGCTTGAGACCACTGATTTAAGCAGAACCAAGTAAAACCTCAGTGCCTTCAATTACAGGCACTCGAAATGTCCTGCCTGTCTCAAGCATTTCCAGGGAGGAATGAGGCAGAAGGGAAGCTTTGTCATTACAGCCTTGGCATTTGCTCACAACAACATCATACACCTCTGCTGCTTATTTCCAACAACACTTCAGTGGCTCTGGAAGCGTTGCACCCCTGGAGACAAAAGGGAAATTTGACCCTTGCAGCTGAAATGACTCAAGGACCTCAGATCACTCAAAAGGAGGCTGGGGAAAAAAGGAGTGAAAAGCAGCTTACCATTGTGCTGAGCCCTCAGTGAACCTCTGGAGGGTTTCTTAGTGCTAAGGAGGGAAGGGTGCTGCAAAAGGAAGGTGAAGAGCAGCAGTGCTGACTTCTAAAGTGGGAAGTTCAGGGTAATTTATTCTAGCAACAGCCTCTCTCTCCTCTTCTCCCCTTCACCAGCTCACCATTAATCCGCCAGGTCCTCCTTACTCAAGGTGACAGAGGGAAAAGAAAGTTTTAAATCACATGTCCTTCCCCCAGCAAGGCAAATGAAGGCCAACCCCTCTAAATAACTGTGTTTTATTAATAGGATATTTACAGCATTTAATGATGCTTTGGCATGTTTCTGTAATGGTCAACACATTTTTTCCCCTGGATGACTTTTAAATTAAGCCACATTTTTTGTTTTGCTCCGGCTTCCACCTGAAACACCCCTCTGGGTCAGAGATATTTACAACATGGATGGTTAGAAAACAGCTTAGAAGGACTAGGCAGGTGAAGAATAACACTTCTTCTAACCTGAGCTTTAATAGGTTTTCAGAGGGCTTTAATACATTTTTCTGAGTGTGATAGTGAGTCTGCTCCTTTGGCCTCGCTGACACCGTGCTCTGTCAGGCGAGACAAGTGGAGGGGAGCAGAGACAGGGAAAGCAAAGAGCACCCTTTAACCCCACCATACAAGTCATTTTTGAATAAGCTTTCCTCAGCTCTCAAGCTCTATCAAGTCCACAAAGATTCTCCAGGCAAGAGAAAGAACAGGGAATGTAGGAAAGGAAGACTCACCAGGAGAAAGCCCCAGTTAAAGTGATTTGGGTTATTCATAACAGTCCCACCATGGCCACACAAAGGACAAAGCAAGAGATTTGTTATTGCTGCCTCCCTGTAATATATTTATTTTTAATTAATTTTTCTGATCACTTAAGTTATCATAGCAAGAGAACAGATTCTGCTCTTATGCTGTCTCTTCTCCTCCCAATGACAGGAATAGGATGGGCAAGTCAGAAGCTGTGGCCAGTGGTAGAAAGTGTAGTCACACCCAGGTAAGCCCTTAGCCAAGAAAACATCACAAAACTAGTGACAAAAGCACATTTCATGTGGGAGCTGTTGGAACCCAATGACAGTGCAGCAAATGCATTTCGGAGATCATTAAGGAACAAATAAAGGTGACCAAAGCAAAGCATCACCACTGGGACTCCACCTGCCTCCTCAAGGCTGGAGCACCCATTAACTTCAGGGCATCAGGAAGATGCCCAATAACTTCCCAGTGAGTTACTCCTTCCTGAGGTCCATGATATTGCACATTAGGTGCCCAAATTGAAGGAAGACTGGAATGAGGTTAAAGCTATAAAGCTTCAAAGACAGGGGAAAGTCTATTCACAAATCTGGAGGAAGAGCAGGAGAAATTAGAAGGAATAGAGAAGAAGTTGTTTTCTATGAGTTTCTCTCCTGCAGAAGTATAGTATATTTATGAGGTTATAAAGGCTTCTTCTAGCTGGCAGACAGGATTTTTCTCCTAGTATGAGAAAAACCAGTATAAGACATGTTTTTAAATAAAGTAATTGATTAAAGCTAGCTTTCCTTTTACAGCTGATTAGACCAGAAAGCTACATCTGAAAGAGGTTTGACAGCGCTTGGATCTCATGAGCAGCACATCGATTGGCTGCATGTTAAATTTAACAAAACAAAGCCAAGTTCAAAGCTCTGCAGACATGCACAGCAAGGAGCAGAGCTGCCAGGGCTGTGGGTGAGCACTCCATGGGGACCACATCCCCGTGTACACAGCACACCTGGGAGCCAGAGCAGCACTCTGCTCTGCTGAGCTGCAGCACGTGCAGCCCACAGTGCTTGTTTTGTTGCTTTTATGCAGGCAAAGATATACATGGCACTAATAGCTAGAGATTAGCATAATTTCTCACTATTCAAGATTGCTGTCTTATGGCTCCCAGCTTCCAGAGGGAAACTCAGCCTGCAGCCATGAGATATGCCAGGAGCAGTGGATTTTGATCACATTCCCAGTATTCAGGCATGAAGCACTAATGCCTTCTTATTCAGTGGTTATGCCATCTTTTGTTGTAAAATCCTAACTTGTACTTTTTCAGCACATCTGTTGTACAGTTTGTGCCCAGCCAGTGCCCACCCAGCAGGAGCACCACTGTAAGCCCTGAAGAGCTCCTGCATGAGAGCTTTTGTCCCTAATTTTGTGATGTTTTCTTGGCTAAGGGCTTACCTGGGTGTGACTACACTTTGTACCACTGGCCCCAGCTTCTGAGTTGCCCATCTTATTCCTGCCAATGGGAAGAGAAGAGACAGCATAAGAGCAATGGGATGAGCCAGCAGGTGCCTCCTGCAGGCCCCCAGGCTCTGCAGGGCTGCAGAGGTGACAGTGATGCACCGAGGTCTCCAAGGCAAGCTAAACATCCACCCGTTCCTCCAACGGGAAATCTGAAATCCACCCTGCGAGGCATGGGGCAGAAACTGCTTCATTCTGCAAGGAGACTCAATCATTGCTGGGAGGTGCCAAAATTGAGCAGCCACAGCTCCTGCAGCCCAGAACTCAGGCTGGCTGCTGCTGGAGGCACGGAAGGAGGAAGGGAGGGAGGAGCAGCCCCGGCTCAGGCTTTGCCTGGGATAATGTCAGCGTTTGCGTTTAACCCCTTTCTGACCTCTGTGTGAAATGAAGGTGCCTGGAAGCAAAGCAGAAATAGTAATGAAACAGTTCATTGCTCAGTTCACAGTAAGCAAGGACATCAGAAACTTTCACTAGAGAAGGCAGCAGCTACAGTCAGATCAGTCTATTTGATGTTTGAATTAGAGGTTAAGGGCGGAGGAAAAGGAGACTCTCGTTGTTTGTGATAAAACTCATCCTTCTCTCTGGATACTGCTAAGCCATCCCTGGCAGGGATGGACTTTCATCCCTGGCTCAGACTTCTGAAGAACAAATCTTTTTGCATTTTGAATGCACCAGATGGTATGCCTTTACAAAACTGGCCTCCAGGGAAGATACCTCTAAAATCCCTTCCTGCAAGGACTTCACTCTCTCCCGCCTCCCCCACAAATTACTCAGTCCAGGCTCGGTGTAATGTGGGACAGAAGCATCTGCCTTTCCTTTGGCAATTGCATTGTGTTATGCTATTAAGAAATATGCCCAATCTGCCTTCTTTTCAGCTCAGTGTATTGTACTTCTCCTAGATTGATGGATACCTCAGACCAAATAGTTCTGCATGGCCTAGGCTGGGGTAATTGGATTACATTTATGTGAAACCCAGACATTCTCAGGGGTGATTTTCTTTTTCAGACTGCCATTAGAGTCCCAAGGAAACCAAGTACAAAAGCCTAAACTAATCTCACATTAAACGGGATTTTTTTTTGATCGAGTTGCACAGGGCAGTTGACTTTTAATAAGAATTCCACATCTAAGAGACTAAAAAAATCCCCAAACTCCTAACCCCAAGGGAAGGACTTCAGACCATGAGAAATGAGGAAATCTGCATTAACGCCCACACAAGTGCTCGGGCTCACCCTGCCGTGCCCATGGGTGCTGGCAGCTGGTAATCCACACAGTGGCAAAATCCAGGGTAATTGACTCTACTGTAACCAATAAAACACACTTACAAAGAGTCTGAGATGATTATCATGGTGGTGTGGGAGTGTCTGAGGCACAGGGAGAAGGCACAGCTTGAAGGTCACTCAGTGAGGAGCTGGGATCAGAGCCTGAGTCTCAGACCCCGAGGGCAAGGGCAAATGCATTTATGGCTGGCAAGATGTGCTGGGAAGATAAGCTGGCAAGTTACTGGCAAACTCACTGTTCTAACTTTGCTGTGGCAGTGGAAGAGGAAAAAGCCTTACTCTAGGACATAAAAACCAAAGATACTTGTGACAAATTTCGAGTGAAATATTGTGAATGGCTGCTGTGGCCAAGGATTCATTTGGATGTGCCTGCAAGGACACACAGGGCACAACCAGTGAGAAAGTGCAGCAATCACTCCTCGTTCCCAGCAGAGGGGTATCCTCACAGCACCTGCATCTGCACCCTGTGCCTGGCCCCGGACCAAGGGCATTTCTTTGAACTCTGTGATTTCCAAAATGTAAATAACCATTTTGTCCTCTGACAGGATTGTGTTAGTATTTCCCAAGGGAGAAGATATTCCTGCTTGAAAATACAATTCAGAAAACACTTTCAAGGCTACTCTGAAGCAGAGGGGAGAACATTCTTTCACAGACATGAGAGGTATTAACTATTTTCCATTATCTTGCTAATTGTCTCATAACATCCCAGCAGTGTTTATTTTTCTTAGTGCAATGCAACTGAATTACATCTGAATGGGGAGTAATTAAACTAGTTAGCTCTTTTTATTTTGTCTCCCTTGCAGACACAGACCTAATTTGGGTTCATCTTGAATGCTGTTGCTATAATATGAGCTGTACTTGGAGCTGAACAACAGAGGACGTGGAGTAGTAGTTTAACCTGCAGGGCAATTTGGGAAAAGAAACACAGAAAAATCCCAGATAAATGGAATGAGAAAGGCTCCTCTGATTGGATTAGTATCTTTTCCTTCAGAGCACAAGACCTTCAGCAGGGAAACTATGGATTGTGTCTCAGAAATTAGCTAATTTGTAGGGTTTTTTTGCTTGTGCTCATAGCCTAGACCAGAAGCAGTGATGGAGCCTGCAAAGAGAGTGATCAGGAGAGGGGGGAATGAACCCAGAAATGGATGCAGAGATGTCACAGAAGTGTCACAGAAGGCAGCAGCCTGAGAGCTGTGGGCAGCTCCAACTCCCCACTGCCAGTCCACACTGCACAGGTCCCTCCTGCCAAGGGTGAGCAGAGCTCAGCCTGGGTCAAGTGCACAAAGAGGAGTTGGTTTAAAGCAGGTCTCACACTGCAGTGGGAGGTCACTCTGCCCCAGTGCTGGGAACAGCTCTTCTCCTTCACCTCCCCTCTGACACAGAGGCACTTTCTGGGTGGCTCCCCCAGCAGCCAGGGACAAGTGAGCCCTCAGGGGCTGCCTCTGCTGGCTGAGCTGCCCCACTTGCACACACTGAGCTTTCCTGGTGTGGCTTGAGGCACCCCCAGCACTCCCACAGACTTTTCCTTGTGAGGGTGTGACATCTTTCAGCTTGGATTTCTTTTCCCTCTTGGCATCACAGAGTTTGTCACTCAGTCAGTGGTTGATGTCATTTTTATGTTTGGAGAGGAAATTAGTCAGAGCTCAAGGATAACACAGCAGTGATTGCTGGTACCCCACAGGTACCAGAGAAATGACATTATTGTGTATTTGTGGGACTTAAGATGTGTCACCACGGATGTGCCACAACCCTGAGAGCCCCAGAACTGGGCTGTGCCCTCAGTTCTCCCTTCTCTCTGCCCTAGATGGGTTTGCTGCTTATGGGTGGGAGGAACAGGGCACACCTCAACTGTTCATCCTGCAGATGAAAAAATTGGCTTTAGCTTCTTGGCATACCTGAGGCTTCCTTTTCCCACGTGATGAACTGTTTTGTGACCAAAATAACTAAACAACAGAATGGTTGGTATAAATACCTCTAGTTTGATGAGGAAAGAAACCCCCTCCCCACCCCCATCCTTTCCCTTCCTGCTCTCTCCCTATAAATGCCTGGTCACCCCACACTCAGCCCCACTTCAGACAGTAATAGGGAATAGAGAAACACAGCAGGAAGGAAGGACAGGATGAGAACTAAAATACTGAAGAAATGGAAGAAATTACTTCTTTCATCAGGAGATTTTCTACCAAAAACAGACAGAGATTTTTTTAATTTTTGTTTTGTTTTGTTTTAAGGACAGCCCTTGAGCTCAAGCCTAGAGTTTAAATGAGAATCAAGAAGAGCTGGTTTTAAATCAATCTGTTGAAATCCATTCCAGAATAAGCTGCTTACATGGTTTGTAGAATTCATGTATAAATGGGAAGAAGGAAAATCTAGCACTGGAAGTCATAGGAAGAAGCTTGTTGGACCGTGTATACCCTATTAAAAAAAAGGGATGTAGAAAGTAACTAGCCCATCAAATTACTTTTGGTTTGAATGTGGTGTTTGTAAATTTGCTCCAAACTGAAAAGCCCCTGTTAATTTAAAGCATTCTTCTTAAAACCGAGCAACAAATCAAGCTCAGTCTTACATGGTAAAGATATATTGCTTGGTGTCATTAAGAATATTTTCTGTAAGAAATAGAGCAATATGACAGTGAACATATCATTGACAAATTTACCTATAGATCTGTATTATGACAAGCATAAAAATCTATCCACACTACAATACAGCCCTTTATAATAGGTTTTGATAGCTGAATATATAGAAGCTGTCATGAATACAAATGGAAGGAATCCTGCTTTCCAGCTATTCTGCAACACAAATCTTTTTGTGTGTCACTGAAATAATTTCTTCTGCTTTTTAAAAGAAAAGAAAAAGATACTGGGAATGTACTTCTCGTTCCAGCTACACCATTTGAAGCTCTTATCCAATTTTTCCCTAGAAAAAACACAGAGAACCTGAGGGCAGAGTCCCTGAGTATAAGGGCTAGAAATTTAGCAAAGTTATTGCTAGTAAACATGTTTATTTCACCGGGTGTAAAGAACAAAACTTAAATCGTTAAATATAATTGTAGTGATGGTGTCATTGGGACAGAAAAACTTAAGGTATGGGCTGGGGGAATTAAATTTAATGCTATATACTTTTTATTCTGGGTGAAGAAGGAAGAAAAGAGTTTGCTACTACTGAGCAGTGAGAAAACTGCTGTTCCATAACTGTGAAGGGCTAAAAATAGCTATCATTTTAGAACCCTAATTACAAGCAAGTTAAATAAAAAATAAGCCTGGCCATACTGTAAGCAAAATATATGCATACACTTTGGTGTGTGGTGGTGAGACATGGAAAAAGTGTTTTAAAAAGAGAAATCTCCACTGGTTCTGCAAAAGAAATAGAGGCATCTGGACAGCAGGATAAAAATCTGAAGTTGTAAAAGCTTTAGTTGAACTCAGAATCCAGACTTATGAAAGGAATAAAATCTTTACTATGCTGTGGATGGGCAATTTCCCATAAAGAAAACCTTCTCCTGTCCAGTGCTTTAATACTTACTGTGTTTCAGATTATCTTCATCTGTAACCCTTTAGAAGTAACACAGCTTTATGAAGCTGGCACCTCTTTGTCTAACCAGAGAATTAAAAATTCCTCTTAGGCTGGGCTCCAAAACCAGAGTGCTGACAATATTGGCCCTTCCTCAATCGCATTGTGCACACACCTCTGGTCAACAGACTTGGGGCTGAAACTGTCCTGCCTGCTGGAGGAAGAGCACAAGAGCCATAAAAAACCCTATTATGGCTGGGATGTAAGAGAGAGCCATAGATTTTATGCACAGAGTACATTCCTGGCTTATAGAGCTTTATAAGCTACAAAGAGGTTGTTGTCTTTGAAGCATAAAGTGGTGGACACTTGGCAGTCACTTTTGGTCTTATGGGCATCCAAGGGGAAAACAACCTCTGTCAAATTGAGTTGGTTGCCAATTGGCTGATGAGAAGCTCAAAATTACCCCAAAATGTGCATTTCCAGCCCAGAAAACCCAAACCACATCCTGGGCTACATCAAAAGAAACACGACCAGGAGGGTGAGGGAGGTGATCCAGCCCCTCTACTCCACTCCCATGAGACCCCACCTGGAGCTCTGGGGCCCCAGCATTGAAGGATGTGGAGTTCTTGAGTGATTCTAGAGAAACACAGAGAAAATCAAAGCATTTTGGTTTTCTCTGTAACCTGGTTTAGTGCTGGGTGTCCCTGCCCATAGAGGATAGTTGAAAAGAGATTGTCTTTAAGGTCCATTACAACCCAAAACATTCCACAATTCTATGAAATCACAGCTTATATAATCACATTTTCCACAAATAAACTAATAAATTAAAGGCAGGGAAGACTTCAAAGAAATTCCCTCTATTATCTGCAGGGTACACTGCTGATCAGCCAGCTGGGGAGAAATAGAGTGCAGGTAGGGAAAAAGGAAAACCAGTCTTTAAAAATTGTTTAATTACTCATTTTTGGACTCAGGTCAAGTGCCATGAGTGAACTGCTTGCCTTTATCCCATTTAGAGATCTCACATGTTTGTTCATTGCTCATTGACCCAGAGCTGGCACATTGGTGGGAGACAGAGAAAGGAAGGGAAAGGAGAAAGAGGTTTCAGCTTAATTTCTTCCCATATGGATATCATAGGCTCAGAAAACCTGCACTATCAGCATCAGATGATGGTCTTTTCAAAAGTCCAAAGTGTCTGTGCAGCAAGCATTGAAGTGACACATTCTGGAACTCCCCAGAAGTGGCTGTTCCTGGGGAGCGATGTGTGCCTGAATCAAACTGTGTGGATTCTCCACTCTCTTCATTCCATCACGTTCCTTTGCACATGGAACTGCATATCAGAAATGATCCAACTCAGGACACTCCATGTTTCTATGATTCCATAAGGCCTACACTCCATGTGCCAGGGGATGTTTACCCTCCTGCATGCATCAAGTTTAGTGCACCAGTGTGTCTGAACGTGCAGCTCCATGAACAAACAAAGCTGCAGGCTCTCCGTGCCTCACTCCAAAACACAATCAGACAAAACAGACTCACCCAGGAGAGCTGCAGTCAGTCCATTTGGAAATACAACTGCCCATCAATGACAAACCAGGGGCTCTCTAAAGCAAACAGTTGGGCTCAAGATGGAAAAAATAAACGCCTCCCAACAGCTCCATGCTCAAATGAAAGAGAGGAAGTGCTTAAAGCAGAAAAGTCCCATATCTAAAAGAGATAAAAATGAAGACTCTTCAAATGCAGATCAGGGAGAGATGAGGTTTTGTAACACTGCCAAGGGAGAAATACAAACAGGCTGCACTTCAGAGCCTCAGCGCAGGTTCTATTAAGAAGTTTTCTTCAGAGAAGCAAAGCCTTTGTCTAGTCTAATCTGCAAATACACAGAAGTTATTTTTCCTCTGAGCAGCTACAAGCTGGTGCAAATAATCCTCTTCATCTTCCAACACCAGCAGCAGAGGTGGCTGACAATGAATGTCTGCTAGCAGCATTTCTTGCTACTCAAATCCATCTGCCTTTGACAGCCTAATGCAGCTCATTTTCATCTAGTAACCCATGATCAACATCCTAAAAAATGCAACACATGTTGGAGCTCCTGGTAATCATGAACTCTTCAAACATAAATAATTGTTCTTACAATGAAGATTCTTGCATGTGCATTTTCAGGAAAAGCTAAAACTTGCTCCACAGTTGTCATGGAGCCTCTGGTTTTCAGAAGCAGCTGGGCCACTTTTCTATTGTAAATAAACATTTCTTATCTAGTTTCAAAATATTTGGTTCATGCACTTAAAAAGTAACTGCTCTGTTAGTAAACGTTAGGGGAGATCAGCTTAAATGTCAAATTTCCTTCTCACCATTCTTTCTGGCTCTATGTAGATTTTGTACCTTTTGAGATGGAAATTACTTGTTCTTGTCTGCACAGTGCATCGACAGCAGGACCTGGTGTCAGACTGGGTTCCAAAACACTGTTTGGTGATAAATAAACTTCAGTTACATCACTAAAGTACCCACATTTATATAACTCAGTCTCAGTACTGCTCCTGCAAAGCCAGGAGAGGCTGCCTGATGTCGTTGCTCTCAGAAGCTGGTGGTTCTAAATGAGGAGCATACAGGTGCTTTGAATTTTTTTTTAACTTGTTATTATGGCATAATAGGTTGCTTGCAGATTTAAATTTTATTCATGAATTTTCTGCACACCTGCAAAATGTAGATTTATTTTAGCTTGTCTTTTTACAACTGGTCTGAGGATGAAATGCAACTTTGCCATAAAGTTCACCAGCTGTAGAATTTTTCTTCTTCTGTCCCATAATACTCCTTAGATGAGGTTCAAGTGCATCAGCAGGGAAGTTTCAGAGCAAATTCTTTTTTTATTTTCTCACAGCTTTTAAGTGGTCTATGTTCCTCTCTGGGTACCTACACAGAATTTGCAAATACTAATGGGAGCTCTGTGTGTGTTCCTGTGGGAAGGTAAACCTGATACTGAAACTCTGCTCTGCTAGGTGCTCACATCAACAGTTTCATTTGTTTTGGCTAGAGGTGTCTATGATTTAGTCATTAATCCCAAAATAGAATTTTCGCACTGAAGTGATAGTTCATCTAAAATGGTGCTACAACATTTAAAATAATAATATTGTGTTTAAGAATCTCATAGTTTGTTTTCCTCCACACAAAATTTTACATGCCTTTAGGGACAGCTATCAAGCATGAGGAAATAAAGTGCTCCCAGCCTAAAGAATACTCCAATTACACCTTAAATTACGTAAATCTAGTGAGTAACTTTTAACCAGGTTAAAGGTGCTTCTGTTCAACAGCCAGCTTATTAAAAAAGGCACAACAAGGAACAAGCCTGAAAAATCTCCCCACCCTCACAGTCCTGAACACCTCCAACTGCAGCCAGAGTCAGTTCACCTTTCTGCCTCTCTTTCCACACCCTGAGGACAGGTGGTTGGAGAGAAAAGAAGATGCAATTTTTGCAAGGATGGAGCTAGAGAGAGCAGCTTAACCTGCTTGGCATTACTGACAATACAGCCTCTACAGGCAAGTGGGGAATAAATTCTCATTAGCCCAACATAACAGGGAAGGCTAAAGCATACAAGTCACTTTATGATGATCTGCTGGAAAATAACTGTCAGCCAAAGCACCCTGATCCACCTGGTGTCACAATAAAGCAAAGTGGCTTCACCCCTGTTAAATTTTATATGAAAAACTGTTTTGTTCTGCTCAAGCTATCAACTTCTAATTTAATTATGCTGAATATTGAATTCTACTTGTGTAAACACAAATTGTCAATACATTATTTCGTGCCTAAGGATTTTAGGTCCTTTCCTGTGAGACAATGCATCACACTTTATTGAATATCTATAGCATTGACCAATTTTTCTTCTTTGCCTGTATACCAGAACTACTTATTGTAAAAAACTTCATTTATAACTCAGATGATGACAAAGATATGTCCTCAATGTTATTTCAAGGATATGCTTAAAAAACCCCCAAACTTTTAGTAATAAATAAGTTCCATGTTCATAGGATAGAAAGCAGAATAATTACTCAACTGCTTTGAATAAATTGTGGTACTCTAATGCTAATCAGCTTTAGTAACCTCAAAAAAAAGGAAGTGAATGTACATTCATTTATATTCATTAACTAGGCAGGTTTTCTATTTCAGGAAAGCAGAAGGGTTATCATGAGACTTTTGTTTCTATTCCTCCCATAGAACATCAGTCTTTGGATCAAAAGCATGATGTTTCACTTTAAACTGATTTTTTCATGCCTCAGAATTTTCTCCTCAAAACCACATTGAGCAAAAATGATCAGAACCATCAATACATTAAAATAGTAGGAAAATTAAATAAAGAAGATTTGAACCCTAGGGACACTTGGATTTCTCAGTGCTGCTTCAAGGGATAAAGAATTTGAAAATTGTGATGTAAAGATGGCAATTATTCCTGACCTGAAATGACTTGAAAGCAGAGTTCAGTAGAGTTCAGTCAGCAAGGTTTTTGTCACCCAAAGTCTGAAATGCTTTTAGCCCCACTGAATTCAGTGTGGTGCTCTCCAATGAACTCTGCCAAGTGTGGTGTTTGCCCACTCTCCAGGCTCTTGGAGCTGTTGCTGGACAAGTCTTTTCCCAAAACGTGCCTGGTTCTACTTAAAGGCTGAACCAAACAAGCCAAAACCCCTCCCTGCTGCTCACTGAGTGCCCTGAGGCATGGCAAGAGAACTGGTGAGAGTGGCTGCTCCTAACCAGTCAAATAATGTAAAGATGTAATATATAATGTAAATACATAAATACATCTACACACATATGGGGTATCTGAAGACACAGGCTATTTCAGCACTCCCTGGTGCCAAAAAAGTCACATTTTGTGGCCACATGAACCCTGAGGCATGCCAAGGTCAAATACCACAACATGTATACACTTAAGGGAGGGTTTGCTAATCAGTGCCAATCAGAGAGTAAAATATTCCTTCAATGTGAGCAGGAAAACTCAGGTCATCTTGGCTTCTCTTGAGCCATTCAGTACAGCTGACCAACTGCTTTCTTCTGCAGGACAGGCTAGTGAGCAGCAGAGGCAAGGAACACACCATAAATTCACTTTCAGAGTGAGAAAAAACCCTTCCCAATGACTGCTTTGGGTTCTAAGGCAAAGGGAATGAGAAAATGAAGCATCAGGAGACATCACAGAAAAATACATATTTTCCTCTTGTCTTTGTGGTTCTTAATTGGGGGGGGGGGAATGCTTTGTTTTGGTTGGTTCATTTGGTTTAATTTGGTTTGGGTTTTGGGGTTTTTTTTTGTCATTTTTAAGGCAGCAGTTCTGCATTAGAATGTAGCAGAACATCCTGCTATGGATGAAGCACACTGGCCAAGGGGTCAGGCTATCTGTTTCAAGTAATATAAGACAATTCAAGTGAAAAGTGATGTATCTGAAAGACAGAAAATAAAATGCAGAGCTTTATTACCAAGAAGCTGAACCAGAAAATAGCATCCAAAGAAATACAGGCAATTCAGTAGTAAGGAGAGAAGGAAATTCACCTAAGCACTGCCATGGACAGGAGACCCAGCAGGGGCTCAGGCTACATAATGAGAACTATTCCCTAAGACTACCTGGACCAACATCAAATACCTTTAATTTCCACTGATGCCTATTAAATTGAATTAATGCAGTGGAGCTGTCTGGTACCCCAAGAGGCCCCTGGCACAAGTGGCAGTTCCAAGAGCAGAGCATTCCTGTCTGGATTCCATTCCCAGGCAGAAACATCAGTGTCTCATGGAAGGCTTGCAGGAGCCCACTGTGGCTCCCTGACACTGGCCATGCAGGGTGGGCAGGCTGCCTTCCTCCTGACATCTTAACAAATTCAGGAGCAATTCTTCACCTTGATTGTTAAAGAGTAAAACCAAAACAACCGTAATCAATTACAGCATTCAAGGCCCAGGAGGAAATTTAAAAACGAGCTCTCAAGGTCAGGGATTCAGTGGAAATAGATCTTGGCTGACAAGAGGCAGAGCTTCCCTGAGCTGGTGGCTACATCTGCAGGACAACTGCACCACGTGCATTTTCAGCATGTCAGAGAAGCAAACAGGAGCACGTGGAGCAGATTGGCAGCACTCAGAAGGGTTAACCCTCAATTCCATGACAGAACTTAACCCAAATAAGGTCTATGATACCGAGTCTGAACGGAGAAGAAATCAATTCTGGTTCCTACGTGTAGGATTTCACCACTTGATTAGAGAAAGAAATGAATCTTTAAAGCATACTTACAGGAAAGGTATTTTCCATTTGCATGAAAGTTAATGAAATCAAGTCTTCTGTGCCTGTTTGAGGATTTCATCTATTTGAATTATGCAAATATCAAATATAGCTTCATTGTATAAAACTTCAAAATGAGAATGCTATCCATAATATCCACGGGGGCCAAAATTATATCCCCACTTCCCAAACTTAACATTGTTTCACTGAAGGCCAGAAAGAGGTTGTGAGTTTGTCCTACAGCATTGTGTTCCAGCTATGACAGTCAATTTAGAGGACGTTCCTGCCTGTCAGCAAATAAGCATTAAGTCATTTCAAATTTCACCTCCATTTGATAAGGTTAAAGCAATTCTCTCGTGGAGACAGGGGCTCAGAGGCAGGGTTTGAGTGGTAGTCACCAGGCACAGGGGGGCTGACAGCCACGTGGGCTTGGAGGAGGGCACCAGAGCAGCCTGGCAGAGTGCAGCAAGAGGAGGAGCAGCATAGGGATATCTTATCCCTGATTCAGAGACCAGAACACGAAGGAAATGGTTCCTCCACCTTCAGGCAGAGATCTGGAACTTGTGTGGTCTCAGGCTACCTTCCTCAAAGTTTCCTTTTGGCAAAAGGTAGTTGAAAGGTATCTGAAATGTTCAGCTTTTTTAGGCTTGCTGGACCTTGCAAGTTCAGCAGTCTCCCAAAGGAGGATGCAGAGTCACACAGGCCACACCAAGAAGCACTGAACATGACTTTTCCATTCCAGCCTTTTCCTTCCAAACCAGCAGAGTCCTTGGCTTTATGGCCAGAAATGTGTCTCCACTCCCAGCACAGGCAGACTTGCAGAAATGATCACATTCTGTACCTCTGAAACTGAACGAGTTCAGTCTCAGTCTCTGCTTGGAAAGCTGTCCCTGGCCATGTCCTTCTCATGATTAGAAATTTTCTCATTTCTGTCTGTACTCATTCATGGCCCCTATAGACCTATTAGTTCTTGTGCCAATGCTCTCATTTAGATCAATGCAGAGAACATGGCAGTATTTTGTAATATCAGAGTGTTTGCACTGTAGGACAATGTTTCCTAAATTGTCAATATGTTCTTAGTAATAGAAAAGAATGCATTCAGATGTTGGCTTGGACCAGGAGACAAATAGAGAGGGGACATTTAAATTCCAAGTTGCTATCAAAAAGCTTTTTAGAATTCAGTAGATGTCTATATGAGCAGGAGGCAGGAAAAGGGAAGGGAATCCAGCCAATGGAAAGCTTCAGTCTCCAGACATTAACTTTAAACAATGAGTTCCCAAGGCTGCCTCCAAGTACACCAGGTGGGGAAAAGCTTCCAAGAAAGGGCACAAGGGAAGCACTGAAGGCAAGAAGAGGAATACAGTCACAAACCTCCACAGGCACAGACACTGCTCAGCTGAGGGGGGATGGCTCTTTGTACCCACCAGACCAGCAGTTTCAGAACTTTCTCATTTTGCTCTCCTATTGCTGTTTTTTTTTTGTTTGTTTGTTTGTTTGTTCTTTTTATAGCAAATCTATAGTCAGCATGGGTTTAAAGCTCTTTAAATGTAGACTTAGTCAAGGGTACACCAACTTTCAGACTCCAGTCTCTAGCTGAAGAGGAAGGTGTGCAGGCTGGATGGAATATTCTTGCTCTGCAGCTGTAGGCAATTGCAAACTGCTTGACATAACCTGACTGAAACAGGCTGGGCTCCTTGGGCAGAGTCTGAACGAGCTTAACATGCCAGGCTTCACCCTCTGCACAGTGAGATCAGGCTGATTGTGCCCAGAGTCACTCTGCATACAGCTGTTTCTCAATCCCTTTTGCAAGGCTTTCAAACCAGGGTACAAACCAGATCTTCCTCTTTCCTGCCCCACTGTACTTACAGATAACTCAAAGCCAGCTGAATTCTTCTGTTTGCTACATTAAACAATGCAATCTCCTTTTAGCTTCTGTGAAAGATCTGTCTCCCCATCCTCCAGCCACCTTGGTAGCCTCTTTTTCCTCCAACCTCAATATGGGTAGTTACACGTGGCATTTTTTCAAAAGTTCAAGTTTAAAAATAAATCTATTCTAAACCATTAAACTTCAGTAGCTAAGTTACTCCTCTAGAATCATCATCCAAGATGTCAAAAGTTTGAAAATGCCAATACATGCTTTCACACACTTTGGCAGAAGCTGATGCCATCATTACTAGCACTGAGGCTTAAGCATTTTGGCTTTCAAGACAAATCCCTTAACAATCCCTTAAACACCATCTTATGAACGCCTGTAACACAAACCATTTCACCCATTTTGGACAAGCATTTCTTTCAAGCAATCAGAAGGGTCTGCTGAGTAAACCTATGACAGAGAGTCAGAAGGCTTTTAGCAATTTCACTGTCTGAAGGACAAGGGCAAACACCAGCGTGCTTGCTTTTGACTTCTGTTTGACCTTCATCACACAAGGCTGGTTCTTATCTCCTGGTTAAAACCTGACATGTTAGATAGAAGTTATGTTCACAAGACTGTTTGAATATCTGTGTACTCTGCTGCTGACATACTGCAAACCTTAGCTACCTTGAAAGTTTTATTCTGATTTTTGGTTCAGTCTTAGCAGATTCAAGAACTCTCTTCTACAGATATGTTTAAGCATTACTAAGGGATTGGTGAGGACCTTTATTCTCAGTGCCTTTATGGGACAAATGTCAGCTTCATTTTCAAACTCAGGGAGCTCAAATGTTGTCATTATTGGAGAAAGAGACAATGTGAGGCACAGGAATTATAACATCAGCAAGTACTGGAGCTTATCAAACAAAACACATTTTGGTGTACACACGACAGAGGTAAGTAACACACCCAGAAATTTACACCCTTTTTTTCTTGAAAAATTTACACTTAAGGGGCAGAAGGATGACACTAAAAATAAGCAGAATTTGAGGAAGAGCATTTCAATCCCTTTTCTTCCTCTTGTCTACTCAAAATTTTGGTTCTACCATCTTAAAAAGCTCATGTTCCCATTCCTGGCTGAAGGAAGACATGCCTGGTTTTGCATGGCATACATACAGAAAGTTCCATATTGAAAGCAGACATACTGGGACAGACCTGGGACTACCCATTAATTTCTCTCTATGATGATCCCACATGGAGATCTGCAGGAGAAGGAACCAGGGATTTTCCTGTTCTATTCACATCAAGGTCTTGGCAGCCAGCAGTATCAGGAGTTTCTAGAGTGGAGATTATATCTTGTTCTTGTCAGCACTATCCTTCAAGGTTATATTTAACCTCTTTTAGGATCTCTTTTTTACATCTGGCCTCCACAACAGCGAGTTTCACAATTTAAATTTTGTGCCTTATGGTAAAAGGACTATAACAATTGCAGTTACAGCAGTCTAATAGAAGGCATAGGCATATTCTGAACTGCAGGGGTTTGGTTATGAAGGAGCAATCAAGAAAGTCTTCTAATATGTCTTCAAATCAAAATCACCTTCAGCAGCACCATACCAGACATACCACAAAAAGTCTGGGCATGAGGTGGCTGTTCATTTAGCTGTGTAAGAAAATCATTACCCTGAACAAAAACCAAGCTGGAATAATATATGGAGGAGCAAATCAATGTGGATTTGCAGAAATACTGCATGAACAAGGACAAAATATTTACACTACCCTCTGAAAGGGGCTGAGCTCTTTTGCAAGGTTCAGCAAGAGATTGGAGCAGATGCTGCCTAATCAAACATGGGAAAAGAAAGCCATTTACACCGAGGACAAGGATGGATGGCTAAGAAATGTTATCTTCTCTAATGAACCCCTGTTGTTTTTATAGTGATGATTAAAGTTCAGTTTCCTGGTAATTGTTACACATGTGCCCCTGTTTGCAGGTGGCTGTCAAGTGCTTTCTGAGCACTCAGAGAACTCTCCCTGCATGCTTCTGTAACAACACACACCTGCTGATGGATCCCCAACTCTAACCTCATATCTGCATTTCAACTTAAATTCCTTATTCTAAAAATTGATAAGAACAAATACGCTGGGTGCTTTTAAGAGGGAATTAATGCAACAATGAGAAGCTTACAGACAGCTTAAGAGGAAACATGGAAAAATTAGCTCATCACAGTACCAGACCTCTTTCTCAGTTTCACCTTTCCTTGAAAGTCACAATTCATAAGATTAAAAGGTTCTTGGCAGACTCATTTTATTCATAATATTCTGGCCTTGATATTTCTCATCCATGAACAGCAGAGATCAGAAGGATAACTGCTTTCTCACCTAAGCAGTATAAGCTTATGATACCCTCAAAAAAGGCTGGAAAACTGCTATAGCACACTGTGCCAAATAGAATTTGAAATCTTTCCTGTTTTTCTTCAATGGTTTAGGAACTCACCTGCTACAATGAAAGGGAAGAAAACTTTAAGATGTTGGTCACTTCTCAGTTTCTTACAGAAATGTCTGCAATAAACCAAGAAGTTATGTAGGATAATCACAGAACCATAGAATGGTTTGGGTTGGAAGGGACTGTGAAGCTCATCTTGCTTCAACCCCCTGCCATGGACAGGGACACCTTCCATCAGACCAGGCTGCTCCAAGCCCTGTCTCACCTGGCCTTGGACACTTATCCAAGTCCCTTTGGAAGGCATCCTGTCCTTCAGCTGTGCCAACCACACCCCTCAGCTTGGTGTCACCTGCAGATGTGCTGAGGGTGCACCCAGTGTGACACTCTGTGTCATTAAGAAAATAAATAGCAAAATTGAAAGCTTCACTAACAGATGCACAGATAATAAAGTTCTTCCCCATTAAAATTCACAGGCTTGCAATCATTGTTAAAAGATAATGGCCCCAACATCAGATAGGAAAACAAAAGATTTAATTACTGGAACTGTGGTATAATTTGAATATGAAACAACAGAGGATTAGATAATGCATTTAGCTTTCACAGGTGAAGATTCCAATAAATTATCTGTGAACTTCCCACAAATGACTCCTACCTACTGAAACTGGGGAGTTGCAAGAGCAATCTACATTTGAGATGGCATCTTGCTCAGAAGAGAGAGCAAGAAAACAGAGAGAAACTGGGAAATTAATGCTTGAGGCAGTATTCTCTTGACCAAAGAATAAGGGCAGTAGAAGTCAATCCACTTCATACCTGTAGCAGCATCTGTGTTTCTCCAGTTTGAGAGAAATAAAACTTCCTGTTTTCTTATCCACTCTGAAGAAAAAAGACATTTCCCAAGGCTTTTACTTGTAAAAAAACATGTCTTGGGGAATTTGCCATGATACAGAGTGTATTTTCCAGAAGCTGAGGTGACACAGCCTGTCCTCAACTCCAAAGGCAGCAGTCCCCTGCCTGTTTCTTGGCTCAGGTTGCCACAGTGAGGGATATTGCCTGAACTTAATTCCTTCTCTTAGCATTTACCTAGGAGTGCCAGAAGAACCAAGGGCCACTAGGTTTATTAACTACAGCTTGTAAGAGAAAGAGAGAGATATTAATAATATTAAATTTAGGGCCAACACTGGTAATGGTCCTTAATGAGGCTTAAAGACTTTGGGCAGCTGTTAGTACAGGGCACAAGTACTTTAGGAATCTTAGCTGGGCACTTTTTCTCTGGGCAGCACAGATGCTGAAGCATAAAGAATCAAAAGCTGTAGGTCCCTACAGACCAGGTGAAATCCCAGTTTCCTTGTAGGCATCAGGTGAAAGACAAGAGCGTGGCCACAACTCTAACAAAGCACCAGTAAAGTACTCATTGTCCTCATGCAAAACCAGCACTCAGGTGTCCCCAGAGACCCTATCTGCCAAGGTATCATGTATGGGGAATTATGTGAATCACATTAGTGATGAATCTGCTCCTCTGACTACAGTATTTGCAGGGGGAGGTTGTTTTCAAAGCTGCAGACTTTTCATGCTGAAGCAATTTTTAAGTACTCCAATGCAAAGTGTAATCACACATTGATTTTTCCATTAAAACTACAGAAATCTTAAATACCTTGGGGGTGCTGGCCTCAATTAGTCCCTATTCTTCGATTCTATTTCTCTTGGTGCTGTTTTGCCATCCCTCAGTGTAGGAGGAAAAGAAGAGTGTCCACTTATGCTGAAAGCACAATCTTCTATTACATGAGTCCAGTTAAAAGCAGGAGTGGATAAATTGCTTTCTGTACAATAGGAAGGCAAATTATCCTGGGCTCTCCCCATGTTCCTTTTTAAATTGCTGTGTGGGAAACCTGAACATGTCTGGATTTTGGAAGTTTCCACTGAGCCTATTTTACTGGGTTGTTTTTTTTTTTTTAACTGGCAGAAGTTCCCCCACTCTTCAGAGGAGATTATTTGTACACAATTGCCCTGAGAAGCCATCATCCCTCAATGCAGCCTTTCCATTGTCACCTGTTGAATAGCTGAGCTTCAGTTTTGTGCTGCCAGCATTCAACAGCACTGATTGGTTTTGCCACTGACACCAGGTTAATGCTTTTGCAGAGAAGAGGAAGACAAATTTTAACCATCACCAGCAGGAAGATAATTGGCTTTTATCACTTTTCCAAGAAGCAGGACCTAGAAGAAAAAACTTACTAGTTACAGAGGGTGGATGCCCCATACACCAGAGTGGCCAGGCCCTGGTCTGTTGGTCTAAGTGTCCACCCATTTCAGTGCACTGAGCCTCCTACTTGTCTTGTGGAATTCAAAGCCCTGCTCAGGAAAACATATGGATGGAATCACCATACAAAACAGAGAGAGATTAAAATCATATCCAGTGTACTCATCTTCAGACTCATGTCTGCAGCAAGGTGCCTGAATAAAGGCAGCGCGATGGAATGATTGAAGAATTGAACCAAGAGGAGTCAATGAAGCTGAGTTTAAAGAACGTGGGCTGGAGCTGTGCTCTGGAATCTCATAAATTAGCTCATTCTTTTCATTTTTGTTCTATCCCTAACCTTTAGCTTTTTCAGTAGGGAAAAACCCAGCCAAATTCCAGCCCATGAAGAAGCATCTAATTTTCCTGTAACAGAAGTCTATTGTCAAATTACACTGTGCCTGAGTCATACCTAGATGACAACCATGCCTTTTTCACAACTACTTGAAGTACTCTGAAGTAATTTGCCAAGTGCCTTACAAAACACACTTCTCCAGTGATCTTTGGAGAGGCTATTCCTACACATAATACCTTCATTCTGAGCAGAGCATTAAACTGCCAACAGCAGTATATGGGAAGAAAATGGTGCTCCATCTGAAGTTCTAAGAGATCCTTTGAAGTTCTGAGTCAAGGTTTTATCTAGATTCAGCTAATGGCTCAGTAAAGCTGGTCATGGTGTTCACAGAGGCTTTGGTGCTGTTATAGCATAGCATGGCATTGCTTAAACAGCCACCAAAAAAGTGGCATGGCCTTGGTCAGGTCTGACTTCCTCCTGCCCAGTTTTTCCAGCCCTTCCCTTCTACCCATTTTGGTTTTGTTTTTGTTTTTTTTCCACTTAGAGACAGGGACTCTCATTCATTCCACGGCACTCACCAGTGTCAGTAAAGCCTCTGGCTGCTCTTGTCCTGTAAAGCAGACCTGCCCTGAAGCTGTCTGTACCATACCACATCACAGGAAACCACCACTGCCACTGCCTTCAGGTTGACACTCAGTGTATTTGAGACACTTAAGTGTTACACCACATTTAAAAAATTAAAACCCCCCACTACATCGCCTTTCTCACCTGAAGGCACTGCTGTGGGTTATAACAAATTCCCTTGCCTGCTTATTAAAAGAGCTGCAGGATATCTGCTGTCCAGGCAAAATTTATCCTACATCAGATGGTCCCAAAGCAGAAAAGTTGCAGTTCTGTAGAGGTGGGAAAGAGAGAGCAGTGAGAATTTCCTGCTCACATGTCCCAGGGGAGCTGATGGTGCTGGATGGTACCAATAGGATCTCCAGCTGGGCAGGTCCAGCATCAGCTCTGGCTCCTGCAGACTGCTGCAGCTACAGCAGTGCTTCAATGCACCTCCACCAACACTTCCATAGCAGGCAGGTCACTTTGATATTTCTCTGGGTGGAACACCTCAGGAAGGACAGATGTTTCATCATGGACAGGAGACAGAAAAATGCTGCCCATATGTCAACTGGCAAAGCACCCACCATGCCCAGCAGCCCCACTCAGTGGATCTGTGGAAACAGAGGAGTGCTGCTCCAAAGGGCCAACTGAAAGTGTATAACACAGAGAAAGAGGATGTAGCAGCACGAATGGACCCTTATTTCAATGTCTGGACTGTGGTAGGCTTGAGGCTGCTTTATGCAAAATGATCAAGGCTTTTAGCAGAAGCTCAAACTGAAGCTGCCAAGGGAAACATCACAGAAGCTTTAGAACCGACCCCTTTTTCAGCTGGGATCATCAGAACTCACTTTGTTGTAGAGTCAGGCCCAGTATGATGACAAACCACCCAGCTGGTTTTGTACAAATGTCCTTCTGGACAATGACCAGGTTGGTGTAGCCATGGCCAGGGGGCAGGCACTGCTGGTGGTGCTTTCCCTCCAGCAGCTCGTGTGGAGGCTCTTCCCACACTGCTGCCCTCTTCCACTGCTAACACTTCCTGAAAAGTCTTAACTTACTTTCCTAAAGATTCTTAACTTACTTTCAGCTATGGAAGCATTTTTTTGTAATATTTACAATTATTTCATTAGTTGGAGCTCTCTTTTTTGGAATCCTTCCTTTACATTCCCTTCCTGTCCTGTGTTTGCTACAATCCACTTATAACATTTATAATCACAAGATATATGCCCTCCAAACCCACCCTTTGTGAGAGCACTCTGCTACAGTGTAGGGCCTCAGCTCAGGTGTTGGAGCAGCAAAAGGTCTCCAGAGGCATCTTGTCACCATTTAGGTGGTCACCGCCTTCATGGCCATAGGAGAAAGACAAGATCAAGTAGCCACAAAACCTAAATTGATTCCTGTCAGGGTGGGTCAAGCATATGAAGAGGTTTTAAATACTGTTAAAAGCTTACATTTCATGAAAGAGCCAAGTGTTTTCAGACTTACCCCAGCTACCCAGTTTCTACAGTGGTGTCACCCCTCCTGCAAGCATCAATACCATCTATGGCAAGTAAACTTTCAACATTTACGATTAATTTCCATGAATGTTCTCGAGTGCCACACAATAACATGACACTAAAAAAACATTGGTTCCTCCTTGTGTCATCCTCTACTTAACTTTCTCTCATAGTCAGATTTATGATTTTAATCTCCATTTTATAGAACTTATCACTTTTAACAACCAGAAGAAAATGCTAAATTGTTTTTATTGTTGTTAGATGTACAAAGACACGATGCTATACACTGTCATTTACATTTCACATTAAAAGTGAAATATGCCGTGAATGTGCAAGTATTGGTTTTAATTTGACCCATCTGTTAAATGAAAAACAAAGAGGACTTCTAAATCACAATATTTAAATTCAGCAATTTGTAAACAATTTATATGTTCATTTCTTCTGGGTTGAAACTGCCCTAAAGCATCACTGTTATGAAATCTCCAAATTAAATTGCTTTACATTGTTCTCACAATGCAAGCCAGAGTTTCTTCCTCCACAGTTTATTTAAATATTCCCCAATTTATTCCCCAAGCCAAGTAAATTAGCAAGACTTGTATTAAGAGTCTTGCCACTGAAATAATTTTGGGGAATTCACTCAAGCATCTACTGCCTCCAGAAAGCTGAGAGTACAGTGGAAGTATCAGGTACACAGGGTGGCAAATTCCCTTATCATAAAGGCCAAACCAGTTGCTTTCACTTATTCAGCACTTTTGCAAGCAGCATTGCATCTCCTATTCCATGCCAGAGCACCAGGAAGAATAATCAAGAAGGGGAGGAAAAGCCATGGTAATTTACCTCCCCCTCTCAGCCTGGCCAGGATTTGGATCTTAGGTTTGGCTTTACTGCAGCTATGGTAATGTACAAGGGGAGGGAGAGCCACACTTATCTAAGGATCCCCCAGGCAGCACTTCAAGAGCAGATCTCTTTTTCTGCTTTGTGCCACAGGTGTGTTTAGCTCCACTGCTGAACCTGATCCCCAGAAACCCACACTGTCACTGGAGTGAGGATCACAGAGCCCTTTTAATAAACCACAGATGGGGGCTCTCCACACCTTGTGAGAGGAGATGATTTCTTCATTTCATGGCCTGACACAGACCATGGCAAAAGTAGGACTAGATGAGGAAGCAGAGGATCCTCGGGGGAGAAAAAAATATTAAAAATGAGGAAAAAAAGTAATACAAAATCGAATCTACCTAAAGTTGAGGAAGTGGACAGGTGCACGAATTTCAAGTCCTTCTCTGCCATATCAGTCAGAGCACCAAAAAGCAACACAGAAATACTTGGTGTACTGTGTATTTCTATTCTAGATGGTTCATTTATTTATTACATCCAGCACCATAATAAGGGACCCAACAAAACAGGAATTAACAGCACTGCAGCCAGGACATGATTAAGGGTGCCTATAAGACTATTAGCAAACGTGGAGACTGCATGGATCACTGCCCAGAAAGATTCCAAGCTGGTGGAATGACAGCTCGATTCATTTTTTGTCTGATGAATGTGGCAAGAGAGATCAGAATCAAACATAATTTCAGGGTTACAATCCTTCAAATAAAACCAGAGGGGAAAAAAATTCAAAGGGGGCAACCGCAATTTGTGAGACCAAATCAACTCTCCAGTCCAGGTTCCTTAAAGCTCACATGCAACACAGCCACAACTGCTGAGGCTGAGAACTCCTCAAGGAGCATCCTGAATTGACAGGGAAATGCCTTCAGAGAGAGACAAGCTCAAGATCTTGCAAGACAGTCTTCCCTCCCATCAGCAGCCTCACTAAATACAGTCTTATGTGTAATTTAGTGGGAAAACTTCCAAGTGGAGATACTTTATATCCAGGCAACTGTTGCCTATTGCTACCCCAAAGGTCAAGCTGCAACAGCCTGTCACCCATATTGCTGCATGTAGGCATGTAATAAAATCCAACAGAAACAGCAGACAGTAAATTGATTTGTCCTTCTTTTCCCCTCCCACCTGTTCTAATGATAAAAAGAACCAAAAGCACAGAGAAACATCAGGCTTCCTGAAATGTAAAATCGCAACCAAAAGTATTATCCCTGATTTTTTATCACTTTCAAACCCTTTGGAAGAGCTTGGTGAGATAAAAACAGAGGTTTCTGGGCTTTCTTCCCAAGTGAAAGGAGGTAGGGAGGGAGGGGAGGCAGATGGGACATAGCTCTTACCCAGGAATAAAGTGATCTGTCTCCTGGAGCTCTTGCCCTCCGAACTTTCACTTTTCCTCAGGTACTGCTCCTGGTGCTTTTGTCCACCCTTCACTGCCACAGCCCCCTTCTTGTGGATCATCAGGGCTTTCATCATGCTGTGGCACATGAAGGTGACAGAGCCCAGCACCACGATGTACACAGCAAAGGCGCTGAAGATGCTAGCTTGGAACAGAGACCACCTGGAGGAGAGGCAGGTGCAGATGGTCATGTTGTGCTTCAGCTCAGGGATGTAGTGCCTGGGAGTAGGCTTGACACAGGAGCTGGTTCTCTGGTAGCCCTCAATGACCTCCAGGGGATATTCTGTGCCCATGGCAAAGAGCAGGGGCAGAGCCACAAGGAGAGATGTGCCCCAGACAAAGGCAATGAGCAGCTTCACCGTGCGGGGCCCGGACACGGCCTTGAACCGGAAGGGGTGGCAGATGGCCACGTACCTCTCAAAGCTGAGCGTGGCCACGTGCAGCACCGTGGCATAGCTGCAGGCCTCGAAGAGGAAGTAGTAGAGCTTGCAGGCAATGTTGCCATTGGGGGTGGAAAAGGGGCTCCAGATGGCACTGAAGAATTCCACGGGCATGCCCAGCAGGATGACCAGCAGGTCGGAGCAGGCCAGGCTCACCATGTGGTCAGTGACCTCCTTCTGCAGGTAGCCTTTCCTCTGCAGGATCCTGGTGACTTTGATGGTGATGCTGTTGCCCAAGAGGCCCGCGACAAAGATGCAGATGTAGATCAAGGCCAAGGTGATCTTGACCCACAGAGCCACCTCAAACTCCGGGACGTGGCTGTGGTCGATGAGAGAACAGTCTGAAGCGGGCGTCTCTCCTGCCATGAGCAGTCCCAGGGTGGAGGAGGTGCTCTCCTGCCCTCTCCAACTCTCAAATTCACAGAAAACAGATCCTTCCTCACTTTGCCCCTCTCCCCGAGCCAGACATGTCCGAGCAGTCAGGTATAACGAGTGTGTCTCAACCAGCCACACCTGTGGGGTTTGTTGGTTTGTGAGCAACAGCCTCTGAGTCAGAAGTTAAACAGGAAAGTGTTTCAGCTCTTACCTTTCTTTATGGCAAACACCTCTTGCTCTTTTTGGATTGTCCTCCTCCTTTCTCCACAGGAGGGTGAAGCCTCTGTTCTCCAGCCCTTCACAGTGTGAACCGCTCTGCTTTCCACATTTGTCTGTTCCCCAGCAAGCAAAGCAGCTTTTGGTCCTGGCCCCAGCAGGAGGAAGTCAGAGTCTCTGTGGTTATGCTAGTCTGTTAACCATTAACCAAAATCTTGGCCATCCTTAGTCACTGGCAGCACGGCAGGTTTCGAGAGAGGGAAAAAATTAAAAAAAAGCAAAAGCAAGCCCCTCATATCTGAAAGTCACTTCCTGTCACAGGAAAAGGTGTTTCTCCTAAAGCTGTGGTTTGATTGTCAGGCTGAGTGTGTGAATGGTGCTGAAGAGAAAGTGTCTCCTTGTGAGTTTAACATTCCCTGGGCTTCAGAATTCACTGCTGTGTGTGTTACTGCCCACAGGCTTCACTACTGCTCACAGGCTTCACTGCTTCACATTTCCTTTAATGAAGACCTCGCATCTGCAGTGCTGGTTATGGAGCCTGTGCAGCCACAGACTGATTTACATCAACAGGAGGCTCTGGTTTTCAGCTGCTAATGAACTGGTAGCTTCTTAAAATAACTGCTTTGACAGACTCTAAAGAGGCTTCTTGGAAGTTATAAAATAAGATGAGCTCTAGATTTAGACACGTGGATTCTTTCCCTTCAAATTTCCATCTTCTCATGTAAGATAACAGAAATAACCAAGTCAGTAATCCCAGTCATGCCAATACTTTCAAATAATCTGGAGTAGCAGGGATGCAAATGTTCTTCCCCCTCCTGTGTCTCACCTCGGGGGAAAGAATTTGCTGCAGTCTTTAGTTTAAGTTTCAAACCATAGCACTGAAGGCTCCCAAGGTAACCCCTGGAAACATTTAATTAAAGGGGGTGTATATAGATTAGGAAACCTTTAAATTACAATGCAAAATGACAGGAGAGCTTTTGCAGCTGTAATAGAGAGAGGCCCAGTACAGTGATCTGCTCCAGTGCCAAATCAAAGAGCAGTGGGCTCACAAAGTAATTTTTATTAACTAAACAAACTCATGTGACACTTGCAGCTCATGATAAAAGAGAAACATTAGGAAAATGTTATTTAACAGTCTCCTCACATTCAGTGGTTATCACTGTACCTCAGCAGCCTAAGTACACAATGAACAAAAAGATGCCCCAAACAGGATAATCAGCATCTGTTTCTGTGCATTATTTATGCACTTCTGTTTCCAAAAAATCACCTCAAACCTGGCAGAACTTCAAGCTGTGTAGTCCCAGTCATCTTTCCTTACATTTGATAATTCACATTTGTTCTGCTCAGACAAGCTTTCTATTATTACCCCATTTCTTTCACTTAATTTTACTTTATAAAAGTGTGAACAAAGATTACATATGCATGACTGAATTGTGGAAATGAAGCTAATTAAAATTTGCTGCTTACCATCAAAAGGGAAAAGGGAGAGGGAGAGAGAGCAAAAGAGAAGGCCCAATAGGATTAGATCTCCCCTTTTTTTTCCACACCAATTATAAAATGCAGAACACAATTTTACGTTTTCAATATTATCTTTAGAACGTACACAAAGTTTATTAAGTTTCTAATAAAGAGCTGGTGCCACAAAGGGGATAGGAAGGAAAGAGACAATTGTGGATGATCATAGATGGAGACCATTAAAAATAAAAAAATCCTCCATGGGTTACTGGACTTGATAAACCAGAAGTGAGTATTCCAGAGTAAAATGCCTATTGTGGGTGATTACAGAAAGATATATCTTCCTGGAGAGAGACATTTCTCCACAACTAAATATGCTTAATGCCTCTTTGTGGCATAGAGGTTGAGAGCTCACAGTCTTTAGCCTGGTGGATGTGATACCAGTTTATAAATTTAGGATTTTTGTAATGGTCCCACTTTAGGCATTTCATTAAGTTTTCCTTGATATTTTGTAGCAGTGAATACCTTGAGTTAATTTCTGTGTTGTTGCCTTTCCCATAGCAGTGAATGTGAAGTTGTACCTGGGAGAACACTCCAGGGAGTCCCTCCTGACCCCATTTGTTGCAATTGCACACCGTGACTTCAGCTGCTGAGGAGGAGGAGGCAAGAGCATTAAGAACAGAACCCACTGTATTTCCCTTCCTGATCAGCACCCGTGGATGCTGCACACTGCCACTCCCTTGGCAGCCCCTTGGTGAGAGAGCTGAGCCTCCTGGGGATGCAGACCCCATGGGCTCGGGGTGCAGCTGGCTCTGTGTGCCACTCAGCCACTCCACACTCTCACAAATGTTTGTAGTGATGCAGTTGTTGGTAAGAGATCACTGAGAATGAGCACAGAGAATCACTGAGATGGAGCACAGGTTGTTGTTGTTGTTGTTGTTGTTGTTGTAGTGCAAAAAGTGATTTTTCACCTTCAGAGACAACAAAGCTGCTGATGGCCAGCCCCAGTTTGTTATCCAACAGGGTGTACAAGGTTTCCCAGAGGGCTGTTTTGCTTTCTTGGCTGCTCCTTGGATGCCACCATGGTGAGAAGCCTTTTGGGGCAGAAGAAAACAGAGCTCTACCATCTATCCACTGAGTGAAGCTCCCTTGCGCACCTTGCAAAGCTCACCCACCACCTTGTGCCTGTGGACCAGGCATCCCAAAGTCCTGAAGAGGTAAAAACTGTCAGGTGTCAAAAAATCGTGCCTGGAATGAATGTTGGAAAAACACGCCCGCTGGACAGATGCTGCTGCATTTGGGTAAGCAGGTTGCAGATTAACCTTTTCCAGCCTGCAGGGCCAGGCTGCTCCTGCCTGCCCAGAGCCTTTCCCTTGCTGTGCCAGGCTGGTGCAGCATCACCCCGTGGTCACTGCTCGAGTACCACACAGCACAGTGCCAGCCTGCTCTGACTGGCACGCAGGCACTGCCACACTCCTGTTATCTCTGCAGAGTTATTTCTCGATAGCTGCGTTGTGAATATGCAAATCCACCTTAATTGGCTACGCTAATCACACTGCTCCGACTGGTTTCTGTTCTCAAACTGTTCAAGCTACTTGACAGGAACAAAGGAAATATCTCGGTTTCTTGCTTCCCTTAGCTTAAAAACTCTAAAACCTAAATGAAAAAGGAGAGCTATCTCAAAAGCAAAGAAAATGAGGCTGTGAAAAGGATTAACTTTTTTTCAGATAAAAACACATTGACTGTTTTTTTCTTGCCAGTCTTTACCATTTCCCATCTCAGAGAACCTCTTGTCCCCAGAATAGCTGTGATACCTTTGTCTTGCCAGTATTTGTTTAGAGAAAGTGAATCCTGGGCTTGTTCGATTCCCTTTGAAATACAAAGTAAACAAAATGAGATTGCTGTTCTGCAGTGACAGCTACTCTGATCTGCACAGGCAGAGGGGAAAGTGCTGCAGGAATGAAAGGAAGAAGCAACACAGACAAAAGTGAAATGTCCAAGTGATTTTAAATGTTTTAAGAAATCAATTTACTTAAGAGAGCCCATGTTGGCTTTGTAAATTATTTTTCATTAGAAATTTAAATAATTAAAGACAGCTCTCAGACGACTTGTGGCTTCTTTCTGCTTTCTGGAATCTAAGCAGCCTCTTTACCCTTCAGATCCCTTTCTATTCTGCTGGTGAGTTATTCTTGAATCATACTTTTCTCCTTTGGAAGATTATTGTGATAGTTAATAATATAAATAAACACAAGCCTTTTGTGAAGTATATTTCTTATTAATTTCCCTAGGAGTTTGGGTGAAACAGTTTATTGACCCTTGTGCCGTTAACTGCTTGGCTCCTTCTCTTCTGGCAGCATGAGAGACTGGGTTATGTGAGCTGTGGATCTTCCATGTAACCTGGACATCCATAATGAATTCTAATTGAATTAGATTACCTCCACAAAGGTGGCACATGGAAAGCTGGCATGTTTATTCAGTGCTACCTGCTGTAATGCCATCCTCTTGGAGCAGTGTATTGTGAATGTTTGCTTATTTGGAGGATGGAGGCAGGATTTCAAGAGTGCTTCCAGGATACACAGTGAAAAAGATCCCTGCTCCAAATCATTCCATCTAAATAAATAGATGAAAGCACTTCTCTGCTTGCAGTGCATTTTACAAATTGGCAAGCAACATGAGGAGAAAGTGGGCACAGTGAGAATAAATGATTTCTCCAAGATTCAGAAAAGCTGTGCAACACCTGAGCCTCCTCACCAGTACACTGGATTCCTGCAAACTTCCTCACATGACCTGCAGCACCCAGACTGCTGAACAAGAAATGCACTTCCACAGGTCTTCACTGGCTGCTCTGGTGCTTTTAACTGATGTTAATTCATGGTAATTAAAGCACGAGTGCAGCACCAAAACACAGTCATATCTGGAACTGTTGAACAATGCACCACCTGCTGTCTGATCTCCCTGGTAAATTAAAGAAATTAAAGCTGTTCAAAGCCTTCACTCAATTGCAATGCTGTCTGAAGTAAACCAAAAGCACCAGGAGCTCTGTGCTTTGCTGTGATTAGGTGGAAGAGACTGCCTGGCAAGGAAGTGAAAGCGTTAATGTTCTACTCTTGGAGTAAGGGAAGAAATGCCCTTCTCTGTCCCTTAACACTGCAGGAGGTGTTAGCAGGCCAAGGAGAGGCCACCAGTCCTGGCCTCAAATGGAGAGCAGCTGATTAGACAGGCTGGAAAATGCAGGGAAATCTGAAATGAGAGGGTCCTTTTTGCATCCTTTGGGCATGAGGCACCAAAGGAAATGAGTTTATTTATATCCCAGGCCTGACAAAGGAGCTGTACGACCAAAACGAACACATACACTAAGCCCAGGTCCCAATAATCACAAATCAACTGTACTGAACTCATATCCAGAAATATCTGCCTGACTTCCCTCTGTCTGAAGCACAGTGGCACCAAAGCACAACATTTGGTTCAGCAACTCTCAGTCTTGGGGCACAACCCCCAGCACACTGAATCAAATCCCACTCTTCTCTATGTAACTTCTAAGCTGCCACCTGGTCCAGACAGATGTTAATGGCTGCAAAATACAATTCAAGCTTCTATTTGAGAGCATACTCAGTTCCTTATGCCATATTTTAAATGAAACTCTTCTGTGCAGTGTGCTTTTCCAGCTCAACTTCTGACAGAGGTTCACACTTTTGGATGCTGCTATGCTACTGCCCTGGAAAAAAAACTTGAGATTTCTTTCTCTGAATGAAGCTCATTGCTGAAAGTGACAAGACAGAGAGAATTTCTGCAAAACTGCATCTCACATCCTGAATTTTCCATGATTTTTTAAAAATCTGCAAGGTCGATAATCTATGGAAATGATTGTCACATGCAGGTACCAAAGCACTGCAGTTCAGAGCTCATGCTTTTTTTTTCTCTACCAAACCAACAGAGAATCTTCTTAAAAAATGTTGATGGTTTAATCCCAGCCTCCTGAAAAAAATCTCTTTATAGAAATACTAAGCCTTATCATTGAAAAAAAAAAAAAAGCAAAAATTATCTCCTTGCTTGCTTCTTGTGCTTGCCCTGCTGTCAGGACTTGCACTCACGTGCCCAGCTGAGATATTACAGAATAATTTTGCCTCTTTTCAGAACTGAGCTGATGAGGTTTAGCCTGGAGTAAACCAATGACACCTTTTTGACCCAATTCTAAGGAGTCCTAGCAGCACATCACCACAGCAAGGGCACTCCTGTCACCCTGCTCCTTCTCATTCACAATACATATAATTCAAAATATCCAACTTCTCATTTTAAGGATCTTGTGTTTTACCATTATATGGTTCATTCCCTTGAAGAAACATCAACAAATTCCGTTTTAAATAGCTTGTAAGAAAAAAGGCTGTTGCTGTGATCTGGGCTACAATAGGTAGCAAAAATCACCTCTGGATTCAGCAGGAAAATTATTATTATACAGTAATTTATACATCTGGAAGATGCCACACATAGGTTTCTAAGTAAAATGTGTAAATTCTGACAGAGATGAAATCTGGCTAGAATGCAGGGCTTCAGTTCTTGCTCTCAGCAAAAACATCAGGTAAATTTGGCTCCAGGATATTCTGTCACCACCAGCTCAGTGTTGACTCATGGAGGATTGCATTTTTTCTTCAGTGCATTTTAGCTGTCATTGAAATGCAGAGGCAAATATTAACAGTGTAATGGGACTGTTTGGCAATTTAGCACTGTATTGATAAATGCAAGTCAAGCAAGGAAAATATAAAACAAACAAACGTGCAAGGGAGTTGATCTAAATTTAGAGCACACACTTTACCTCAGAGTTAAGGTTTGTTTCTTGCAGTGCTTATTTCTGATGGCCCTGCACAGTGTGTGTGTGTGTGTGTGTCTCAGCATTTGCTTTGGCCATGCACTGATGCTCACTTTATCAGTGTAATCTCCTTTATTCCAGATATGCTCCTGGTAAACAATGGCATGGGAAGTGGCTGTTCACTGTCCTACAGATCTAAATCCCAAAACTGAACAGGGAAAATAGGAAATGGGATCCCAAACTGTTTCTTTCACCTGGGTTTATGTGGTCCTACATTCTCTGCAAGTGGTTGTTTAAGCACAACAGGACAAACCTATGATCAATAAATTGTTATGACTTCACACACCAGGTAAGTAAAGCTCCTCTGTTTGGGAAAAATACAAAAACTTCTTTGTCTGTAGCAAACTGAGTGCTTTTTTATAAATTTCAAATCATGAATTATATCAAGTTAACATGAAAATATTTTAGTTAAGCTTTTTTTTCTCTTTGCTCTCTGAATCTCTAATTCTCTCCCCCTCATCCCCACCCCTGTTGACAATAGTTTCTCTCTTTGTTCTGTACCCTGCTATTCCTACTAAGAAAACATATGCTTTGAACAGCTGGAAATGCCAACCTGCTGCCACAAGGCCTGTTGTGACACCTGACACTGTCACCCCAGGACTGCCTGTTGGCACTGAAGATCTTCCTCACTGGAACCAAGACCTGATTGATGCCATCCTGAAGAAAATGTGCAAAATATTCCTGTTGCCCTGGGAGTCTCTCTTTTCTCTGTTGACAGAAAGGGCTCCCAGCACAAACACAGCGTGGAGACAGCATGTAAAAATCTTTGTGAATGCATCAGCTGACATATCCCACACATTCTGTGAATGTTACTTTGATTGCCCAACTGTTGGGTGACTTCTTTTTGTTATTGTAGCTCCCAGTCTTAACTTCTCTTTGATTTAAGAGCCATCAGGAAGAATCACTGCAGGCAGGACCCAGCTAGCAATACAGACTGCTCAAGAGTCATTAGTGTTACAGGACATCCATTCAGATGAGTAAAGGACTTGGGTCTGGGTCAAAGGGAATCACTCTTCCAGAGTGGACTTGCCTGGTTTCCTCCTAAATAAACATTTGATAAGGAATGGAAATTATGTGGAGATACTGTCCACAGTCCACCGATAGTCTCTCCAGATGTTACCCAGGAAGAAGGCACTGGAATTTTAAAAATATAAAGTTTCAACTCAGACTTGTGTATTATCTACAGGAAGGAAAGGCTTTCTAGGGCAAAAAAAAAGCAACCTGGAACTGTCAAACACCAACCAAAATCCTAAAGGGATGATAAGTCAGGAAGATCTTCTAGAAAATGTTTTGTAAGTGAGTGCTAGCAAGATTGGAGTTGGTCTTGGGTTTTGTCTGCATGTCTACATAAGCAAAGTTTAAAAATGCATTTGCAAACTCTGTGTGAGACTTGCATGGAGCTCTGCATGTGGATGACTGACTCAGGGAGTCTGCAGGTGAATGACTGACTCAGGGACTCTGCAGCTCCACTGCCCCTCTGAAGGCTGCACAGGACTTTCAACAGACCCCGCTCCTGTTCTCAGCACTCATCTCCAAGATGAATTTTTGGTAGAGGACCTGCACCCAAGATCACCCTTAGAGAGACAGAGCTGAAGGGCACCTTCCCCAGAGGGAACCTGGAGTGGGCAGGAGAGTGCAGGTTCATGAGCATCCTGCTCTCCTGCATGGGGTGTACGTACACAGTTTGGCAAAAGAAAGGAAATGAGGGAGCAAACCAAGAGGCAGGTCTGAGGATTGGTGAGTGCCAGAGGATAATTGTTCTCTTATTTAGATCAAGCTCCACAGCCTTGCAGTGAGAAACTGCTGCCTGCTGAGGTTTCTCTCTCCTCTTTTGGCCCTGAATTGACAAAGTCTCCTACTACCAACACTGAGGTCAAGCCTGACTGCAGGGCTTGTAGGAAGCCCCAGACTGCTCTGGAAGTTATGTAGTGCTACCATAAAAATAAATGTCACTCTGAAATCCAAGTGCTTTACATCTTTAACTCCTCTGTGTGGGGAATTCAGTGAGAAGGAGCTGAGGAACCACTAAATGTGATCAAAAGAGCCATTTTGCACTGTTAAGTGAAAATACAAGCTCTTTTATTTGCTCCCTTTGTTACTGGCACAGATAATTTGCCTCCCACTCTGAAACATTTTAGAATAGAGTATCACACCCATTGTCTGTGCTGTGTAAAGCACCATTGTTTCATTCCCTCTGTGATTGCAGTATCACTTGGGGAGATGCTGTTTCCAAGGCATTGCAGCTCTTACCTGGAAGCTGTGAGAAATGACAGACCCAGCTTCTCAAACTGAGGGTGTCACATCCTTCCCAGGGATGTGTCCCTGAGAACTGCTCCTCTTTGCTCCGTGTGAAAAAGAAGGAAGAACCTCCCATGAGCAGGGGGATTTCCTTCTCCCTGAACAGGTGGCTGTAAAGCCCTTCCCCCTCTTATCCAGACTGATAATTCCTGACTATTCTAACCTTCCAAAATATTTTCAAGTAGTCCAACCCTTGGGAAACAAATTATTACAGATTTCTACAGTATGCAAGCTCCAGCATCCAGTCATTGCTCTTTTTTTCATTCATATGCTTTATGTTACAAATTGCTTAATAATTGTTTTTGACAGGTTAAACTGGTAGTGAGTATAAAAGAAAATAATCCCAAGACAGTAAGCTGAACATTTCAGTTCTCTAACACATTACACTACTGAAAAGCCTTAAGGAGCAAACAAGATGGGAATCTCACAGACCAGGGTTAGATATAACACAGGTTAAAAATGAACATTATTCCCTAACCTTATAGCACCCACAGGAACCCAAACCTCTTGTGTAGAATTTTAGATTTACAACATTAATAGAATAACTGCATTAGAATGCCACGATTTGTGTTACTACTCCATGGAAACATTTTAATTCCTTTTTATCTCCTATGAGATCCTTCCCATAAGGATTTCCCTAAATTATACCTTCTGTCCTTCAGTGTTGTGGATTAATAATGCTTTGCTAATGAGGATTAAATAGCTCAAGAACTCTGTGATGTGTGCAAACAGCAACACTCTAAGGCAAGATTTGTATTCAGAACCAAGAACTTCGTTCAATTTTCAAAAACCTGGAATTATGCTGCAGAACTTCTTTAGGCAAAATTTCATTGCCTTCAATAAGAACTGTGCTTTTTCCCTCTTAGGCTCATTACACTGAAGACCAGAAGGGAACAGGCTGGTTGGGTCCCATGACAATCCCCCAGTCCCCCCACAGTGAGCACATTAGCTTCTGTTTGGCTGAGATATCTGTACTCTTCTTCACCCAGAGACCTTGAGAGAGGGAGGCATCATCATTTCTCTTTGTAGTTCCTTAAAATATGAGTACAGTTTCTTATTTGATTTCACTTGTTTGATTTCTGCCTGCAGACTCTGCCTCTTGTTGTGAAATTTAAGTCAAACAGCCCTTAAGAAGGGACTTACAATCTCTTCCAGTCACCCATGTACTGTCACCTGTGGGTGGTCTTCCAGATTATTTCTTCCTTATATCAAAATATCTGGCCCTGGTCATGTTTGTTTGCTTTCTACCTGGAATTCAGCTTTTTACACCTCCCAGGTCAGGGTTTCCCATGAAAGGCATTAGTGCCTTTAGCCCCACCAGGGTGGGACACCTGGGAGATACCTTCCCAATCCTATCAGATATTTCTCAGCTAACACTTCATTCTTCCTCCTCCTCCTCCTCCTTTCTGCTACAGAATCACCTTGGCAAATGGCATTGAGTTTCAGTTCATCTCCTGAAACATCTTTCAAGCTGCTGATTTCCAGGGAATTTTCCTTTCTGCAGAAGCATCCCTTACAGGTTTTCTTTTGGTTGCATTTTGTGCACGGGCTCAGATTTATCGACTAAACTGCAGAGCAAACTGGGATACCCTGCCCTCATGCTGACCACTGCCCCAGGCTTTCATCCATGTACTTGCAGCTGGATCAGTGATGAAAATGTTCAGTAGTTTCAGATGCTGTTTGAGCTGTCTGAAATAGATCCAGGTTTTCCCATTTCCCAGAGGGGGTGCCCAGCTCCAGCCCATGATTAGCCCGAGCTCATCAGTCGATCTGCTGCACTTTGTTTAATGCTCCCCCAGCCAACCTCCCTGGAGCAATTTAAGAGTTCTGGAATAATTGCCAGTGATATCTCAGTTTTGAGATCTGCTAGCTCATTTTCAATGCATGGTTCACTGAAGCTGCAGAATGCAAAATCTTTCAACAGAACATAAGAAAAATATTATCAATATCTATACAACAGCCATTATCAAGACATTTGTAATCTCATTCAAAATCAGACTTCCTTCATAAGCTATATTTTTCAGAAAAACTGTGCTGATTAACACTTATTTTATTTTTGTCCTCTGAATCTCTATCATTTAAATCCCTGATTAACTTTTCCATTATTTTGCCAACTCAAGGATGAGTTTCTTACCCATGTCAAGTTTTTTAAATCTTTTGAAAAAGCTACTACATTAGCTATTTTACCCCACATTTCCTCATTTTAAAAGACCATCACAAGGCCAGAGATGCCCTTTAAAAAAAATCCTCTTTTCAGTTTTGTAGAGTGCAAGACAAATCTGCTGCTTTGGTTAAGTGTTCCTGCTGTGATATCAACCAAGAAACTTCATTGAACATTTCTGAATCACTACAGACAATTTTGCATCTTCACCTGGAAACAGCCTAACACTTGAGTGGGGTCTGAAGGATTAGGCTGTGATTTGACTGGAATATTCCATTGCATCACATGGCTGTATTTAATTTCTAAGCTCTGCTGAAAAGTAAATTTACTACGCTCTGCCTGCATAGTAAATGGCTGGATACCCCAATCCTACTGCAATCAACTGCAATAGTTCTTCAACAGGTTTGGGTTCAACCCAAACTGAATTATGAATGAAAAAAGCTGCTGAGGTGAGCTTTCCAGCTCCCCCACATCTCCTTACTATTCCTGACCTATCAGTAGGGAGCCAGCGTCTGGAAAAGATGAATCACTTCCATTTGCAATTTGAGCAAACTGGTATCTTAGCTGTGCTGAAGGCTTTTTGGGACTTGGGCAGGTCTGAATCTGTTTTACTGGGGTTTGGTAGGAATGCAAAGAGAGAAAAGCAGGCTGCAGATGCCAGATTTCTACTTTGAGTTACTAAAGTCCTCCTAGTTCAGCAACATCTGTATAAATAGACACACACTGAGGCACAAGGGGGTAACCTGCTACCCAAACACTGCAGCGACTCTGGGTGGAAGGATTCTTCTTTGAGCTTTGTTGTCCCGGCTTATGCTGCTCATAAAGACAATTGTTTGCTTTTTCAGCAATAAAGAATTAGGACTTTCATGTTCTGCTGAAATAAGCCTGCAGTCTTTATGCTGCAATGCCAGAGCTCTTCATCAGAAGCACAGACTTAGCAAATCACACAATACATGTGTTATCAGTCTTACCTTATCAGAAAAGTTAACATGAGCACACTGCTAGGGAAAATCTGGCTGGTTTTAGTGGTACATGGGCTTTGTTTTCAGCACCAGTTCTGATCCTGAAGTGTTCTGTAATGCCCAAAAGGATGGCATGTAAGTGTCTAATTTATGATAAAGAAGTGTCAGTATAAATTCTGAAGCCAAAATTGCAAAGCTGGATTTCTTGTCTGACAGTAGATTTCCAAACAATCTTTGTACTGTGGTCATGTTTCAGTGCTGAGCTGTACAATTTATCCTAGGGATATCATTGCACACTCTCAGATTACTGTGAACTTCAGACATTGGTATAAACATTTTATTAAGTTGTTCTAATGCATTGCTGCATTAGACCTTCTTGCTTTTAAGGCCACATTGTCACATCTTCAACTGCTGTGAAAGTTGATTCCACCTTTGGCAGCCTCAGCAACTTTTGAGATCCACCCTGTTCCCCAGGCTCCAGTCCCAGCCTGGGCTCTCCTGCCCCACAGGCAGGACTGGGGTGCCTTGGTAACAAGGGGTTAAACCAAAATCACTGCATCTGGTGCTGCTTAGCACAGGGCAGTAACAGGCATAGGTTTAGGTCTGGCTTATAGTGGGTTACTTTCTTAAATAAGGTACCTTACCTAAGTGGTGACTGAGCCTCAGCCTTGTAGAGGGCTGAAAAAGTGGCAGAGCCATCACTGAGCTCTTTCTTCCAGCTCCATGAGTGATCCTGGCCATTCCACAGCACTCAGCTTCTTCTCAGATTAAAGCAGAAGGAGAAAGGAAGAGCTGGCACTGTCCTCTAGGGACATTTGGCTTCTAATGTTAATGCTGACAATTTTAATTACACTTATCTTTTTTATTCCTCTCTCCCACACTGCAGAAACTGTAGCCAGCTCGGTGGAGAAGCAGAAGCAGACTGGGAGCAGCAGACACCTGCTTTTCCTAGAGGTGATAAAGAATATTATTTACCTATTGAACACTAATATGACCTTAAGTTAGAATATGCAGATTCAATCTAATACCCAGCTAGGAAAATGCACACTGTCTGTGCTTGGGATTGGATCCACAGGGCCACAGAGAGTTTAACAAATGGCTTTTCCCACATTTTGGTGTGGATTTATCAGTGGTCAGCTCCATACACTTTTGCTGAAGCTACTGTTCATTGCAGATAGCTCTTGCATTTCATCTCTGGAAAAAAAAATCTTGCTTTTTGTACCTCTATGAAGTATTATTTAAAGTCAAAGACTTATGGTTACCTGGCAACCTATAAATGACACCTTTGGAAAAGGAACCTGGAAGAAGGGATCTATTGAATATCAGTCATCTTTCTACATTGTAAATGAAGCTCTCTCACAAAAGATCTCAAGTGCAAATGGGTCTTTCCACTCTGGGACTAGTTTAAAGTTAGAATTGTTAGCAAAATACAAAAAATATAAATATGTTTCTATGAATAAACAAGGATGGTAAAACCTCTTCCCTGTCCTGACCTTTTTACTCTCCTAACCTGGTCTGTAACTTCACCTGAGCTGAAAAAAGGTTCATCCCTTTTTCCAGGTGCAAGAGATTAATTATTAATTAATTAATATAACCATAAGAACAGTCATAGAACTATGCCTGCATAGCTGGTGCAGCCAGGGCATTGCAATTTTCTCAATTTCAGGCTTCAAGCCTGCACAGAAAGGCTGCCCCTGCCCATCCCATCAGGACCTCAGGGTGTCCAGTTAACAATACCTTGAGAAAACCTTTTCTCTTCCATTGCCACTGTAATTCCACAGCATAACCTGGCTCTAGATGTGAGCTAGAGTTCATGACAAGAGTTAGAGAAATGGATGGACACTGAAGGGTGCAATGCCAATTCCAGAGCTTTTTGAACCCCATGGAGAGCCCAGGCACCCTCGTGCCTCTCCTTGCTGAGCACAGGAGGAGCTCAGGCTGTTCTCTGCAGATGCAGCAGCAGCAGCAGCACTCTCCCAAGCAGCTGAACACATCCAGCACACAGATGTCTGGTTTGGTATTAATATCATTTCAGATGTACATTAGAGGGGCAGATGTACAATCTGGGACTACATCCAAATTGTCATTTAAAGCAGTAAGATAATCAGTAAGAATTTCTTCCCTTTTATTGTTGCTCATTCTTCCTCCTGCTAGCAGGAAGCAAGGAAAACAAAGAACATTTAAAACAGCAAACTTTTAAAAAATTACAAAACAACAAAACAGAAAAAATCTAAACAAAAAACCGGACTGAAGCATTACAGTGGATACAGTTCCATGGCACATTATCCAAGACTTGATTATCTTTGGAAGTGCCATGGCCTTTGAAGTAAGCAAACATTTAAACCTGCCTCGTGATAAAATGGCCTTATTTAACTGAGGTTCAGACCCCACTTTACAGCTGGAGCCTATGAAGAGAAAGGTCTTCATTTGTGTTTAAACGTTCCTTTTCCCAGTTCCTATCAAGAGCTACACCTCATCTCCCACAGAGGTGTCTGTCCTCTGCCCTCTGGGCTGAGAGTGCTGTGGGAAGGCAGATGTCAGACAGGACATGGTGTTTGTACAGTTATTGCCCACTCATGCAAGTAGTGAAGCAGAAATGATAAAAGTTCACTTCCCTGGGAAAATTCAGAGTAGATGGGATGCCAATGATCCTGCATTGTTCCCAAATGCACACTCGTATGAAAAGAGCTGTAAGACTCTCAGAGAATTTTTCACATGTTCTTTGTGAATTTCATAGATCACCAGGAATAACTGTAGGAAATAATCTGGAAGAGGGGAAAATCCCTGACTGGCTTAATCCAGCCTGAAACAATATTTTCAGATTGTCTTGGATACAGAATAGTTATTAAAAAATGGAGTTTCTTCCTGCTGCTTCACTTTTACTATACAAACAAGAACAATAAAAGGCTTTGCAATGCTGCAATCAACATTTATTCTTCCTGCCCTTGTTCTTTGAGGCCAGAAGCTGCTGTGCTGGAAGATGCTAACAAGAAAGAGGGTTATTGTGAGGTTTGTTATCTACATTATAGCAATGGCAAGTTCATCAGCACAGACAGGAAAAGGATCTGCCAGAGCCACTGTTTGTTACACAGTACTTTCATCCCTGGAGAGGCGGGAGAAATACAGAATCTTGTGGCAGAATAATGACAATAATATCAGACTCTCTTTTTTCATCCCCCAAAAACCCAAGCTCCAAACCCAAAGCTGTTTTTTCCATAGAAATGTCACAGCCTAGAAACATCATAAAGCCCTTTTGATGGCTGAGAGCTGTGATACTGAATTCATGAGAGCCACAGAGTGCTGGCCTGGGCTCCATTGTTGGTGAAATGGTGGGAAACAATCAGATCACTGCTGACAACTTAAAAGCTCAGCAGGAGGAATAAGAAAGTACAACAGGATTTCACAAATCACTAGGTTCCTAGTGATAAAAATGTTTTACTTACTTGTAGAAGTGGAAATAAAATTTTCCTAATCCCGAGGCACAGGCTGTGTTGTAGGTGGGTGCATTTGTCAGATCCAGCAGACATAAAACACTCAAGGAAGAAAAATAATCAGATTGGAAACAGCTGCAGATTACAGAAGTAATAAGATGAAAGTCTACCAAGTATCATTGAGCCTTTAGAATGTGCAGATGGGTGTAAAAACCCTGAACCCTGTCCTAGTCTGCATTATTTAATGTTACACTCCTAAACCCAAAGACCTTTTGGAAGATTCTTGCAGCTGAAATCAGACTCCAGTTAATTTTAGCAGGTATCCCATACAGTATAATTATTCATCTGGAAAATGGAGGGGGGAGGGAGTGAGGAAAAATTTTCTATTATGATTATTTTAATTTTCCTAAGACAAAAAAGAGCACGAGCACATTAAACAAACATATATCAAATAACATCAGGTACACTTCTTCAGAGATTCCAATAAAAACATCTAACAGAATGCAGCTGAATGCCTACAGTATAGTATCTGCACCATGCAGTGCAATAATTATGCACAATTAAAGCCTACTGTGCAATTTTGTTGCCATAAAAGCTCTCTGACTCACACCAATTGAAAGATCTGAAACGACCTACTACAGAATCACTTCCCACAATTAAATGCCAATTCACAATTTCATGTTTATGGCCAAAATACATTTTCCAGTTCAGTCTGATCTTTTCACAGTTGTAGTGTTTAAAGCTCAGGCTCTGAAAAAGTGAACAAGAATTAGCATTAAAATAGCTTGGAGAACACTTCCATGTTTCATTTCTAGGAAACACAACTCTCATACCCATCTTGGAGGCTCATAATAGGTACTGAATAATTAAGACCATCATGAAATTTTGCAAAAAAAATCTTAGAAATATAGGAAAGCTGTGTTCACACTCTTTGAGAATGAATAGTGCAAGCTTATTATTTGTATGAAAGCCACAGTGTGTAAGTACAGGTTTGTGTTTATTATTGGGTCTGACAATTCTTATGGCTCCTCTGCAGAATACATTACAAAGAGTAGGAAATTTAGGACTTCAAAGTCTTAAATTAAAGGTAAAAGCACTTCCAGGAGTCAGAAATTTCCACAGATCCCAAAACTTACTAAAAGGCCCTATGATGGGAGCTGGAAAGGGAGAAATCCCAGGAGAACATGTAAGAGGTATTTTAGCCTCTTTTAGTGGAGAGCATCTTAGATCTAAAAGTGATGTATAAAAAGAGACATAATAGATGCACTTATATTTATGGATGTCCAGCATTTCCCCAAAAGTGGTTTTTTTTTATCTCTGTCACCAAAAAAGGTGTTTTCCCACTGGCTTCAGTGAGGTCATAATTTCATCCTTCCCAAGAAGGTGTTTTCACCTTCCTTTCAATTGGGATGAGTGATAATCATAACTGGGTGAATAAAGCTTGACTCTGCATGCCAGACCAGCCTGCTGGTCTGGAAAATTCTATACAGCTGTTTGAGCAAGATGGACATTTACAGGCCATGGACCACAGCCAGGCAGCTCAATTAGTTGTATAATCTTCCTCTCAAGCAACTGCAGGCAAAGAAATTTTGCCAGACCTGGATTTGAAATAGCAGAACAGACGACCAGTAAAGGAAGCCATGAATAAAACTATCACACTAATTAAGAGTAAATAATTATTGCAGTGGACATAAGTGATTCTTAAAAGGATGTTCTGCAGACAGAAGATTGCAGCAGGAATGCACTTACTTTGCAAAAGGATCAAGAGTAGTGACTAGAACTCTCTTCAGGAAAATCAGCAATACTAAGGGTCAAGGACAGTCTGCCCTTCTGCTCTCTTGGCACAATTTGTTAAACCCCATCTAGAAACTTATAACCAGCATATGGCCATGAAATCACTAACCCCAAGATCTGCACTTTAGTCACTATTAGTAATAACCTTAATATCATTCCACAACTAAACAATTTTGGGAAATAACATTAAAAAACTCCATTCCAAGTACAGTGCAGAGAAGAGCTGAAGCAGTAACTAAGAGAGGAATGGAAAGACAAAATTTAAAACTCTGCAATGCTCTTAGGGTGATGGAAAACAAAGAAGTTCCATTAAATATAAAGAATTGGTTCATGTGGTCCAGATTGGCTCATGCAATCAGCAAGGAGCAAGACATTTCTGCTCCTGCTCTCATTTTTACTGTAACAAGCCTCAGGTGTATCTCTTTCTTCTAGTCACATACATTTCAATTTGCTATCAAAAATATCTACAGAAAAGTTACCAAATCAATTAAACAGAAAATAAGCACCCAAAGGACTGCATTTAGAGACAGTTGTTTACCCACTGTAGGGATTAACTGCAGATTATCCATTAAAATCAGATTTTTTCACTGATGTAAATTAGCACAGCTCCATCCAAATAAATGGGGCCAAGCCTTTGACTGCCAGCTGATGATCCAGCCTGTAACAGTCTCACAAGGGGGATTTTGTTCACCTGAACAGAGACTCCGTGGGATGCCTCGGAGCAAAACGTTGTCAGTCAGTGTTCACAGCAAGCCCAGTTTCACACCACACCTGCTGAGATGTTTCAGCTCTCCTGAATTCTCCAAAAGGCTGCTTTGACTGCAAAGGAAGGAAAAAACCCTTCCAATCCAGCAGCAATTTAAGAAGGGGGAAAGGGACACCCTTAATTTAAAGCCCATAAAGCACAAAGAAATCTCAGCTCAGTGGGACAGTGAACATGTGGGCGAGGGGTAATTCTTTAGATGTTTCTTCAGAGGGTTACAATTTACATGTAAATACTCACACTTTTTGTACAAGACACACATTTCAGACTCCCAATTTCTGGATGCCAGACTATCTCCAAGGAGTAACTTGGTGCATACCAAGATGGGCAAAAACAAAACACAGTAGGTTTGTGGGAGTACCACGTGATTAAAAACCAAACAAAAAGCACACCAGAGTACCACTAACCAGCAGAGTCCATTTACCAGTAGAGGAATTTCTCCTACCTAACGTGAGTTTGGTGATTAGCAGAATGCAGGAAAAGCATTTTTAGAGGTCCATGAGTAGGTTTAGAGGCAGCAAGGTGGCTCAGAGGAAGTAAATGTTCAGACTCAATAGATTGTGGGTGGAGAGTGATGAAATTATCTCTAGCAGGATGTTTTCAAAATGTTTTTCACTAGGTACAGCTTTTTCTAAGACAGAAAATATGGAAACATCTCTTGGGTGTTTTAATGCTGCGAGGTATGTCTGGTCCAAGGGGACAGAATATAAAAATTATTTCACTGCTGGAAGAAGGAATAGCTTAGAGAACAGTAAACATGGAAAAGGTTTGATCTTCCAGAGTTTTGGGAATTATTGATAACTACCTGAAGGGGCAGAACTGGAGATGGAAGGAGAGACTTGCACAACCTTTACCCTATTTAACTCTCCCCTCTCCTTCTTGGCTTAGTCCTTTCCCTGGTCTCCTACAAAAGTGGATTTTGGGAGCCTGGGCCAGTTCCTTAAACACTGAATCTCAGCCACGGTTTCTAACACTTCTACATCTCCATTATGATGGCTCTGCACCCTTTGATAGAGGCACAGCAGCAGCAGTTGAGGTAAACTGACATTTGTTATATAAAAGAAAAAAGATTTTTAGGTGTTTGGAGCAAACCCCACTCTCTTTTCAAACAGCTAAAAGACTTCTTTTAAAAATGTAACAAATAGTTCATCTTCCTTGGTGTCTCTCTGCTGGCATGCCCACTAAAGGTCCTGGCCCAGCACTGATCTCTCAGTGCTGGCACCTCTAGTGGGGACTGATTAAGGAATGGGGGAAGTGAACTGACTGCTCAAGTGGCACAGGTCAGGCAGGGCAGGAGGAATTAGGGAGATTGAAGGGAATATGAGAGATGAGATGGCAATAATTGCTGCAGGGCCTGGGCTGAAAGCTGTAGCTATTGCTTCCTTAAGAACTGAGGCAGTAGTTCTTAATAGCAACTGTAGTTCTTAATGGGAGCTACAGCTTTCTGCCCAGGCCCTGAAGCAACTGTGCCAACAATTCATTGTCTTGTTTTCACCTCCTAAACAAAAAATGGTAATCATTCCCATGATTTTAGGAAGGGGAAAACTCAAACCACTGGAAGGTGAAGGAACTTTCCCAAGTATGATTGTCTGTCAGTATTGTGTCTGCTCACAACACTCAAAGCAGCACATAAAAGACTGGTCCTTGGAATAGGTCAAATTCAGAAGGACACAATGGAATTGACTGTGGGAGTCTAGAGTTTCTCTAAGAGTTCATTCTGTTTTGAGTTTACACCCAGCAACCTTTACCTTGAAACTATCATCCTCTCCTGAAAAGCCAAACTAAGCAAGAAGCACTGTGTTTTCTAAACATATAACAAAATATTGTTATGTGGAACAAGCAGCTTTGTTAAAGAGTTCTCTTGAAGATCCACTTCAAGGCCAGCAAACACTTTAGATTTAAATAGTCTGGTATGTGAGGAGAAATTCACAAAACCAGGATTCTCAACTCCTCTGTACTTGTGCCTCTTTGCTGTACTGCTAGGGTGACTCTGCTGCCAATTTTTCAAACAATTTAGAATTGAACTGTCTTTTTTTAAACCTGTGAGAGGAGAAGGGGGGAAAAAAAGGGGAAAAATGAAGAATTTATAAAGGGAGACATAAATGTGTCAGTTTTAGAAATCATCTGCAAAGGGAGGAGGGAGGTTGGCAAGTATAATGGCAGACCAGAGCCAGAAAACAGAGATACATCATTAAAAGCATTAACTAAGTGTTTTGAGGAATTACTTTGTCTGGGTGCCAATATGACATTACTATTATTTCATGACAGACTTGATGTGTCACCAAACCTTTATATCATTTAGACCCCTAAAAGCAAAATAGTGGTTTTTTTAAATAATTAAACACTTCAGTTTTTGGGTGTTTTGAAACTTTTAATCCATGACAATCTGAAGGTGATTCATCCACTATTCACAGAGCAGTTGAGACTCTCACAAAATTGCTCTGTCTTGAAGCTTTAACAAGAACTCACCATTTTACCCTACCCTTGAGTACAAAAGGAGCAGACAAGGACAGGAATAATTTCAGCTCGGGCTGACTCCTTTTGCAAGAGCTCAGGTACACCTCATTTACTGGAAATCCATTATGCATCTAATTCCAAGGGGCTGCTCATTCCCTTCCATGGCTCTCCATCAGCTCCTGACAGATCATCCCTTTGTTCTTTTCTTCTCTAGGTTAGGCTGCTCCTGATTGCCGCCCTTTGCATCTCAGAGAGGACACTGGCTCAGTCCATCACCATTTCCTTGAGAAAAATATTTCAGTGAGACTCTGTTTTACCCTTGGAACACATTTTCCAGGAGCTTCTCTTCCTACACTTGAAACTCACTATGGCCAACACATTCCTGTAGGAAGAGTAATGAATCCAACTCCATTTTTAAGCACTGGAGAAAACATCACATGCAAAAAGAGTGACAGATGGAGCTGTATCAGCTTTTATCCAACAGTGAAAGGGGAGGTAGAAGTCAGTCTCAGCACTTTTGTCAAAATGTGTTTTTAACAAAAGACATGTGTTAAATTACTAACACATATCCATAATATTTTAAATATTTATACTATGAACTAATGACATGCTCTCTCTTCTGTACATTCCTTTGTGAGGAGGGAAACAAACACAAAGGCAAGGAGGACTTGGGGAGAGGTATGCTTGAGACCCAGTTCCATCCATCATGGTCCTTACTTCAGATTTCCTCTTTATTTCCCCTTGCTCTAAGACCACCACATGTCCCATGGTCAGAAACCTCTCATGGGTTCACTTTCCTGTTTGCCTGCAACATCACAGCCACAAAAGCCATCTGCTTATAACTAAACTTTTTTTCCTTCCAAAAGGATTAAAAAAAAAAAAGAGTAGATCTGCTGGCAGATGAGCTTCTTTCTAAGTGGGAACACTATTACAGATAGACAGAATGTTCCTTTATGTTTATGCAGCTTCTCTAGTGCTGTGTAAATGCACACTCTGCAGTGTAATCATGAGTTTTCTATCACCATTGGCAGCAGGACCCCAGCAGCTAAATCAAAGAAGCCTAGAAAATGCCCCACCACTGGAAGATTCCCACAAAGAAAAGCCCATTAAGATAATTAAGGAATCTTTATGATATGAAGATTTTCATCTCCCAGCAAATTATAACACATTAGGTAACACTACCAAAATAAGTCCTGAAAGCTTGCAAAGCCACAAACTAGAATTGGCTTTTCTTTCACATGATCTTGAAGTAGTGGCTGAGGGCAAGAGGAGGGGAAAGTCAGGGAGAAAGAGGAGGAAGAGCTCACATTGAGGTAGTAAACTGTTGTTTCTTTGGAAACCTTAAGTTTTGTCCAAGTTTTTGAAAATCAATATAAATGGAATATACTTGGGTTGCAGATAGAAATAAAACCCAAGAATGTCTCCCACATGCATACTGTTGATAGAAAAAGAAGTCTGAAAATGAGGTTTAAATCATCCTTCTCAGAAGCTTTAAACCTCACCTTGCAGCAAGTGACACTGAGCTTCTGGCAAGTGGCAGTTTCATGTATGAAATGTGTCTCCTAAAACTGAAGAGCATACAGAGTAGAACAAGATAATGTGTCAACAAATTACATCCTAAAGACTGAAAGCAATCCAAAGAGCCCGACTGATTCCTTTGTATACAGAGAAGTACCGGGTGTAAGGATATCACAGAGGACAGTTTAGATCTTAACAGCCTAACAGAATAACAATACATCGATTCACACTGTGGATAAGGAAAAACAAACTAACAAATACCCACAAACAACAGAAAAACCAAACCACAAAACAAGTTCTGACCCCCATATCTCTATGGAAGCCTCTACTGCAAAACCTACTCGCTGTGGTTCTGTCACCACCTGCCCCAGCCATTTATGCAGCCAGCTGTCCCCTCTGCACAACTCAAGTACTGACCGAGCCCAAGGAAGTGATGCATTTTAGGGTTTTATGGTTTTGTGGCAGAACCTGCCAAAAATTATTCCACATTTTACTTCATCTCTGCTACTTAAAAGGGAGTAATCACACAATGGCTGGGGTTCCATCAGTTAGGACACTAGAAAAAGAAAGGGATTGTTATTGCCAACTTGCTTTTGAAAGTATCTAGAAACTTGCTAAGTAAAGTTGCTTCAAATTCTTCATTTAAGCTCCAGAATTCCTGTTGCTTGTCAGGGAATATGAAGTGAACTCCTTAATTAGTTAGTGGCAAAGCAAGTATCCCCTTGTTTTACTGTAAAAAGCTGCTTCTTGCTATCGCTGTGCAGTAAAATTTAGGATCTCGGTAAAAAAGAATTCAGCTGTAGTTAATCAAGAAAACTCAGAAAAGCCTATGGTGGAATTTTTTTTTTTCTTTTTGATGAAGTATTTAGGTAAACGCCTATCATCCCCGAGGTTTTAATTATTAAAGACGCTGAAAGTTCAGCTGCTAGAAGAAAGGTCAATGTCTAGCCCTGGCTAACTGCGGGAATCGGAGATGATAAACAGGTAAATTAATTATCTTTTCAGCACTTACACAATAATCGCTGAGCCGGAGCCGCGGGATGGGCACGGCCGGAGCTCCCCCTGCTGCTCGCAGGCTGTGCGCGCTTTGCCATTCAGGGGCTCGCCGATAAAAATCACCCCCAAAATCGGTGTTTGACCGTGGAAATTACCTGACTGTGGTGATTTAACCCCGGCGAACAGCCCAGCCCCAGAGCGACACCAGGGAAGGGTAAAAGCGAGAAGTTCCGTGGGCTGGGATAAAGGCAGGTAAGCGGGAAAGCCAGGTGTGTCCGCAGGCACAAACCGAGGGTGAATTCCCTGCTCCCAGGGCCGGGCAGGCGTTCAGCCATCCCCGGGAGAGCAGGGCCCTGCCAGGGCAATGGGCACTTGGGAGGATAGCCACCATCACTCCCAATGTCCTTGTCCTCTCTTCTTCCTTCCCACCATTCCCGGGAGAGCAGGGCCCTCCCTGCCAGGGCAATGGGCACTTGGGAGGACAGCCACCATCACTCCCAATGTCACCTCTTCTTCCTACAGATGGGCTTAACAGCTAGGCTGCAAGCCAGAGTTAGCAGAAGAAATTGATAAAATATGAGTTTATCTATAACAAAGAAGAAAGCAAAGCCATTAGCAAGGAAACTGATAAAATAAACAGAAGATACGTGCCTTAGTGAGTAGTAGTGTACATGCCTTAATTTGTTGTAAATTCTGACCAATTAATTATTGATGTTAATTACTTTATACTAATAAAACACAAGAAGCTATTGCTTTGTCCAATGAATATAATGAGCTGTTTTGATGTAACTAATAATGTTAAATCATCCTCTGTTAAGGGGATAAAACTTAAGAACAATTTGTAATAATGAAGCTGCTGTTGTTGTCTCTACACAAGTGGGTGTGTATGTCGTGTATCCCTCCCAACAGTGACACTTCCACCCCCACTGTAGGTACTGAGCACGCTGTCCATGTCTGGAATGTACCCTGGTCAGCCCTGGTCCCCCATTTGGGCCGTGTCCCCTCCCGTGCACCCCAAACTCCTCCCAGAGTGGCAGCAGGAAAAGCAGCAAGGCCTTGGCTCTGTGCAAGCCCCACTTAGCAGCAGCAGCACAGAAATATCTCTGCATTATCAGCCCCTGCTCAGCACAGACCCAAACCAGCCATGGGGAAGAAAATCAACCTTGCCCCAGCCAAAACCTGCACTCACACCAAGGTGACACCAAATTACAGCCTTCCACATCCTGGCTGACTCCAGGTAACACGAGATATCCCAACACTCACTTTTAACCCCAGCCCTGGTGACCATTTTTTTCTTCACTGATGATATAAAACACATTAAGCAGTAACCCCAACCAAATACCAATTCCTGTTAAGAAAATAAGATTTATAATCTTTATTGTTTACTTACATATAATAAATATAATACAGAACAAAAACATCACACCCATTGATTGTATTACACAGGCTGTTAATCAGAATACATTACATTTTCTTTTCATTAGCCCTTTTATAGGGTTTTGGTACTGGATATCAAGAATTTCAATTTATAAACCTTTTAACATAAAAACAATCTTCCAATTTCCACCTTCATGCATGTTTCAAATATTCATATATATATACTGTTTTTGTTAAAAATATATAAGCACTGTTCAGTATTTGCAATATAGGACTTCAATTTCCATTCATTAGATCTCTACTAATATAGAGAATTTCAAAATAATTAATAGCTTAAATCTGATTTTAATTAAAAATACTTATTCTATATTTTTTTATTTAACTGACCTCCCTTCAGAAAATGAAGTGACAGGACAAAGACACCCTAGGCAAAAGCCAGTGTTCACTTTCAGAGAACAAAGGGTAAAAGCTCTGGTTCTTGCTTCAGCTGCATTATCCTGGAATAATGGAGACACAATTTGGTATAAAAAGGGCAGGAGGAAACCAGATTTTCTAAAGAGATATGCATCTCCATTTCAGATTTACCACTGCCGTCCTGCTGTTTTCTTGGCTTAAAAATCACTGCATCAAACCCTGATATATGTTTTTCTCTGCATGAATATCCTTGCTATTAAATGGAAATTAGATTAAAATGCTACATTTCTTTTTTATCAAAAATAGATCAAGGTTTAACACACTCTGAAATCAGGTTTTCAAGTGCAAATGCAATACACATCAGCAATTCAGGTTCTGCTTTCACCAAGGAAAATGGTTAAAAGATGATGCATAAAGATGTTTCATAGAGGATACTTGGATATCTGGAACTTGCTGTGCTCCCAGAACATCTGAATTATCAGCAAACCATACAGACTTCAGGGGGGAAAAAAAAAAGTTTTCTTCAGATGAAAGCTCCTCAGTTAAAGCAGCTTCCCCTTTAAAAGTGTAACTGAGAATTCCCTGAAAGTCAGTACAAAATACAACACCAGAACAACCATCAAAACTGCGACTGGTTTTATGCATCTTTTAATGCACTCAGGTTTCAGATCTCAAGGATTCAAAACCAATTTTGTTTTATTAATATCTACTCCAAAGAAACCTTACACGAATTTTAAATCAATACAAACGCCCCTTCAGCTCTACAATGCTGATGTTGTACCTCATACTTAGTACGTTTCTCTAATTCCATTCAGGTAATGTCATCTCCACACCTGGCTGTACTTTCCATGAAGCCTTGTGCAAACAGCCTCTCAAGAGTGCCAATTCACAGAGCATTCCTTTGTAACTGCATTGGATGGACTTCAAAAACACCAAACCACAAACAAAAAGTACCTCCTAAGTCTCCAATTATAATTTTTTCCTATGATTTTTTTTTAAACAATCACAGGGCTTAAATTAAGCCTTCAGCTTCAATATGAAATGATTATTTAAAATACCCAACCAGAGATCAATCCAATAAACTACAGCCTATGTGGAATTGGGCTATGCAAGAAATTAGCCCAATGATTTTACAGCATATGCTTTCTACTCTCCTACTAATGTTCTTGATTTTCAATTAACATTTCTGTTTTACATTTTTTTTTTGGCTTTTTTCCTTCTTCTGCAATAGGAAAGTGACTGGTTGGAAGGGTTCTGCTGTTCCCTTAGCTAGAGGAAAAAGTAGATTCTAAAATATTTTAGAAATTACTCATTCTGGCAGTGGAACTAACTTAGTTGGTGTGCAAGAGGTCAGATATAAGCAGAAGAGAAGCATCACCTGTGACACAGACAAGGAAGACTTGTGGACTGCCCACATCAGTAACACAAGGACTTGTATCATTGATAAAAATACAATCATTTGCATATAATAAAATTAGTTCTGTGCTAAATGGCTAATGCCTCTCAGCTTGATAAGTATGGGGGTTTGATTGGTTTCGTTTGATTGGGTTTCTTAAAAAAAAAAGTGGGTTAAAAAAAAATCAGTAACATATATGAAGAACTATGGAATAAACAGCCCTGAATTTTTATTTCTGAGGCCATTTCAGTATCAAGACATATTTCTTATGTGGAACATAAAGAAAATTTGTGAACTTTCCCTGAAAAAACCTTCAGAAGTATTAAAAGAAAGGGAATATTGGATGCAACTTCATAAATTGAGATGCAGTCAAAGGACTCTGAACTTGTAGAACTAAACAGCTGCTTTCTACAAAAATCCCCAGAGAAAAGCACTTTATGCTTTTTAAAAGTAGGAAGTGAAAGCCAGATGGAATTCTGGATGCACTCCACATCATGACAGGCATATCCAGAAAAAGTCTGGTTACCTACTAACACCAGATGTAATGACAGGAGTGAGAACACAGATCTCTAAGTAGTCACATCACATGTCAGATTTACGTTTTATGTCAGATTTCTAACACCACAGAGGACTAGGGCAGTCAAAATACAATTACACTGGCTTTACCTAGAGAGGAAATTCACTTTGCAATGAATGCAACAGGGCATGGAAATGGAAATGTCAAAGCAGAAATCATCAAGAGGAAGCTGATGACTATGATCACGTGTTCTCACTATGGACAAAAGAACTATACAACAAAGTGCAGGGCTTAATATTTCTCATGCTGCTGATTTTAAACAGAACTTAGCAAGACAAATTCACCTTCTAAGTAATTAAGCTGCATACTGGCTATGTAGAAATATCTTTTGTGAACAGTAACAGTAGTGTGTTTACAATCTTTACCAGCACTAAAATCCCTCCTTTATATTACTGAGGTCTTAAAGCAAACCACTCCAAATACATGCTGCAGACAGAAATACTGCAAAGGCATAAAGGTCAACCTAACTGCAGAGTTCTTTTCAATAAAGTTTTACTTTATTAATGCTGTCTATGACTCTTGTGGGCTTTGGATCAGATCCCATTCTAGCCAAAGTAACTTTACTGGAAAAACAAACAAAAAATCCCCCAAAGTGATGTGACTTTTTAAAAATTTAATGATATAAATTAATATATTTATGTTAGAGATTTATACTGATCTGTCCGAGAATCAGATTACGTATTATTACAGCACTGCCTAACCCTGAAAGTTAATGTCACTGTCAAGCTAGAAGTGCAGCTTCAAAATCAGCAGAGTAACTATTCATTTCTATGGCAAAGAGGACAATTAAATAGAAAACCACATACATTTCATCTCCTTAGAATGGATATTTCTCCAAAAAGTAACAAAGTGTTGGGCAGAGTAAATTTTATTGACATCTTTAAATGTTCTTAACATTCTCATCGTGATTTACCTGACAAGCCTAAGGAAACTCAACATGGAAGTTACATGATGTGAAATGTTTGAGTGAAACCTGGAAATGTTTGTAGTGATTTGAAAAGCAGGAATTAGTTATTGGCTCTCACAACATATGGTATCATCCATATTTCCCTGAGAAATCATGCCCTGAAATGATCATGTAAAACAAAACACAAAATTAATGAAATTGTGGATTAGACACGGAAAAATGCAGAACAACAGTTTATGAATCACATAAATGCTACTTGAGTTATAACTATTAAATCACAGGCACTATATGTGACAGCCAGAACAGAAATTGTAACTAACTTAAAACTTACAGCAAGTAAAGGAAACTGATTCAAAGTACCATCCTACAGTTACCATATAACCCAACACTGTGATATTAACATCAGTTTGTTTCTTGATTTTTGAGCACGCCAGTTCCTCACTTCATTTAAACTCTGCCTTTCCGAGGTCTATTTCCATATGAAATTCAAAGTGTGTCCATAAACTCAGCCTATCCCCAAAATTTAACTGGTTTTCCCTGTCCTCTGATAGTTCAGTTTAGCTGAGTAACAATTTCCCTAAGATAGGAGGACCTTCAGTAGGGAATAGCAAAGACAACATTCAACATTAGGAGAAATGGAACCAAGAATTACAAAGAAATCGTTTTGCCACCGTATTTAAAGCCATCACAGCTGTGAATAGCAGTACCTAGGCAGGAGTATTGTGAAGGAATGACAAAATACAGCAGCACACACCAAGAAAAGCAATTTGCAAGCCCTCCTGTTTTTGTTAGTACATTTCAAGGAGGTCTGCCATGAATAGTCCAAGAATCACCGGCAGTTCCCTGCAGGGTTGAACAACAGCTCTGCTTCACAGGGACACCCAGGCTGTGCGTCAGCCTCCAGCTTCTGAGTCTGTGTGCAGTCCCTGCAGCCAGCCAGCCCAGTCCTGTCCTACAGCCCCTACAGGCATTCCCAGAAGCCAAGGAGCAGGATGCAGTGAAGACTGGGAAAGCCAAAGAGCAAGCCCTCAGTGCCTTCAGGAGCACTCAAGAGCCCCAGACTTTGTTACACAGGTGGCATTTCCATCCCTTGCTGAACCAGCACTACATCTGCAGCAGCCCCTTGTAATGAACATGTTTTCAGTATGACAAAACCAACACAAAGTGGCCAGAAAAACTGAAATCCTTTTCTGCCTTTGAAGTGGAAAGCACTGCTTATCAAACTAGGCAAGACTCACCAAAACCGTAAAAGCAAAGGCATGCTCTGTAGCTTTTGGCAAATTATCATAATTTCCTTCATATATAAAAACCAAACAGCCCCAAAACCTCAAGTGCACACACAGAAGAAATTGTTGGTTTTCTCAAAGGATTACAGGAATGAGTTCAACTGTTTGACAGAGCAACACATAGTATTCATTCCCCATTTTGCAGGCCTGGGAAATCACTGTTCCTTAACCATTGGGTGACAATCAAAGAAATGCTTGACATTTTTTTTCTAAAGCATATGTGGTTCCTACAAGAAGTAAGTCAGAATGAAGCCATTCCCAAATTGAAACAGTAAGAGCAATGACAATATACCCTACCACACAGAGGTAAAGTATTCATGAGAAAGCTCCTTCACATTCCAGTTGTGTCACAGGGAAGAAAAACCCAGCACGTCTCCACTGCATCAGAGGTACCTGAGAATCAAAGCTAAATCTCTTGTGCATTTACCAAGCATCCATTACAGAGCTATGCAATTTACATTTCAAATCAGACATTTATATTTATAAAATATCATTGTACTAAAAATCACAAGGTTTTGTAGAAAAAACTCCATCACATTCTATTAAATGCAGGAACAATGTTGCATGTCATAGCTTCTGTAATTAAAAGTGTAACACATTTCCTGTAACTACAGGGGCACTGTTTAAAAATCCTTTCAGCAAGGACAGTTTGTTTTGTTCCTACTATTTAAAGAATTGTAATTTAATGCAAAAACACAGCTTAAGCTACCTAGTGCCATGACATAAAAATATTTCATATCTTACTAAAAAAAAGCCAAAAACCTAAACACATTTTTGTGAAAAACATTTGGAAAGCCCTGACTTTGAATGTACTGAATGCTCTTCAACATTCCTGGGGTCAGAGACAGAAGAATATTCTCTTAGCACTTCTTTTCTTAACCTCTAAAACTAATGAATAATGAAAATTAACAGTCATATACATGGGAGGCTATGATGATCTTCGACTTTAAGCCATGAACATAAGGGCAAATATAAATAGCAACTGCATATCTGACATTACAGATCCAGTCCTGTTTGCATGACCAATTGCAAAAAACAGTCATAGAAAATTTTGCTACAAATACTGTCATTGCCCATCTGAAAGCAAACTCGGTTTTCCCAGGCTTAATGCACAGATGCCACAAGTCCCAACTGATTCAAATTTGGAGTTAATGCTTGGTATCAAATATTCTGCAGCATCTCGTTGAAACATTTCATTAATTGAAAAGAGACTCTTTTTTTTATGGTGAGTAGGCATTAACAATACTTCTTGAAAAAATGTTAAAGCAAACATCCTCTAAATTTGTCATAATTTTGAAGGACAAATCCAAAACCTAAGGAAACTCCACTGATCAAAAAATGCCTGAAAATTCGACCAAAATAAAATTAGTTCAACATACTGTATTTGAGACCCCACTACTTGTGGGGTTTGGAAATTGAACTGTGAAATTTAATTTACTTTCTTGTCTCTTTTGGGCTCGTGATTTTGTTGTGGCTGGTTTTGGGTTTTTTTAAATTCTTATTTAGGATCTAGGAAGGACTTACTATTTCATTTTAAAGACATGCCTCAGATCACCAAAGTTTGTAGTGCAATCCAGTATTAAAACCAAGGAGGAAAAACTTGATAAAGGTGAAATAATTCAACAGAATAGCCCCAGGTTCATTTTGTCTTCCTACTCTACACACAGTCCTTATATTAAATTCCAGCTGCTGGTTCAAATTCTTCTATAAATTTAGAGCTTAAGCATGTTGCTTTTCTGCTTTACCTCTTAAATAACAGTTATTTTACCAAAACATCAAAATTGCTTTTGGAAGAATCATTACTGAGTGCCAAAACATGAAGAGGCATTTCTGCTATGTCATCCTTCTGTATTTGTGTGGAGGGGCAGTAGAAATACCCTACATTATTAATAACTTTGTTCTGTGGAAGAAAATACTCCTGGCTAAAAATCCATCTTATATTCATTATAAAAAATCTCAAATCCATCAAAAGCCAAAATTAACTTTGATCAAAGTGTCTTATAGGCCAGGAGCTGAAAAATAGCATTGACTAATTTCAAATATTCCTGAATATAATTATAATAGCTTCTCTGGATTCAAAAGGATTAAACACTGCAGTGGAAGGAAGATAATTATCAGTTTTAGAATAAATTTATTAATACAGCTGGGGGGAAAGAAAAATCAATGCAAACACCTTTCCTCCTCATTTTGCTTAGCAGATTAGTGTAGTGCCAACCCACTGACTGAAAACTTTCACAATTAATTTGATCTCTTTCACAATGTGGCAGCTACACCTGAAAATTTCCATGTTGGACAGACAACTGGGATTGGAATGGGTTACAGAACCAGTCTGTTTTAAACCATGTATAAGAATGCATACCCAAATGTATTGTAATTAGAAATATTGAACCATTCACTGAAATTTTAAGCATTCCTGATTGGTGGGCAATTTTTTTGATTTTTAAACATCAGCACCCATTGCCATGACAAGGCTACTCAAAGTGGCCTAAGACATTATAAATGTAGTGTTCCAGGACCGTACAAAGATCCTGCCTCAGGAATTATAGGAATGCACTTAATAAATTATTTTTCTGTTTTCATCTATTAATATGCAAATAGTTTATACAACATAAAAAATTTAATTTGTACCTACTACAGGTAACATATCTATTTAGCTTTTCATCTGAAAGCCTGTAAGACTTGATGACCTGCAAACTTATTTACAGAACTCACTTTAAAGTATCTTTTAAAAATAATATTGTCCAGCATTTAACAAAATTGTGACTTAAGAAAGAAATCACTTAACAGCATTTGCTTTCTTGATTTTGTCAAGTAATGTCACCAGATTAAGTGTTATAAGGCAGGTTGGTTGCTCAGATGAACTAAGACTCCCATGGTGACAGGCATGTAGTAGATCTGTTCATTTATAAAATCAGATGAAAGCAAGAAAGAGAAAAAGTTTAGAGTTTCAAAAGAACTGAAATGTCTTATTTTTACTACAAATTCAGAATAGGCACTGTAACATGATTCCTTAGGGACTTTTCCAGAAGATTGTCTCTTCGCTGGGCATCATTCCACTTTTAAACTAAGAAGAAGAAGAAAAAAATTATCAGGAGTACATAACTCAGGATTACAAAAGAGAAATTACCATAAGCATTTGTTTCCATCTTACTAACAAAGAAAATAACTCCATGCCTTAAGACATCACGATAACTGTTTTGATTAGAATATTTTAAATTTCATTATTAGATTTAAGCAACACTGGAAAATAAAAATATAAATAGAAATAAAATATAAATAAATACAATAAAATATAAATAGAAATACTTCTTATGTAATTCTGCACACATTATTGAAAACCCTGAAGCACAGGGCTAGGAGAACTCTAAACTTTGTCTGCTTTAATGCTCCAGGCCAGTACTGCCAAACCATCTAATGTTCATTTTAGAGATTGTGCACTCTTAAAAGGGGGATATTTTGCAAACTCTTTAGCTATTCTAGTCTACTTTCCTTATGCTTACCGTAAGAAATATTTAGTCTACTATTTAATGGAATTTACCAACTTAATTCTTGTCATCCACAAACACAAGGGCTACTTTCCCCTTTCTGGACCAGTAATGATAAAGTCTGGTGATCTTTAAACTTCCCTGAATGGTTGCTGTTTTTCATGAGCTTCAGCAGCCCAAACTGAGACCCCAGCAGCACACTAAGGAGTGAATTAATTACTTCAGATTTCTTACAGACACATCACCCATGCCAAGAAGTTGTAGGGCTCTTCTGGTGTATTGACTCACATCCAGTTTTGGATGAACTTTGGAATATTCTTTAGCAAAAAAACTACATTTCAAAACCATTGATCAAGAACTGTGAGAATAATGCTTGGCAACAAGTAATAATAATAACTTTGAAGATACATGTTAATAAAAACTCTGTCTATCAATACAGAACAAGACTGACTGCATGCTCTTTAAAAATGTGTCCTTGCATAACACAAATGCCACCATGAAAACCAAACCTCACCTTTCTGTGCAATGTTTGAGGTTTATTAAAGGTTTACCTTTTGTCTATGAACAGCAGCCATCTCCATCCTGTGAAACACTATGCATAGGGATGAGGCTTTCACACTGCTCACTTTCTTCTGGCATTCTTAAAAAAAAGACATTTATTTCAAGTCATACTGTAATATTAAATTGTTTTTTATGAAGCCAACATAGGCACCAAGTATGCAGGTGTTTGAACTTTAGCCATTAAAACCATGCAAAGACTCCTTAAATTTATCAAATGTACTCAAGTTTGCACAATTTTCACTGCATGTGCTGGGTACAGAAATTATTACAGATGCATTAAGGGAAAAAATTGTGACAACAACTAGGAAACTTCTTTTAAAGGTAAACAGACTTCACAACTTTCCATTTTCTGAGCACTGCATAGGTTAATTGTACAAATGGATTGGCAACTACTGCTATTAAGAAATTAGCACACCTGAATATAAAATCAGGAGAAAATAAACAGAGTATGAGTATTGTGGCTTATAGAATACTAGAGGATTACAGGATATTGGAAAGGTTAAAGAGACAGGATTATAGTTTGTGACTGCCCTACCTCTGAATTCGATGTTTTCTACAAATAAAGGCAAAAATTCTTCTGATTCCCACCATCACTGGATCCCAGTTGTTATAGTGACACAAGAGAGTTGCAATGAAAAATGAAAAAAATACAGGTACTGCTCCTGCAAAAAATAACCAGGAAAACTGCACCTGGAATTGAAACACAAACATCATTCACTAGATAGCTCAAAAAAGAATTGTCATGCTGTATATTTGGAATGATTATTATTGTAAGTTTGAGATGCAGTTTGAGTTATTTTAAACAGTGTGAGTTATTTTGTACAGTTTCTACAGTTATTGCTTCTTCTAAGAACTGCATAACCTGTTCCCACTAATCCATTCTTAACAATGGCACATTGTGTTTGCACTGGGAGCTGAATGCAGACTGCTATTTCCAAATAGTCTCAGGTTTAGGTTTTTAGTTGTGTTTCTGGTTCCAAGGAGAAAGTCTCCTAGACATCCCATGGGTTGGAAAGCAATGATCTTCAAAGTCCATTCCAACCCAAAGCATTCCATGGTTCTGTAACTCCAAACCAAGGGCACAAGGACAGGAAGAGCCTGGGACTGCCTCTCAGGATGAGAGAGCCATGAGCCGTGGGCACAGCCCCCCCGTGTGGAGAGAAGATCCAAAACTGAAGACTTTGGAGAAAACAGATTCAGCTTTGGCACCTGGCACTGATGATCCTCCTCAAAGACCTCATCAACTGCAATTGTTAAGCCCTGTGTTTCCCAACTGATTTCTAATGAAATTCACAACACGTAAGTTGCCAAAAGGAATTAGTCATTAGAAACCTGGCTGTAATTTCCTAAGATTCAGATTTATGTTAGAAAATTACAGAAAAATAAATACCCAGAAAGTTAGTAATTATGAATATTGTATAATTACCATGCCATTTGACAGCCATATGAAGGCTGCATGTATTGATATTTTAATCTTTACCTACGTGGTGTGATTCTTGGGGTGTCCTGGGCAGAGCCAGGAGCTGGACTGGGTGATCCTGATGGGTCCCCTTCCAGTTCAGCTCTTTCTATGATTCCATGATTATTAGCCATGCCAGTAGCATTCTTGTGCAGGGCTCTTTTAAGTAAAAACAAGGCCGGCCAGAGGCAAGGCAGCTAAAATTTCTGTCAGGTTATCTGAGATGTGGACACCTGAGACTTCAGTGAGCACAAGGCTTGGCTTAGAATATTCTGCTGTCTGTATGACAGAAACAGACTTGCACAAATACACCTGTCCAAAAACCCTCAAAGTCTACAGCACTTTGCCTTTAATCAGGGTCCCTCACTTGTGCTTCTAATACTAGTCATTTATTTTCTAAAATGTAAGACAGAAAGGATTTACTTCCCACAATGTGAGTTAAAAAGGTAATTTGCCCTTTTGTTACCAATGTCAGCTGAAAGTCATCCAACAGAGCTTGGGAGATGTTTCTGCTATTTGAAATGCCTCCATGTTGCATTAGTACATGAAGAACAAATTAGTTGGACAAGATCTGAACTCTGTGTTTATTCAGCATAAAAAACCTAGAGATTAGGCTGTTTACTGGGAATTAGAAAAGTATAGTCTATTTTTCAGTGCATCCCAGAAGACAGTTTAGATGAATCACTTCAGAAGACAACCTAAGATTTTTATATCTTGATATATGTAACTATATATATACACCTCTACCAATGTATTTGCACATACACACACATCTGTGTATATCTAAAATGGGCACTGACACACAAACCTATGTATAAAATTCTTATTTTTACTACCAGCATTAGCTGACATGTACAGGCCAACAAATGTTTTATTATTGTTGGAACCACTGCAGTGTTTGCTCTATTTCACTGCTGGAATATGCAGGTAAGACTAACACAAAATATACTGTTTTTTGTAATGAACTCACATGCTCATTACAAAAGTATTTATTTAGGGTCTGACTAGTTTTGACTTTTCTTATATTTATCCTTTTATTTTTCTGACTTAATTTCCAAAATCCACACTGACACGAAGTAAAAGCAAAATACAAGTTGTGTTTGTAGTTTTTTACTTCATTTTTACATGCACAAAGTTTCAGAAGTCTAAAGGTACTCATTACAATTTACACTTTGCTTGCAAAAACACTGAACAGCAAAGCCTCTTTTTGGCTGGAAACATTCCAAGTGCAAAACTCGACTAATTTCTTGCACCAAATAAACAAGTACAAACCAAAAGGAATTTAATTAGAAGAAATTTTGTAAACAATGATCAAAATTTAGTAGTATCTTACCTTGTGCATGCACATGTCAGCTATTATGGACAGAGGTATTGTAAGGCTTAGGGCAAGTGTGCCTATCAGTGATGAGGTAAGAAAGCAGCCCCTAAAAGACAATAAAATCATAACAATTATACAATTTAATGACAATAAATAATAATCATAATAATGAGGTCTTAAAAGTTAAAAGATAACCAAATTAATACATCAAAGAGGAAGACATTTGATGAACTGTTAGTTACTGTTTAATAGTCAAAAATTAACTCACACCATCACACTCCATCATAAATCTGTGAAAATGCACAGAATTCTTAACTAGGCAATGGATGTCTTCTGGGCTGAGGCTTAATTCCCATACCAATCTTCTGAGATGATGGAAATTTTCCTATTTCACATGTACTAACTTCATCTAGAAAAATCTGCATTTTGTTTCCATACCCTGATTCTCTAGAGCATAAGAGACTGCTTCTGAATTAAAACCAACCTGTCCACAGAAAACTTTAAATGCATAAAAGGTACAGAAGCCAATAAAAATTTATCAGCAAGTTAAAAAAAAAAAAAAACAGAGTCATATCTATCCCTACATTACGTAACTGGTAATATGTGCTTGGGTGGAGTAAACAAGTAGGTTAAATGATATTATTTACTTCTAAAAAAGTAAAGACAACTGTACTAGTGGCACACTGGACTGATAAAGAATGATATCAGCACAAACTCTAATTAGAACCAGTCCAAAACTCTAGGGAAAAGGAACTGGAAGTAAAACTAGCTCTTTAATTTACTGGAATATCATTCTGAGTAATTAAACAAATATAATGTATATAAAAAGGCTGTGCACACCCATGTACTTACTTGATTCTGAGAGATAATGTTTGAGGTTTGGGGGGTTTATGTGTGTGTTTGTTATTTTGCCTACATTAAAATTACTCTTAACCTGAAACTGATTCTGAGCTGCAGTTTAATCTTCCAGGATGGCATTAATATCACAAAAATATTCTATCAACAAACCAGTTCAATTCAAAGCCCATAAGCTACAATGCATTTACACCTAGGACTGGTGTAAAGGTTTGCCAAGAAACAAAAAAATCATTAAAATTCATACATAACCTTAGACTTTGAAAAAAACAAACAAAAATCCACATCCCCTAAAAAACCAAAAGGTTTTTGTGGAACTTTATCTACTCCACCTTGATCTTTTGTTGCAGTATTGCCACAGAACTGTTACAACAGAATTCACACTCTACTTCTGCTACTGCAACTCTGTAGCACAAAGCCTCTTTGTCTCAAATGTTAATTCTTCAATAAGCTAAGCACACAGAATTTTAATTACTACAAGCACACATCACAGCTACTTTTCAAAGTTAGCTGTTGTCTTAATAGGACACTGTGACACAATGGTGAAACTGCACATGTGGACAGGAAAAACAGGAAAAAGGGCCCAAAGCCCAACCTAGACAATTTTACATTTCAACATAGGAAAGATAATTCATGTAAAATATATTCAGTGTATGGAGTACATACCACAGCCAGAGGAACTCTGACAAAACTGTTCCAATAAGGCCATTTATGACAATGCACATCCATATCAGTTTATTGGGAAACTCAAATGCTTCAAACCCAGTATAGTGAAGCAGGAAGAACCCTGGCCACAGCAGCAACAGATTAAACAGTCCTACAAAACCTGGATATAAAAACAGTATTAAGTAAATCATCATAGATCTTCTTAAACATAACCAAAATCTCAGTTAAAACCTGCTATTTTGACAATATGCATATAGAAAAGCAGCCATGAAGCAATACTTTAAAATTTTCAAAGGAAACAAATGTAAGTAATGTAACCTGAAATTCACAAACTAAATTTGCATCAGATATTTACATGTTTGAAATTGAAAAAAAACAAACTAAGAAATCTCATTAAGTCAGTGGGGTTGCCTGCATACCTACAGGAAATTCCTCTCCTTGTTAAGGCTCTAAACAAGAAACAATTCACACAACCAGTCTCTAAAGGACTCATAACCATGGGAGTAAGAGGCTTTCTCTACTCCTTTGCTTTTCTAAGCCCCTTTACCACTCAGACACAGTTCAGTGCCTGAAAGCATGTCATTTAATCACACATTAAATTAAAGCTTTCAACAGAGTTAGTTACTTTTGGTCTTACCAAAGAACATTGGTATGTCAAGTTTATCTTCTCTATCTACTTTTCTTTTTATCATGACTATGTAGACAGCATACAGCATTGCTCCTACAAGAGACCAAATGGAACCTGGAAAAATGGAAAAAATACTCCCTTGAGATATGCCAAACATGTTATGCACAGTAGGATCACCTCTCCTAAACCTCTGTCAATTACAGAATCCATTACTAAATGAAAAATATGGGAAAATGGAGAAAGTTCTAAAATATAAATACTTTTCCAATATACACATAGGGTAGAAAATTACCATAAATGGCAAGTTTTAGAAGTTGAAAGTAAAAAGCCAGATAGTGAAATGTTACAAGAATGAGAGATACAGAGCTTGCTATGACTACTTAGTACTGCCAGAAGATGGTACTGATCAATGCATATTCCAGGATAAAAACCCATAAGTAAATACCTATTGTATCTTTTCCAGCAGATTTTTCAGATCCAGAAAGGTTAACAAGTACCACACCACCAATGCTAGCAAAAAAAAAGAAGAAGAAATGCAAAATGTTGCTTGAACTCAGGAATTTCTTTACAAAAACAGATAAAAGAAAGAGAAAAACAAATATACGGTTCTATCTTTTGGCATTTTTATTTAACCAAAACCCCTTTCTGGAAAGTCAAAAGGAGTTCTCAACTGCTAAGGCATAATCCCAAATTAAAACCAACCAACCCCACCTTTAACTTCCCAGAACAATGCACCAGGCATTTAAGGAAACAGGCTGACATAAAGAAAAATTGAATGTCAAACCTCTTCACCATCATAGAAAACTAAAACAAACCACAAATAAACAACAAGAAAATAAGTTCATCTATTTCCAACAGAAATTAATCTAATTTCCTACAGGAGAATGAGATTTGGAAATGGTTCATGATATGAAGTATTTAGGAACTTTAATTCAGTTGCTCACTTCATCTGCGAACCAAGGATTTTTAAAAAGCGATGGGTATCATTTATTGTCACAGATAGCACAGGTACAGCAGGTACAATTGTTCTCTCACTGTACCCAATGGACCCAATGTTACCTCCTATTACCTTACCTTAAAATAACAGCTAATAATTTGGACAGGGTAAACCGATCTCCACTGTTACTGGGAAAGACTGCAGCTAAAATTAATGTAAAAAGCCCTGCAAGAGAAATTCAGAGGAGTTTATACAACCAAGTTTTGCCAGTAGTTTGCTCAGAAAACTATACAGCTTCAAAGATATTATACTCCAAACACATTTCTTTAATATACAGATGTAGCTGGAGAAGTACACAAACAAAAAGCAGGGGAAATAGGAAGGTACTCTAAAATACCTCTGCAAATACAAAACTGATCTTCTAAACACATATATGCAATGCCTTTAGGTCAAATCCACAGGTAAAAATGTTACACAAACCCATTGTAATGAGATTTGTATGTTATAAACAGCGGTGTAATACAGATCTGGTGGTGTAAATAAAACTTACCAGAGGTTGATGACAAGATATTAACTATGGCAACTTGGGTATCTGACAGAGCTTCTTGGTACGAGAAATTTGCCAAGAACCACTGGGGAAACAGAAAAATAATTTTGTTTTAATATGGGTAACAACAACAGAGCTTAAGTTTCTCAGTGCGATAAAATCCTACTTTAAAAAAAATCCAGTTATTTAAAAAATAAAATCAGAACTAGATTTTTAGCTTAAAGAGACTTCTAACTTCTATTAAAGTGGAAGGCATATTAAAAGACAGCAACAAACTTAGAACTGGCTCAAACCAAGTACATGTTTAATAACAAAATACCATACTTCAGAACTTAAAAAGAATTAAAATGACATTATAATAGCTAGTCTGTAGTAACTAAAGGTAGTTTTAACTTGTTTTGGAGTGCTTCAAGATGATAACTGCACAAGGGCTGCAAAGAAATTTCAGTAATGCATGTGACATTAGTCAGCCTAATGAGGTTCTTTGAGAGTACTTAGAACCAGCACACATCTCCACTGTTAAAAACAAGCATCTCTTACATTCAATGCCTAAAAAATATTTCTTAATTCCTCCATAAAGGAATAAAATGGCAAATGTTTTCTCACTTCTTGATTGAGATCTCACTAGTAAGATCTCAGATATATTCTAAGGGAAGTAACCACTCTAGTCTTATGTGGAAATAGTCATAAATTCCAAGAAGAAATACAGGTACATGCCAGTAGCGTCCATGAACAGAATAAACAAGATTTGTTTTGGACATGAGGACACTACCCCAGAAAAAATTACACCACTGTTTTCTGGTAGATGCATCAGTGGTATTTTTGTTGATGATGATGATAACAATAATAACAACAATCATGCTTAAATAGCTCCACTCCCTGAGGAAAAGCCATGATGAGTCCACACTACATAGAATCCATTTGGCAGTAACTGTGAAGGTGCTTCTAGAAAAGGTATCACTGATCTGCCCTCTACATTTTTCTGTCTCAAAAATCCTGCCACTGGAATCTCTCTCTCCCCCTAGAACTGAGACATGATGCACTAACAGCATCTACCAGCAGATTCATAAGTACATCTTGCACATCGAAAGTTTTACTTCTTATAGCACATTTATAAAATAAGGTTTAAAGAATACAAGTCATCTCAATACTTATTCAATATTAATTCAATATATTCAATACTTACTCAATTCATCCCAATACTACTACTATACAAGTTTTAAATGCATCTTTACTTAAGTTTTCTGAAAGAATGGAGCACATACCACGAAGCAAAAGAAAAAGCTAATTTTTGCTACTTGGCTTGCAGTGAGTTTTCCCACAGTTTTTAAGATGGATTCCTGCTCCTTCACTGTTGGATAGGACATGCGGGACAGCTTTGCCTCCAAAGCATGGCTTGATGGCAGCTGCCGGATCTCCATGATGTTACTGAACCGCACACGAGGTTTCTTGGGTGCTTGAGAGGCAGAAAAAACAGAAAAAAAATTTTAAAAAAGGAAAACATATTATGATTAAACTTTTTGAGCCAACACAATATGCAAATAAAACTATGATATTGTAACACCCCATTGATTAAAAGACTGCACAAATAACAGGTTCTTATCCAATTAGAAGACATGCCATCATGATTTATTAAACTAATATTTTGTTATTCAGGAGGCCACTGATAAGACAAAGTACAATTAATTACTGTTTTCAATCAGTAAGTTTTCCACCCACGAAAACATCACTGAAAAGCACCACCCCTGCTCCCTATGAAAAATATCAACAAAAGGTAACAGTGCATTTTTAGATAAGAATTATTCCATCTTAAAAAACATTTTATATATATATATATATATATATATATATATATATATATATATGATTTTCTTTAATTGTCTAATAGCCAAACAGCCAACACTTGCACACAATTATACCTAACTGCAAGGACAATGTTTCATTTAGAAGATTAAAGTCCAACAGCCTCAAAGCTTAGCAGAGACCATAAAGTCACTTGCCCTTTTGAAATCCACTCTCTAACAAATCTTGCAAACTAGGATCAGGTTTTATATAGAAGGTTTAGTATCATTAGCTTCCTCCATAAAGAAAACATTACACTAAACACTACAGGCAAATATTAGCTAAAATCAACTTGGAAAAATACCTCATTTCCTTAAAAAAAGTAAAGGGAAAGCTGCAGCTGGAACAATTCTGAAGTGATTGGTGCATATTGCCACAGCAAGCAGAGCCTACCAAAGTGTGCCATGGAGAAATTAAAAGAGCTTCCCTTTGATAAGCAGGAACTCTTTTGCTGAGGACTGGCTAACTGGATGTTCTGAAGCCAACCTTCCCACAATTGTCTGGGGCAGTCAGGCCCGTTTCAGGTACCATCACAAGATAGTGAGGCTTCAATAAAACCAGAATGCACATAGACTGTTAAAATTCTTACTTTGACTGCTTTGCTCCTGCTCTAAAAAGGACAATAGCTTGTTTTTCCAGAGGCTGACTCACTGCTGCTGGTCTTACAAGCCCAGAAGGAAAGAATCACAAGTACTGAACCCAGTTGGTCCCTTGAGATAAACATAGGCTGCATCTGTGGTGACCAAGAAAGGTAAACTGAACGACAGGCCTATGTTTTCTCTACCTGAAAGCAAATATATGAGACTGCAATTCATGCAATAAGAGATTTCAGAAAGGAGAATAAAGGAAAAATACAAAAAGGAGGGGATGAAGGGGAAGCATGTCCAGCAACATGACAGCAGTTATACTAAACAAAGAGAAAAGTAACTCCTTCTCCAAAGAACTAGCATTACAGCATTCCAGAAGTCTTTACTCACTTTTCTCTGCATCACTACTATTACTGCCATTTTTTTCAGTTGGCAAATCATGAAACTTTACAGGAACATATAAAGGTTCACTCTGCAATGAATCAGTATAAGTAAAAATACAGTTAAGCAGTATATTTCAATTATTACCAGAATTTATTTAGCAAATTAGAAAACTAAATAAAGAAAAAGTTAATAGTAAGAGAATCAGACTAAAGCAGGTCTGCACACAGTGGATAGACTTGTCAAAATACATGTATACAACACACTGTATGTTACACAACTGGTAAAACACAGTACTAAAAGAGAACTCTGCTCTTTTGTGTGTATCCTCATGAACACAAAACTTATGGACGGCCTACTGATTTAAAATTACAAAATAAGTCATCAATATTATGGATATTTCATTAGCTATAGCTTCTGTCCAAATTATATACTAGAAACATGAAATACAGGATGTATGTAGAAAAATCCATGCACTCATTTTCTTCCCATGACAGTAAAAACCCTTATTTTCTACCCTAGACCTAAACATCAAAAAACCTGGAGTAATATCTACAATACATAAGGCACTTAGAAGTATTTCAAGCAATTAAAACTTTTGCTAAAAACTCAAGTTTTAAGCTACTTGTTTAGATTAAACTGATAAACTGTTAAGTCATTAAAAAGATCTGGTAGTTGGATTTTCAATAGGCTTGCTTAGGATAAGAATTTTGGTGGATGTTTAAATTAATGCAAAATTGCTCAATTTTCTAGAGTCACATGATCTTAATGAATTGAGAAGGCCAAGAAGATTTTATTCTTAAACAGAGTTAAAGTTAAAAATCCCCAAAAAATTAAAGGAAGAATACACCTGAAAAAATGTCTCTTCAAGTAACTCTGTTTAAATATCCTTACAGTAATTTGCAATACTCAATTGCTTCCCCCCTCTATTACAGAGATGGTATGAGCTGAATATGTAAAGGTTTTCTCTGTAGAAGATAATATTTCTTTGACAAACTACTACAGAAGCATTCAATTAAGTGCTTTATGGAGCTGAGAACCCATATTTCTTAGAGTAAGCAATACCATTATTTGCAGTACTTATTAATAACATATAAGGATGTAAGTTACCAATCCCCTTTGACAAAACCTATTACAGTTAAAACTGCCACATTTTATAAACAGTAAGTCAAGATAGTTGTGCCATGTTATTGTAAAGCATTCACCTTCATAAATTAAGGCACTTACCAGAGAACTGTTCACAGTGGTATCTGTTGTACAAGCAGCAAAATAACCTTCGGCATCTGCAAACTAATTACAGAAATTTTAATGTAATAAACTACCAAGACAAAGTTATTAGTAACTGAAATTTTTGAAGAGTAAGGTTTTTTACCTCTCTCCTCTCAGCCCTCCTCCCCAATACCAAGAAGGCTTACAAGTTCAGTAAATAATTTCAGTATTTCTTTGTACCTCTTGAACCCCACTGAATTAAACTACCCAGATAGGAATGCAGGATGAGGCTCTTAGATACAGAAAACCTGCAAAATTCAGTCTTAGGGACAAAATGCCCACTAAATGATTGAGCATCTATTAACAACAAGATGCTTCTTTCTTCATTTTATTGAGGCAAAGTTCCCTTCCCTCCTCCTTTCTGCACCTTACCAAATCCACATTCCCTGACCTGCAGCTTGCTGTTCTACCATGATGGTAGCAAAATTATTAAACAAAGCTTTTAATGTGGAAGAGAACTTAAAAGGAAGGTGTGAGTGTGAGTCTCCAAGCAATCATTGAAATAAACCATATAAATGGATGTGTTGTCCAGACTAATACACAAGACACTTTAAAGGTACTTGCAATAATTACAGAGTTGAATACTTAACTACACCCCTTGAAGGGGAAAGGAATTTTCTAACAGCATATTACAGTCCTGTCTGCACTGTTGTTTAGAAAAGGAAAAATAATGGGATTCCAGTAGCAGTGTCATGAGTGCCCCACACAACATGTGACAGACTGGGCACTCTTAGTCATTGCTTTCCAGTTCGTAATTCATTACTGTCAGCAAAGAAACTAAGTTCTGTTTATTCCCAAATTATCTTATGAGGATCCTGAACAACATCAAGTCTAACACATGCCATATTACACACAAACACTTGGTATTAAAGGCTGATCTAGCAAAAATTGTATCAAGATGTCAACCAACTTTAAATGTTTAACTCAATAATTTTTTTAAAATATTTTTTCAGTTGTTCTTTGTGCTTTGTCTTTCCTAAAAAAAAAAATTTCACACTTTAAATGTTATGCCTGCAACTGTCACTATCAGTGAAGTCTAACGTATCCAGAAAAGCTTAAGTTACTTTCTTTCACACAAGCTATTTTCTATAAAGACATGTTGATTAACAGCATGTTCTTGGATCACATTTTCTGGGTTTTTTAATGTGAGATTAGTGTCAGGCCAAATGCCTTCCTGCTTCCTGAGTGCTGCTGTTCAGCATCTTGAAACACTGGCACAGAACAACTGCTCTTCCCAGCATCTCTTGGAATAAACCCCATATTTCTGTCATATAACAACAATTTTAGCTTCTAGCACAAACTATGCCTAACTCTGGAATGGGTATCAGAAGGTCACTAATGCATAAAAGCTATACTATTAACAACAACAAAAATGTAATTCTACCACCCTTACTAAATGTAACTTTAATCCCCTCAAAACAGTCAGCAAACAGTTCATAGTTGCGCCAGAGACAAAAAGAGTCAGGGCTAAAAATCAGCTACAAAGTTCAAGTTCTGATTTCATTGGTTACAAATGTTGGGGGAGTTAAAGGGAACCAAGAGCAGAGTGTCATAAGCTCTTGTTAATAGGAATTATCCTCTGCAATTGCCCCGGATACAAAACCAGGCTGCAGGGACTAATGCCCCGGTCCACCAGAGCATTTCTTACAACTCCTGACACATCTCACATTGCTTTTTCTCGCCTCTCATCCTTTCACATGACAACTGTTATGGCTGCCATGACTTCCTGTGGCATGATTCATCTTATACCTCAAATATGTAACCTTTGCTCTTCTCTAGTCTCTATTTTAAGGGTTTTCTTTTTCTGTACAAACTTAAACAAATATCACATCTACAGAGTTGTAATACTTACAAAAGCTGCATGCCTTCCACGAAACCCACGAGTACACTGTTGCCTCCATGGCTTCCAAACAATAAATCCCAGGAGGTATAGAACAAACATGGATGTTTTTGCAAATGTACTGAAAAAGGGTTTGTTGTACCTCGTAAAAACATACTGTGGAAAGAAAATAATTGTAGTATCCAAAATCACCAAATAGGTAAGAGTTCACAAAATGAATGATCAATGTAAATATACAGTCCAGAACAGCCTGCTTCCCAAAATACCAGAGTTGTGAGTGTTGGCACGGATAACCAAAGGAACGAAGTGGCCCTACCTGTTCTGGGGAAACCCTCTTCCAAACTACCTCCAATGCCAACAAAAAGGAGACTTTTTGTAAGAAGCAATTCCACCGAAGGAAAACTACTTGCTACTTGTGTCTCACCAAGCAACACACTTACATGCTACTCAAATAGCACTGAAAATACATTTATATACAAATATTTTCTAAATTTAAGGCCACTGTTATAAGCAATAATATATTAATCACAAATTAAAGAAGATTACTTTGTCTAAATAACATTTCAGTATCAAGAGTGACTCCACCAGCTCATTCAAAAAAATGTTTTATTAATATCACAAGATAAGCACAAACAATTGTATACATTTCGTTTCAAAACTGATATAGAACATAACTTAATGACAGTTCAGAGAAATTAATTTAGGACTTTATTAAAAACTCAGTTTTCATTGCTAAAGCTCTGGTTTAAGTCCTAAAACTTCACATGAAATAAATACCTCAACAGTTTCAATATGGTTAATATATGAACTAGATGAAATTACAGGGCTTAACTCCACTACTTGAGCCTTTTCATCCTGAATTTCTGGATATTCTGAACTGCAATTCACCACATCAATCAGCCTGCCATGTTACAGCTCATTTATTAATTTTTGGGAACCACATGGGCATTATTTTAATCAATATAGCAATAACAAAATGAACTCCCTGATTACAGTACACAGTGATGAGTTTATGCTGTTTAAGCTTAAAGCTGCCAGTAACACCTTCTGTCTTGAAACAGGCACTGAGTTGAACTTATCTGTAATTTTGAGTGGATTCAGGCTGGTGAAACACCAAGTTTGATAATTATGATTCTGCTGCATTTTTCTCATTAATTTTCCCTTAAAGTGTGGAACAATACTCACAGAAGTGAGTTCTGAAGAGGCCACCCAGATGACGTCAACCAGGAGGAGAATGACAATTCCTAGAGCCAATCGCCTGCGCTGGGCAGACGAGCTGCTCTGGGAGCTCATCCGGTTCATGATAAAAACCCACACCATTTGGAACCTGGGCAAAGGGGACACAGAAATAACACACAGAATGTTACAGTGACACACCAAAAAAAATAAACACTGGGGGCAACTGTTTCATACACATGAACAGGACCTAATATGCAAGGACACACACTACTTTGTTGTTGAAAAGCAGATCTTTGACCGATCCAGCAGAAATTTTCAGAGATTTTAGGGACAGCTAGAAAGTGAATCTTGACTTTACAAAAATTTCTTAACTTCTTTAGCAATGAAGTAAGAAAATAGTAGTTAAAACACATTCTCTTCTTGGAATTTACACTACAAGTTCTGCAAAGAGTATAAATTAGATTGATGTGTTTTGACAAATGTCAGAAACGTGTTGAAACTTAAAGGCATTCAACAAATATTTCAGAAAACACAGGAAAACATTTGGGTAAATTATAAATTCTTACAACAAGAGGTGATCCAAGAAAAAATAGAATAATTAATTGTAAACTTAAAAAAGTAGACTCACATGCAATTGTAGTAAAAAAATTATATGGCTATTTGGTAATTTATGAAATATAGGCATGAACCAATTCTAGTGAAAATCTATCAAAAATTTATTATGCTACTGCAAAGGAATTCAGATTTATGACACAGCTTTACAGCTGCCCATTGGATGGCCAAAATTTAAGAAAACTTTCAATTATATTACTACAAAGCTTCAAATACAATTGAGAAAGACTGATGACTCATTCTTGTACTAGAGTCTTTACAAACTCTCTAAGGAATGTCAGCCAAACATGTATATGGTATTTCTATCATTAACCTTCACTTATTTATGTATATATTTTAAGAACCAATTTATTAAGAGTTCATTAACTACAGACGGCACAGCATACCATAAACTCAAACACCATCTCTGAGAGAACTGCTCAATGAACTGCAATCTAAGTCATCTTTAGAGAGCAGCTTCTGACTTTCACAGTAAATAGAGGTCATCTGCTTTGCTATTATGGTTTGATAAATTTTAATTGAACTTCGTTTTTTCCTCATGTGTCAACATACAAATAATTGCTTTCTTTTCCTTATTTACAAATGATTTATGAGAGACAGTGCAGTAATGTTCTCAATGAGTAAGGAAGGTACATTACTTTTTTTTCAGAACAGCTTCAGATTAAGAATTTAAATGCCCAGATATGCACAAGCACATTGGAGATCACAGCACTGTTTTCTGCATTGACTCATATTCTGTACAGTCTCTGCCATGTTCAAATCTTGACACTTTTTCATCCATTTCTCAAAGGGCCTCTTTCGAAAGGAAAATGAACAGGCAGAGTTCCTGAAGTGTAATTATACCACTAGATCTATGCCGATATATTCCATGTGTGGGCATAAGTTCTGGATAATTACTCTGCTTTTCTGATAAAATGGTGGGACTGACAAAAGAAAGCAGAAATCTTTAAGTAGAGAGAGGCTAAGTTATGAAAGACTCAGCAAGGAATTATAGTTTCTACTTGATACAGAATAAAGGAGAAAATATTTGTTCTCAAAGAGAGCAAATAAATGTATTATCCTTAACTTGAAGAAACTAACACAAAGGTTTTCAAGCTTGAAAGCTTATAAAGGTTTTCTCAGTTTTTAGGAATTGGTTTAACAAATACTACACATTATACTCTACAAATTTGCCTTCATTTTATTATGACTAATAGCCTATAAGCCATTACATGAAGTTATATTATATACAGCCAAAAACTTGCTTGTGTGTTTGCATAATATGCAGCTAACATGGAAACTGGGCATAGAAGAGTTCAAACAAGCTGGAAGGAAGAACTCTCATTCCTGTCAGGCTATAGCACAACTCATGGACAGTGGGAAAGCATCCTAGAAAGAAAAAGCACTGCAGCCTTCCACCAGCTCTGTGCTGCAGGCAGGAGGGGAGAGGTAGCTGGGGAGACAGGCAGGGATGGCAGCAGCCTGATCAACTGGACATCTCCACATCAGATGTTCCCTCACACCTACAGCTCTGCTGTTCTCACCACAGGCTGCTTCAAAGCACACTCTGGGAACAGAGATCATGCACAGATAACATTCACATTCTGCAGCTGTTTAATCTTGTGCTCAGCTTGTCTACCTAGACTTGAACAAATCCCTTTAAAATCCTTCAACAGGAGCAAAGTAAAGGATGATGGAACATCCAGCACTTCTTAGATAAGAGGTTACACATAAAGTTATTCAGAGTCTATGCATATTTTACACCATTTCTTCTGTAACTTTGATAAGTAGATGCTAAAATTCTAAATAAAGAGCCTATAATTATGCCTTGGAAGTTGGAATTTTTTATATGTTGCAGTAAGAGCAGCTATTACTTCTCATCTGACTACCAAGTATCTGTTTAACATTCCTGTGTGCCTAATATAGCCTTTGCTCAATCCTTCCCTAACAAGGCAAAAAGCTTAACAAGAAAAGGTGATTACAAAGTGCAGCATGATCACCTTCAAGCCAAGATTTGACTAAAAAAGTTACCAAGCAGCAAGACTAAAATGCCTGTGAAGTTCAGCAGAAATTCAAAAGCCTACTGAAACCTAAATAATAAGTTTTAGGACAGAATTAAAACCCTGTAAAACGTCAAACAAAATGCAAAATTGCAAAGACAGATTGAAAGTACTGTTTTGAGAAGTTTTAGAGAGACACATTGTTACACTTATTAACAAACAGTACTCACTAACTTGCAATTCCACAATGAAATTCCACACTTTTGTGTTTGGCTTCTGTACACTGAGGGTAATATGCTCTGACAGAAATGAACACATAAGAACAAGACTTTTCTCACATTACCTTCCACAATAATTGTAAAAAAGAAACAAAAGTGGTGACTAACAAACTTCACACTTCATGTCAAAGTGAAGACAGTCTCCTAAAAAAAAACAAAAAAAAAGCAAAGTGTGAAACATCATGTGCATAGGTACATTAAACATTTATCTTTGCAAAATACTGCCTAAAATTTCAAGTTCTACAAGTGTCTTCTGCAGCTCAAGTCCTAAGTGTTGGGGACATACAGATGTAGAACCTTAAGAACTGGTATGCATCAAAAATGCCAGCAGGGCAGCCCTGAATTGCAAGAAAACAGGATCCTTACCTACTTTTGATATTACAAAGAACACAATCCCTTCCTTATTAATTGACTATAGCAGGTTCACATGAGGAACAAGAACCTGATGATGTTAAATTCTGATTTTCTAAGCTATGCAGAGAAAGGCACTATTTCTTCAGTGCACATTCCTAAGCAAGGAATTTAAACATTAGAACTAGGAAGGTAATGGAAGAACATACAGGCTAGTTGGCCTTAAAATAATCTAGAAAGATAAGGCGCCTCCATGTTATGTCTTGTGAAAACCCAGTATCTTTCCTTCCTTAAATGGATACAGCATTATTATTGTAATAAAACAAAACATCATTTTACATAAAATTTCTTTATAATTTTTAAACTCAGATCCTATAAACACATTCAATAAAATCCACTGTTATATAGGAAAAGAAACATTATACAAAATAGAGCCATAAGTTTTATTGCCTAGAAGAGCTGGAGTTTTTATTATTATTAATGTGAAATGTTGCTAAGCTCTGTTTTAGGGATATCCTGAATCAACAGGAATCACACACATTGCTAAGGAGTCTCAAATTTGAGTCCCCAACAGAAGTGGCACCAAGAGCAGAATTAATGCTTACTCAAAATTAGCTTTTGATCACCTGTCAAGCATGGCTGAGAGTTTGTAAACTGTTAACAGGGAGCAGTAGCTAAATTCATGCTTTTCACCTCTTTGATTAAGAGGTAACTCATTAAGAGGGACCCCATAAGCCCCCACTGAACTTAACACTTACAGCAAGTTCAGACCTTTTCCACAGTTTACCAAATTTTCATAACTGCTTTAAAAGACCCAACAAAATGGAAGATGCATGTTTTAAGACAAAAGCATGTGTTTATCCATCTTCTATTCCATAAAGACAATGCTCACTGAATATCCTGCACATCAAGACACAAAATCACAGAATATTTTGAGTTGGAAGGGACCCACAAGGATCATGAAATCCAACTCTTAATGAATGGCTTAGGGATTGAAGCTACAACCTTGGCATTATTATTGTAGGACTTTACCCTTACAGAACATTTAATTTACCAAGTGCAAAAAGTTATGATAAATTTAAGCCACCAGAAGACATGGAGACTGCAATAAAAATTATGGTTTAAAAGTAAATATCATATTCTACTCTATTCATAGAGCAGAAACTTAAGCATGTTTGCCCTTTGTTTCCATTATTAGGAAATAAATATACTTTCCATATGGTGTAACTTTAAACATACCAGCTCTAATCTGACATTTAAGGAATACTCATTGAAAAGACTTTTGTTAATATCATTATGATTTTCAGCTAACAGCACTGAGAACTTTTAGAGTCTCCTTTTTAAAATTTATTTACCATTCCAACAGTCTTAGAGTTGATGCTGTCATCTTGCAGAACCATTTTTCAGCCAGTTACATGAAGATCTTCTGAAAAACAAACATTAAAAATGTTCTTGTCATGACACTGTACTTTGATTTTAAAATGTTGCAGTACCCTAGATCATGTAAGAAGAGTCACCACTTCAATTTATGAAATTAAAAGATATAAAAAGCAGTCTCACTGTGTAGTCTACAGTGCATGTTCACACAGCTGACTGCACTGAAGCCAACAGGCTCAGCAGCCTGTCCAACTCTCCTCTTCTGAGCAACATGCAACAAGCAACTTCTGAGGACACGAAATAAAACTGCACCATTGATACTTCATGTGCAGGCTTATTTGGACAGCATCAAATGTTTCTTTGTGCAGATTATTTCCACATTACAAGCTCCGCCCAAGAAGAGAAAAATCACATGAAATTCTCAAACTTTTACTGCACTGACAATTAGGGAAGAGAATATTATAGGCCAAAGAATTGCCAAATCATTGCAAAACAGAAGTATTGCTGTTCTGGCTGTTTCAGGAGGAAAATACACAGCCTGTCTCTCCCCTCCACCACCAAAAAATAGAAAAAAAGAATATGGCAAGAATGCCAAAAGACACAGAACAGCATCTCAGTCACAAGCCATGGTGCAAGCAACTGGAAATTCTTCCTTGTATTTACTCAAGATTATTTCATATACAATTTGAAAGACAACATATCAAGATAAGGCTTGCAGGCAAAATAAATTGGTTTAGTTTTTCCAGTTATACCAGCTGCTCCAACAATACAAGTTCTGGGATACAATCTCCTCCCCCTTTTAACATGTTCTGTCATCAGGTGATTCTTGTTTCATATTGGATTGCTTTTGAGATAAGAGAAACAGAGACGCTGCTTTCACTTTAACCAGAAAAAAAAAACCCTGAAAGTAAAATGATTTACATTTATATGTCAAAATCTGTAAGCTTACGTTAAAGCAACATTAATCTTACACAATTCTGATGTCTACTCAACCTCCAAAGGGTACCACGAGGTGAGAACAAAGGCAAGAATATTCAGAAGAGATGGAAAAGTGAGCCTTATGCAACATGACTATTACATTCACTGCAGCCCTGTCATTTTTGCTCAAAGAAAGTTTCCTGTAGGATCTTAGAATATAGCAAAGCAAAAGATCCAAAAAAGCAACCAAGTTTTGCATCTCTAAGTACCACTCTACTTGAGTTCTGCAAGTAGAGATCACTGCTCCCATCTGCATAGAAAGTTACACAAGACCAAAGTCTGCACAGAAATACATTCATTTTACTACTAAAATAAGATAATTTAGCTTAATTAAAGGTATGTTACATACCAACAGATTCCTAAAACAGTCATGCTATCAAACTGTCATGGTACAGCTGGATATGGGTATTTGAGGAATAAAAAGAACAAGAATGTTTGAACATTTTCACCAATGAAATGAAAGCTTCCTATTCAGCACTGACTCAAAATTCATGAAACAATGCTTCAAACAAATTCTCCTATACAGAATGAGTAGTGCAAAGTATTAATCTGTTTTATATCTCAGTGTCCCTACCAGCTACCAGCCCATCCAAGCACACAGTTCTCAGTAACTCCTGCAGCACCCCCAGCAAGGCTGTGACCCTGCTGGACTTGAATTCTGACTGAATGAGTTGGAAACACCCCAGTTTCAGGTCAGCAGAGTGAAAGCTGACAAGCAGAACATAACACTGACCTCCTTGTTATTCTTGTCCAGCAACAGTAGGAGAAAAAACTCCATGTCAAGCTGCCAAGGCCTCTCTAAGCTTCACCACGTACAGAGCAATCCCAGCCACCAGCAGCTCCACATTTAACATCAGCTAAGGATTACAAATGACATCCATTTCACATGCTGCAGATCTAATCTTGTCTAGAGCAAGGACTAAACATATCGTGCTTTGTCACAGGATATACAGACACAGATTCCTGATAAGAACCAGCAGGGCAGCTTGCACAGAGACACCCTGGCAGCTGGAAGCTGAGCCTTCCAGGCAAGGTAGAAATCCACGAAATCACTGCACTTGGAGTGAACAGAGGTCTCCTTCCTGCTCACAGATATCTTTGGGGGAAAGTAGCAGGAATAAAGGGAAAGAAATGCGTAAGTCTTCTTAATGCACTCAGAGAAAAGTGAATGCCCAAGAGAAAAGATATATGGCTCAAGCCCTGGGGACCTCGGGGGAGAAAGAATGACTAGAAACTCACAACTAGAACACTGGAGACTGCAGGGGGAAAGGAAAGGGAGCCACAGCCCAAACAGGAGAAGAATGTACCCCTCACAACCCCAGCCAGGCAGGACAGTGGTGCCAGCTCAGAATCACTGAAACAATTTGGTTGGAAAAGATCTCTGAGATCATCTAATCCAACCCATGGCCAAACACCACTGTGTCAACCAGACGGTGGCACAGGCTTTCCTTAAACACCCCCAGGGATGGCAACTTCACCACCTCCCCGGGCAGCCCATTCCATTGTTTAATCAACCTTCTGTAAAGAAATTCTCCCAAATGTCCCAACCTGAACCTCCCCTGGCGCAGTTTAACACCGTGTGCTCTTGTCCCGTCACCGCTGCCTGGGAGCTCGACCCCCGCCTGGCTCCTGTCAGAGGGTTGTGCAGAGCAACAAGGTCTCCCCAAAGCCTCCTTTACCCCAGGCTAAACTCCCTCAGCTCCCTCTGCCACTGCTTACAGGACGTGTGCTCCACACCCCTCAGCAGCTCCGCTGCCCTTCTCCGGATACGCTCCAGAGCCTGCGAGTCTTTCCTGTAGCGAGCGCAGGGACCGGGCAGGGCACGGCGGCCGAGGCGTGGCCCCACCGGCGCCGAGCACAGGGCCACAGTCACTGCCCCGGTCGCGCTGCCCGCACTGCCGCGGGTACAGGCTCGCTCTGGGAACTGCGGAGCCCGGCACACATCCCCCGCCCACCCAGGGGAGCTCCCCCGGGCCGGGGAGCGGAGAGCGCGTTCCCCACACCGCTGTCACGGGCGGCCGGGGCCGAGGGCCGGCGGGACGCGGGGCACTCGCACACCCCCGGGCCGGCCGGGCATGGCCCCCCCTCCCGCACGAAGGCACAAAGTTCCCTCCCAGGCCCGGCCCCTCCCTGTGGGGCCTCTCGCCCGCGGTGCCTCCGGCAGCGACGAAACACGCCCGTTCCGGCCCCGCTCCCGTTCCCGGTACCTGAGGCCGCGCCGGGCCTGGCGCCCCCCGCGCTCCGTCCGGCGGCGGCACCGCCCGCCCGCGCCGGACGCCCGCAATCCATCCCCGAGCCCGCGAGCGACCGCCCCGCCCGCCCCGCCCACGGGCCGGCCCCATCGACCCGCTCGGCCAGCAGCTCCACACCCCTGTCCTGCTGCCCGCCCAACCCGGCTGCGGGAGGGGCGGCGGGGGAGAGCGGCACCGGGACGGGCGGCGTAGACATCCCTGTCCACACCACTGTCACCATCATCATCCCCATCCACATCCCTGTCCACACCACTGTCATCATCCCCATCCCCATCCCCGCCCTCACCACCATCACCATCACTATCCACATCCCTATCACAGTCAGTATCACCATCCCTATGCCCGTCCCCATTCCGATCCTTGTCCCCATCCCTGTCCCTATCCTCGTCCCCATTGCCTTCACCGCCCCCATCCCCATCTCCATCTGAGGCCAAATCGCTTCCCCCCTCCTTGTCCTCATCCCTATCCCCGTGTCCATCCCCGTATCCATCCCGGCCGCAGCCCAAGGTTGCGCTGTGGTGCCCGCTGGGCCCCGTGTCCCGCCGGGCAGCCCCGCTCTGGGCACGGCTCTGGGGCCCCTCCCGGCTCCTGCCCGGGGGAACGGGGCTGCGGAGGGAGCGCTGTGCACAGCGGGGAAGAGCCAGAGCTGGCTGCTGACCCGGGCCTGCCGGTCCCGACAGCAGCGGGGCCATCCACCTGCGGCCCCGGGAGCGCAGCTGGCCCCGGGAGCAGCGCCGGCTCCTCCGAGGGCATGGACACTCTACGGGGGATTGGCAGAACAGCTCTGATGGAGCAGAGCTTGCTCTGCAGGCACGGACATTTACACAGCCTCTTCCAAAACTTTAAGAGAAGCAAGACAGAAAAAAAAAAAATACCACCCACAAAAAACCACAAAAACCTAAAATACGGAGGAACAGAGAAGGCAGGGGAAGAGAGCACGGAGTGAAGAACTAGAGATGGAGAAGTGGAAATGGAGCGTGAAACTAGTCTGTCAAAGAAAAAAAAAAAAAAAAACAAAAAAAGGGGAAGAAGCAAACCCTAAGTGTGCAAGACCCTTGAGAAATGTCCTAAAGTGCAGTGAGGTGGTGGAATCTTAGTTTCATAGTTACCATAATCTTTACACTCTGTGATACTAAGTCTCACAGGACCTGAAAGCAGTAGCAACTATTAAATTTTTGCTTCACTATCAACACACTTTAAAGAGCGTAAAAAAGTGATATTGTGTAGACATGCAAGCTAAATTAAAGCAAAATTTCAAGATGTATATGTTAGTGAATAATGAGCTGCAAAAGGAAATGCTAGTCTATCAAAAACATTGAATTAAATGAACTTTCACAGGATAAGATGAAGTTGCAAAATCAGATTCTGGTTCTGTTTGGTTCGGTTTTGTAGTCAATGTTAGAATTCTCTGTAGTCAGTGTTGATTACTATTTAAGAATTAAGTTCACAATACCAACCTAAAGATAACTAGGTGTATGTCACATCTTGCAGATTATTCAGTATTCACCTGCTAACAGAAATAAAGCTTTTGGCAAAATTTAGCTATTACATATTTTGGAAATTTTACAACAATACTGTTAGGAAACAATAGGAAGCAATGTATACACATGAATAAAAAGGTGTTTAATTGTTATTAGGTGATACATATGATATAGCTGTGAAGTAATTTTAAATGCTACTCACACTTACAAACTGTTGAAATCAAACATGATATTTTACCTTTCCTATAGGTTAGGGATAGAAAAAATCCATTCCCTCTCATATAAAAATGTGATAGCTTATCATCATATATCTGGAGGACTTTTGCTGTTGGGCTTGAGTTATTCCCTGTAGATAAACAAAAGTTACTTCTTCAAAAGCAAACAAACAAAAACAAAAAACAAAAAACAAACAAAAAATCCCACCCCAAACTTGAAGAACTTTTAGTGTGAAACTGGTTTGGGCTTTTTTTTGTGAGCCTGAATTTCATAAACCAGCTGTATTTTAATTTATATACAGTAGCACTAAGAGACATCCAACAAGTTTGATGCCCCATAAAAATGGTTTTTAGAAGAGTAAGATACAATCCCTACCCCAAAGCATTTATAGCATAAATGGCACAAGGACATGCAGTGAATTATACTTATGGTTCAAACTGTCCTTTTTTGATGTACTCTGAGTGTACATTATAAATAAAGTATTGATTTGTTCTTCTGGCCTCACTATCACTATCAGACAAAATGAAATTGCCAAAATGTGCAGCATGGTGCTTTTACATGAAATTGTGACTTTACAACTGCCTAAAGAGATTTTAGGTAAACTGAATTTCTTAGACAAAGCTTCAGGAAAGTAGCATTCTGCGGAATTCAGAGAAGTTGAAAAATATAGACAATATAACAGAAAAAACATGTGTGTATCTCACAGCCTCTAATTTTCTTGGGTCTAGCAGATCTTTGTTTAGTATTTATACAGAGACTCAGTAAACTTAAACAGCTTATCCAAGGTCACTCAGTTCATCAGCAGCAAAACCTGAAGAGAAAACCAAAGAGTTATGACTACAGTACTGTGACAGAGATACTGCATGTAATACTTTCCTATATCTAATAGTGCCTTTACTAAATAATATATTGAAAAACATGATACCTAATTTATATTAAAATGGGGGCATGTGTTATATGAAAAAAAAAAAAAATCCCTGCTGCATTAGTACAGGGAGAATAAATAAGGCAGCAGGGAAGGTTGAGATTCCCAGGCTCTTACCTGATTAAGAGAAAAAACTTGGTTTGCTGCCCCTAGAAAATTCTTTCCCACAGTGATCAGCAGTAGTGATGACAAAATACCTGTGATATGCAGATTTTCTCTCTTTTAATGCTTTAGTCTCCTTTGACAGTGGAAAGCACATGAAATCCCACCTGAATTAAGAGCAGCTTTCTGGGTGTAGCTCCATGTGGACTCTCATGTGTATGAGTTTTCTTCTTTAGGAGGCAATGCAGCAGTTTGCACCTCAATATGGCAGCACAGTTAAATCCACCTTGTAAAGTTCTGATTTGAAGCATCTTGACTGGGGCAGGCAAACAGGAGGGCACTGTTGTCCTTCAGGTGGAGTGCCAAGATTTCCTCATCACGGGATGAAGCACTTACACTGTGGTTCCTGGGGAATTTTGAGAGAAACAGGTCAGCATTGTCTAAAGCTTAGAAGTTTGTAGTTATTACACTTAAAAATATCACAGGACTTCTGTATTTTTAGCTCTTGATTAAGTAATTTCCTTCCTATTGTAAAATTCATGTGATGATCTTGTGTCTTCTCTGAAAGAAACTGTTATGAGAATGATTTGTCTTTTGTTTTTACTGTGCCTTTTTCAGGAATTAGATTTTAGTAAACACATTTAATAGAACAATACAAATCTTGAAAGTGTACACATACTACATATTTATTTTTCCTACTGTGAATATTTTAGTTACATGCATAGCATTTTTGCAGGCAAAGCAAAATTCTATTTCCCAGCATCACTGTAATATTTTCATAAGATAAAACATCCACAAAACATGCAAATCTTCTAAATTGCACTTCTCAAGAAAATTTGAATTTAGTTTCTGCTCATATATGTTCTACTTACAAGAACATAAAAGCTGATTTGGAAGAAATAGATCAGATCCCAAGAATGAAATTTAATACTCGATCTCAGAGCTTTACAAAGGAATTGAACCTACTTATTTTAGAGAAATGCCTCCTTCAAAAGGATTTGGAACAGATCTTTGATGAAAAAAACGTTCATGTTGCTGAACAAGCAAAGCAGCAAAAGAAACTGTATTAAAAATTCAAAGTGACAAAGTCGGTTTTGATCAACTTCTGCTTCTCCTTAGGGAAAGGACACAGTCTGAGTGTTCAGGAGTAGACTCAGTGTAGCTTGCAGACAGTGGAGTGTTCTCCTGTCCAGTTGGGTTAGACCAAAAGTCCATCCAGCTCAGAATATCCAATGTTTCATAATGGATGCCTGGGGAAAATGGTGTTGGAAACAAGGGACTGGTTTCCATAGCACATGCTTCTAGTTTTTAGAAACAAGTGGGTACCAGCTCCTGACCTGAAAGGATGTAATTCAGCCAATGCATTTAATAGCTCTGATGGACCCATGAATTTGGCAAATCACTTTTGTGAACCCAGTAACACCAAAGTTGTTATGGATTTACTGAGGCAGTCTTGTGACATAAGAGAAAATGTTCTGTTTTGCTTGGGTTTAGGCCCCTGGATAATAATCTTATCACACAAGTTGTAATCCTTGTTTCATTTCATCTTCTTTGCATTATTTGTGTTTTAACTGTTTTATATTTGTCCTCAACTGTCTTTGAGTGCTCTCACATCCTAAGTCCAGCTTTGCAAGAAGCCTCTTGTGACTGAGGGAGTGATTTTATTGCTCAATTATCCTCACTGCCTTCCTTTCCTTCTGGTCCAATTCTTGAGAGGCTGAAATGAAAACATTCATATGAATGCATGAAATATAGTTAGACTGTTAAAGTTATGATTTCCAATCTGTTTTCAGTCCCTTTTCTGAGTATTTACAAACATTTTGTGGTTTTGACCTTGCTGAGCTGTTACATGGCTGTTTTCTTAATGTTTTACCTGATGACAATCTCTAAGAAATCTTAGTGCTTAAAAAGGTGTTATTTTTTATAACATCTATGCTGATCACCATGAGAACTACTGGTACTTACAGGAAAAAAGTTACTCTGCAGATGTAATACAAGAAAAAAAACAAAAATACTTTTGAATTTTTTATCAACCATTACTTTTAATAGCTGTAGAAAATTAATTGGAACTGAGAGCTTTTTCTGCTTCCTACTGAACATTACTTGCAAATATTAGCTTGTAATAAAATTACAGATGAGTAAAACAACTCGTTTGTGGAACTTGCCGTCACTTACTTCAGTCTCTTTACTCTGCTGATTTATAACAGGAAAGAAAACAGGAAGCTTAATTGGCAATGGGATTTCCCAGACTGAAAATTATTAAATTGCTATCACTCAATTATTTTCGGTAGATGAGTTGTGACCATTAATTGTTATAAAAAGGACAATTTAAAAACCATTTCCAAGCCTATTCAAGCAACCCAAAAAGTAAATGGAAAGTAAACCTTTGGAAGTGTTCTGAATTACTGAATTACCATGCCATTGAGAGAAATCACATGTGGGAGTGGACTGCACGTGTAAAATTCATGCATGTTGACAACCAGAGAGCCCTTTGAACACCAGGGCTGGCAGAAATGCATGTGTGAACATGAATACCTGTCCTGCTGGAGACGTGAGCCAAAAACACCAAACAGGCCTTAACAGAGAGCCAAAAGTGAGTTTTATTTACATTGAATATCCCCATGAAAGCAGCTCTTCTAAAGGTCAAGTCAAGCAGTTCTCTCAGCACAAGTCCAACCAGATGGAACTGCTGATAATGTGACCCCGCATTTTCAGAACACAGAACAGATTTTTACATTTGTGCTTCTGCACATTCCTGGGTGAATAATCACAATGATTCAGGGAGGCACATTGCAACATAAGGTGGTATTCAAAGGGAATGGAAGCATTGCCCAATATGGCAATAGGGAACTGATCCCTTGCTGGGAATGCATAATGCTCCAGAGAAGGCAGGGATTCTCCTGGGAAGGGCCTAAAGCAAAGGAATCAATGTCCCATGTGGATTCTTACCCCAGTAGCAAGGGAGACCTTCTGTGTGTATGTGGCTTCTGTAGAAAGAGCCCACAAATGGATTAAACTGGAAGCTGCTCTGATGGGAAACACAAAGTTTTGTTTTTCACTTCTTCTAATTTTAAGACCACTGGTCTTAGTGCAGATGCTCTTAAACTGCACCAAAAATGAAATTTTATGGACAGAGCTACTCGTTTGGGGCTTTGCTGGTGCATTATTTTTAGATCAAAAGGTTTCCAAGTGTATTGTTCATAAAGGTCAAGTCTGTTGGCTTGTTAGGATGGCACACCAAATTGAACAGGCATGTAGTGCTGCAAATAGAGATTTTAATGCCCCTATTCTCACAGTAAGGACTAACAAAATTAATGTAATCTGTTTGTCTAGAAGATTTTGTCCAATTTACATATTCATTAGCATAATTTACCAGAGTGCTTGCTTTTAATACTGTTTTTTAAAGCAGCAGAGTGAGAGAAACACTTGGATACAAGGTGTTAGTTTTGATATATTTTTGATACTGGACATGTGAAGACCACATCATTAAAAATTGGCTGTGGCCCTCTTCAAAGACATCCACATGATCCTTACAGTATCAGACACAGCACTGCAGAGCTGCAAATCAGCTTTTATACTTTTTGGTGATTCATTAAGGTATTATTTCAGGAAAATTTCCTACAGTCTTTGAGCAGTACAAGCAATTTTACAGAAATGAGTTAACAGTTTCTTTATATACTACCAAACAGAAACAATAAACCCTGTATGGAGGCACCCAGCATTCAGAAATAATGCTTTGAAATAGTTTCCATTTTGTATGCAAGCAGCATTGTCACTAGAAATAGATCGAGTTATACACTTATTGAAGAACACAGTATTTTTAAAGTGTTCCACTGCTGACTAACTTAAGTGGCATTGTATATTGTTTCTAAATAAATCATACATCTTAATTAGAAGCTTGGACTGCAGATAGCTGTGATAATTGAAAAAGATGCTGCACGAGCTGTTCATTGCCTTCCCCCAGCTCTGGTGGAGAGAATGTTCCCTGTTCTGTGAGAGAACATTCCCCATCCTGCTAGAAAGAAGGCAGCCAAATAGTTTAACCCATCAGGAGTATTTTTAGTTATGTTCCATTTTGTCTAGAGACAATTGGAGAGTGCTCATCCATGCTCCTCTGATAGAGCTGTGGATGCCATAATATCCAGATGATTGATACCATATATTCAAGCAGCACCCTGCCACATCCAGAGAAGGACACCTGTGCATGTGAGTTCCAAATTCTCCTCCTAGCCCTCTTCTCCTCCCTTCATTATCTTAAAGTAAATACAATAAGAGTAATGTGGCACAATGACCACAGATGTGATATAATGACCTTATCACATCTATTGTCTTCTGAAAGCTAATCTGAGGAGTCAACAGTTTGGGTCAGCTGAAGAGAATATATTTTTATCAAAAGTCACACACCAAGGAGAAATCCAAGCACATAAAATACGAGCATTTCTAAACAATCCTCTTATGAAAAGCCATTTAGAATGAGAGGTCAAATATTAGCAGCCAAACCCTCTCAAAAGTTGATAAGCAATGGTGAAAGCCAGAAAAATGTCTCAGAACAGAAACTCATTTGTTTACCTGTCACTCATTCAATTACTTGCAGTTTCAAGTGGGTGGGTAGCAAAAAACCCCCATGGTGCCACTGCACTCTCTATGACTCTTCATGCTACTTGTTTTGTGAAATGACCCACTAGGTTCACCTTGATCCTCTTTTCCAATCCAGATTTCCTTGCTCTGGTACTTGGCACTGGTTTAAGGCTCAGTTTTGCCCTTGTGGACTTCTGTGCTCTGCTGAAAAGCTCACATAACAGTTAAACACCTGCTAAACTGCAAACTGGTGACACACTGGTTTTATTAAGCACATTGCTGACATCCTTGGAAAAAGAAAAAATAAAAGGACCACTAAATTAAAACCAGTGATTTTACATAAATTTTCGAGTTATCAAGGCTTTTACTCAAATTAATGTTCATGACACAGTGAGAGTGGAAGTTGATGCAGGTCAGGCATGCACAGCTGGGATTGATACAAGTTCTCAGTTCAGTTGAAGTGCATAAGTCACATGAAAAAGGCAGCAATCCACATTTGTTCCAGCCAAGGAAGTAAATAGGTGCAATAGAGAACACATAATAATCTTTCTATTACACAAGGAAGCCCAGATTTTCTGATCATGGGCAAACTATGCACTGCTATTCCTTGGCTGCAGGTGTGACTGTGTGGAGCCTGTGCAGTACAGATACAACTCCAGGACAGAGGTTTGTGCCCTGCTTTGCAGTTGGAGGGATTCTCCTGCCATCCTTCTGCTAGTTCACTTTCAGTGGCAATATAAAGGATTAAGAAATTATGAGTAAGAACAGAAAAACAGCATGCAGATAGCCAATTTTGAATGGAAAAGCAAGCTGTAAATAGGAATGCAGCTTCCCTCAACTTTTGCAGATTTTGCCTCAGCCCAGAACATCAAGTTCTTAAGGCATCATATTTTCAGTTAAATTATTTTTCTAGGTTTGTCTTTTGATACATAATTCGCTGTTATTCCTACCAAATAAAATGGGCAATAGTGGTGTTATCATCATAACAGTCTAAGGACATAAACAAGCCCCAGTTTATAAGTTTCTCTCTTCCTTACACACCTTGTTTCAGTGCACCAAGAATTATAGCTGGGTTTTTTTTCCCATCCTTCATTTAGAAAAAGTATGGACTAATCATATTTTGAAAGTTAATGGTTTTAGTGTATCTACATTGAACTCTTGGAGAGCAGCCACATCAAATGAGTTCCTGGTAATTTGCCATGACTTCACCATGTGCAGCTCCATGAAATTACATGCCTCCCATATGGCTGTTGCTATAGCTATGCCAAAATCAACCAATTACACTGTAATCTTGCTTGTGGCCCTTCTTGGAGGAAATCTACACACATCCTTTATCTGCGTAGATAAAATGTTTTGGGTATTTTTAGCTCTCTGTAGTATTCTCTCAACTACTGGAAAACTTATTTATATTAAAATACTCAGAACACGATGGTTAAGTGATTAAGCAGTGTACTTCATAATAAATACTTAGCAATAAAGGAATATTGTCTAATGGCTAACCTAGACATGATTTTTCTTGGCTGTCTCTCTAACTTTTGTTGTCATGTTTAGCTGGGCTTAAGGGCTGTTCAGTGTGATGTACTGGATTTTAAGGTGCCTTTTAAATTCAGTTTATACCAATCTGATTAGCAACATGCCGATCCAGGCATCAGACTCTCAGCCCTCCTGGGCATTTCCAAAATCCTTCCACCCCTGGAATCTCCTTTTGGATTGCTTTTTTTTTTTTCCTCTTGCACTTTGCTGCACTTCCCAGGCCTGGATCTATATATAGATTCACAGCCCTTGTTCTTTCTGCATGTTCAAGGGCAGGCCATTAACTGCATGTAAACGATCCAGAGTGAGCAGGATGCTGAAAAGCTTCCCACACAGCTTAGCAAGGGATTTGTAATGCTTTTGTCTAGGTACACACTTCTTCAGGCTGAGGTACTTGTGGGAAATTTTAATACTTAGCGCTGCTGTAGCTGGTAAACCATACAAAACATCTTGGAAAACTGTGGAGCCCCACGACTGATTTGTATAACACCTGCAGAAAGCTGTCTGCAAATTCCTTCCTTCTGAATCAAACTGTTAGACTGCATCTCTGTTTACCTGTTGATTAATAGAAACACTTTCCTCCTGACTTTAATCCTCTCATTCCTTATCCATTTGTATTCATCTGCATTCCCTTGCTCTGTGTTTACATTGTAAACTGCCTGGAGGCAGATGGAAACAGAAGGAGGATGCTCTGCAATGGTAATTACTTCTGTTAGCATGGATGTTTAGGAGAAGATCACCTGCAATCCAACTGTGCTTACAAACGCTGGACTTGGTGCCTCATTGAAGGATGCTGTTGCTGTATAGGATTTCACAGAATCATAAAGGTTGGAAAAGACCACTAAGACCAGCTCAGCCACCACCATGCTCACAGCTAAACCATGTCCCCAAGTGCCACATCGACATGCTTTTTGAACACTTCCAGAGATGGTACCAGATAAAGGCAATTCAGGCTTTTGTTCACTCCCATTCCTTTGGTAAGATTGAGAATATACCAAGACATTTCTTCCACACATTAAAAATTTTGGTTCTGGTACACCCTGAAACAATAAAAAGCTTTTCATAACACAGGAACCGACTTCTTGCCAAATAAGGATGAAAAGATTCAGAAAATTACACCATGAAAACAGACTGTAGGCTTTTCTACTGCTCTTGTACCAAAAGGTTGGAAGTAAAGGTTGGAAAATCTTTCCATGAAAGAAATATACCAATCAGCACAGCAATCCTGCTGGATCTAGCTGAATTTCAGCTTTATAAGCTCAATTCTGTAATTTGAGCACAAGACTTCTGTGCTAAAAATATCCACCAAGATAATCTAGATGCCAATGCATAAAACTACAAAAGGTCTATACAGAAACCAGAATTGAAATTTAGATTAATCTATTTGAATTTGGATGAGTTATATATCAAACTTGTGTTTATGGTACAACAATGTGAAATAATATTGCTTAAAGAGAAATCTTGCCCCCTTTTTTTATTGGGCTGGTGCCTGTATCCACAGCCATCTGAAAACTGCATCTGGCAAGGCTAATAAAATGAAACAGGAGATCTCAAGGCCAAGGTCTTTCAAACCCTTCTCTGGCAAAACTGTGACTCGTTTGGCACCTTGATACTGAGAGAAATCCTATGCTTTTTGGTCCTCAAATGTAAATTCCACTGTAATTCAGTAAATTAAAATGCACCAGCACTGCTCTTTTTCAATGTCATTCTTAATGCAGACTCAGGAAGAACACACACTGATAGTAAGAGATTGCAAAGGAGCTGCTTAACAGAGTTGTTTCACTTTCCATATGACCTGAAGCACTTTTTTGTTCTGCTCAACCCTTTTGTTCTGCTCAGTGCCCCACCACTTCCCAGAAAACACTTGTACTCACAGGGAGGAAAAGATAAATTCAGCAATGGCATATTTTCTGTAGAGTGCATTACACTAAGTGCTTTTGGGTGTGATTTAAAGTTTTATAGTGAAATGATGCTTCTGCCAGCAGAAAGTCTCCAGCATGCTATCACAGCCATTCTACTCTCTGTCCTTTGCCTTTGCCATTAAGGTTAATAAGACTAATCAGGAGCATTATTTGGAAATATTATGTAATAAAGACTGGCCAGCTATGGAACACTAATGATTGGTCTGTTCAAATCTCACTGCAGCTGGGTAAATTAACTCTGGTCCTGATCCCCTCTGTGCTGTATGGCCTGGACACGACCTGCCAGCTCCATCCTTTCCACATGCCTCAGGTTTTTGGATCTTGTTTTGTGCTCCTCTGGGAGGGTACTTTAACTTCAGCAGCTGGAGCCCAAAGCTGCCCTCTCATTCCGGAATTCCATCTGCCAGATGCAGCAGTTGAACCTGCTGCATGTATAACCCTGACTACCACATAATAAAACTGAGAGGAGAGTGAAAAGTCCACATGGTGGTTTATATCCTGACTGTATTTATTTTAGATAAATATTTACTTATGCACACACAGCAGCACATACAAAGGAAAGGGCTATTTGCACTTTCTCTGAAAAGCATTTAGAGATATTCATCTTTAATATTCTAGCTCAGCATAGCTCACAAGCTACACAATATCCTGCAGAAATCCCTTTCATTATCTGTAAAATATCTCATAATGTTCTAGTCATAATTTGCTTTGACATTAAAATAGAAATGTTAATATTCTCAATATCTCCTTTCCTTGCTTATGTTCCTCAGGAAGATCTGGCAGCCCACAGAAGCCAGATGGTGACTTGAACTTCCCAAATGAACTGCCTGGCTGCTGCTGCTGAAAGGGATGGTTTTGCTCTTTCTTATCTCACCCTGAAGGGCATGTACCTAGTCCTTCCTTTGCTTTGGCACTGACTCCAGTCTATCCCTCCAGTGAAAAAAGGCAAAGAGGCTATTACTTGGAGATAGGTGAGACCAGGTGAGGAGAACATGCTGAAGACAGAAAAACAAGACCACTGTGAGAATACTTGGAGGGCTCTCTAAGGGACACAGGGCCATCAGCAGCCACACAGCTCCGAGGTGAAGTCAGGATGTCAGAGCAGCACTAGGACCAGTGTGGAGGCTACCAGAGGGACAAGGCAAGTCTAATATCAAGGCAGCAAGCAAGGCTGAGACAGCACCGACCTACAGCCAAGCTCAGACAAAATCTGAAGGGCCAGAGCTGAGCTTAACTGGGTCTCTATTTCGCTGGGACAAGGACTGTGGGGTGGAGATGCCTGATGATGCTTATTAGAGCCATTAAGATCCATTGCTGCCCTCTGGCAATTACTCATTTTGATCTACTATCAAGTTTGTCCACAGCTTGACATCCAATTATACCATGAAGCTCATATCGCATTGCCAAGGCAGGAGCAACAAGCAAAGGATTGAAAATTCCTGAAATACCTAATATGAGAACTTTGAAAAAAACAAAAAATAGTGTATGGCTGCAGTACACCACAGGGCAAGGACTAGGCCAGACCTGGTGTGCTCAGCACTCTGTCCTTCAAAGCCTGAAGGGTTGTGGAAGGCAGGCAGAGAGAGAAAGACAAAAGTACAGACTATATTATGTCGACCTGAGCACCTGACCCCAACAGTGCATCGTCTCCTGCCCTCTTTGGGACAAAGATGATAGGGTGAGTCTGTCTCATCTCTCTGAAAAGGCGAGACTGCAGGAGCTGGGCCTGTTTGGGCTGGAGAAGACTGAGAGGGGATCTCATTATTGCACATAAATATCTCAAAGACAGCTGCCAAGATGGTGCCAGATTGTTTCAGTGGTGCCCAGCAACAGGATGAAGAGCACTGGCCAATGTTTCACCTCAGCATGAGGAAGAATTTCTTTATATTGAAGGCGGCAGAGCCCTGCAACAGCTGCCTGGGGAGGGTGTGGAGTGTCCCACACTGAAGACATTCCGAGCCCACCCGGATGCATTCCTGTGTCACTGCATGGACCGAATGACCTCCACAGGTCCCTTCCAACCCTAACAGTTCTGTGATTGCCCACGAAGGTGGTGGAGCCACATCCCGGGAGATGTTTAAAGAAAGCCTGGACGTTGCACATGCCCTGTTTCGACACGGTGCTGTTCGGTCACTGGTCGGAGCCGGCGACCTCGGGGGCGTTCTCCAGCCCGACTGACCCCGTGCTATTTCCGCGATAACCAGAGACCGAGCAGCTCCCGCCGCCCTGAGGGCGCTCCGCCGCTCCGCCCGGCGGGCGAGGCCGCGCCACCGCACGTCACGGGGCGGGGCGGGTCAGCCATCTTGGGCTCGCCGGGCAGCGAGCGAGCGGGCGGGGGCGGAGGCAGCGCCCGCCCTGCGGAAGTCCCTCGGTGCCGCCGAGCGCAGCCCGTCGAGCCCCGCCGGAGCCCAGGGCTGCCCGCCGTCCCCAGCACCGCCGCTACCGACCAGCATGGCAGGGCGGCTCCCGGCCTGCGTGGTGGACTGCGGCACGGGGTGAGACGCGGCCGCTGACAGCTCGGGGCCGCCCGGGGCGGGGCCGGGCGGGTTCCGCCGCCGATGCTGCTGCAGATGGCGGCGGGGGGTCGCGCTGCCGGGCCGGGCAGCCGCGCCCGAGCCGCCGCGGGGCCGGTGCTGGGAGGGATGGAGCGGGCCGGGCTGGGCCGGGGGGAGCATCCAGCCGCCTTCCCTTCCCCGCCCTTCGCTCTCCGCCCGGCAGGAGCCGCGTCCCGGCACGGCCCCGCTCGCTGCTCTCGGGCCGGTCGGGGCCGTCCCCATCGGTCCCGGGCCGGGCTGCCGGACCTTGTGCGGCTGCCGGACCTTGTGCGGCTGCGGGGCCGGGGGAGGCGAGCGGGGACGCGGCTCCCGCGGCTGCCCAGAGCCCCTGGGATCCCCGGCGTGGGGGAGTCGTCGCTCTGCCCGGCGCCGTCTGGGGGGATCGTGTGTATTTATTTTTTGTTTTAATGTCCGGATAATGTCATTTATTCTGTGTTACTTCTCTCTGTGGAAGAAAAAAACCCCTCCCCTTCCATCGAGCAGGCGCAGAGGAACTTCCTTAGTTTTGTCAAAGCCTCTTCCTGCTTTCGGGCTTTTATACCTTATAAGGCAGTTTTCAGTGTCAAACCTGAACCAAATCCGCTTTGGAAACGCTTCTTTTCGTTCAGCAGCTGCCAGGCGGTGGAGGGAACGCAGTGCCAGTGATCCCTAGCACCGGGAGCGGTGCGGGAGGAGGCCCCGGGGAGCCGGGCTGGCCTTTGCGCGGCTCCGGGGGCTGGGGCGGCGCGGCAGCCCCGGCGGGGCCGTGGGAAGCGGGGCCGGGCGGCTCCGCGGGGCCGCTCGCAGCAGAGCGCGCTCGGGCAGCGCGGACCGCGGGGCCGTCGGAAAGAGGAAACGGCTCCATCGGGCCGCTGTTGTTCATGGGAAGGGAAAGCACTGCTGTGTATCAGAGCTCTTTAGCTACCACTGATGGCATGCTGCTTCTTTAACTCGTTTTTTACTTTTGTTTCACTTCTCACCCCTTTTGCGAAAAATAAAGAAAATTTTCAATGAGTGCTCTGTAGCTGCAGATATTTATCGTGCTTTCTTGTAAGAGTGTGTTCTGCAACCTAAGCAGTTGTTTCTGAAAGCACATGCTCATCATCCCCTCAAAAGAATCTGTTTAGTGTAGGACATCAATAAATCGGTCCTTAGGAAGAGCAGGTATATATGTATGTGTGAGACTGATGTCTGTATGTCTAACACTTGTATGAAGAAGTCATTCCTGTAGTGAAAGCAGAATTAAAACTTTGAGTTCTGTGGGATGGAGGAAAGTTAGCACAATGGGAATGAGGGCGTTTAGCTGAGTGAGTAGAAATATATGTGAATTTAACATGTGTATATCTGCTGTTTGTCTTTCAGAGCAAAAGATTTCTAACCTCTCTTCCACAAGCCACCAGAGGCTTTTTCCCATCCCACGTTTGTGTATCACCAGTAGTGCCATTAAAGGCAATAATTATATCTTTGCAGGTTGTGACCACTGGATTAGAAATTTGCTTAAGGCTTTCAGCAATGCCCTGCAGGAGCAGCATGCAAGCTCAGAGCTGTGTAAGAAATAACTTTGTGATTTGAGAGGTGTACCAAGGGACATGAGTGTTAAAGCAAGTGTTCCTGGGGAAGATTTATGTGCAAGTACACCATTAATCAGCTTCACTTCAGATGATGTACTCTGTAATGTTCTTGAATATGATGTTAGCCAAGTCTTGATCCTGTTTATTTATTTCCCTACAAATCTTGAAAGAATGTTCTAAGATGCTATTTTGTGCACTGTATTTTTTTTAATGCAGCTCAAGCTTTTCATTTCAGATGCATTTCATCATCCAGGGTTGTTCTTCTGTAAAATTCTGCTTCAAGAAAGTGGGGCAAAGATTTGTAGTGCTGTAAAGACTACAGAGTGTTGGGGTGGTTTGAATTCAGTAATTTCAGTAGACAAAAATGTAAGGTGGTGAATTTACAAAAGAAAAATATGATAGTTGAGATGTATAAGAAACAGCTGGGTAATAGTGCAGTGGGTTATGATAGCATAATCATGCTCTTGGCTTTTATTTTTTTATTTGGTATAGCCCTCCCAGTCCATCTCACTTTTTTTGTGAGAGCACAAACTGTGTCAGCCCTGTGCTCAGTACAGATCAGCTGAGGTTTGTCTTCTGTCCTGTCTGCCAAAATGAAAGAGAGCAGACAAATTAAATATAGCCCCCAAAAAGAGGAAAAGAGGTTTTGAAAATACAGCCAAAACAGAAAGGGGGAAAGGAGCTGCCTTGCTTAGAATAGGCTTTAAATGTGCACTGGTTTTCCAGTAAGTAGGCTTTTTTTAGAGGAAAGGGTTGATAGTTTGTAATCTCAGGAGAATTGACCTCAATCAGCAAAAGGGCAGCTGTAGAAGTGGTATTGAAGAGTGTCTTCCTATGTCTTGTGCTTGTTCACAGTTCAGTTTGTTTATCTCTGAGTTAAATTTGGGGTGTTAAATTTTTTTTTTATATGTGTGTGCATTTTTGCCGGCTAAGAAAGATGAGAAAGGCAGCAGAGTTGTGCTTTTCAGCATCAGCCTGCACAGATTATACAAATGATAAGGAATTCTTTCAAAGCATAAAGAGGCAAAAAACACAGAAGAGATTGGGGAGATAACAAGATGACTGTTGCTTGAGGTTTTAACAGCTCAGTCAAACTTTTTAGGGGTCATCTAAGTACATGTCATACAGCTGGAGCTGGGAAATGGGTTTAATCAGTGACATGGCAATCAGATGCAACTGAAATTCTTCCAGTATTACATTTGTACTCTGAAATTTGCATTCTTTGCCTAAGCAAACTCGATACCTAGAAAATAAGGTAATTGATAGCTGGGAAGGGCAAGTAAATACTTGTGGTTTTAGAAGCTGCTTGTCTGAGGCACTGTCCTTTTAATTGTACAGTATTTGTACATGATATGAAAAGTCTGAAGAGGCCAGTTAGTTTAACATAACTGCTAAACCCAGTATTATTTATTTCTAGAACTGATAGCCATGTCTAGTTTAGTTTTAAGTATATTGTTTGTTGGGTATTCTGTAGAACAACACCATGGACCTTATTGTCAGGAAGTCTTTTTCCACGTTGGTAGTGAATTTGACTTCACTTGGTTGCTGAGACCCCCTCTCTTTCTCTCCTTTCCACAAAAGATAGGCACCAGGTCCATGAACAACGAGCTATGAACCTACGTGCTGTTTATATCTTTCAAACACTGGCAAATTTTTGATTTTCCTGAAGTAAGTAGATATGCTGTGAATGTGACTTACTTCATACTTGATGTATCTAAGAATCACATTCATTTTAAAACAAAAATTAAAAATAGAAAAAGGAGATGGAGTTCTTCCCATAAAGTATGTGAGCAACATACCAAAGAAAGGAAAAGGCTCTTAGTCATTTTTTAATCACAGTAGGCTGCAGTCTTTTGCTCTGTGCCTTTTGGGTATTTGAATTGTTCTTGCTGCCTCTTCTACAGGCGAGCACAGCGCTGCCTGCGAGTCATGATTAAAAGCTCTTCCTACGCCACTTTGGAATTTAGCTTGATTAGGTTGACAAGTAGATTTTAACTGTGTCTTTCTGTGTGAAAGCACTTTTTTTCCTTCAGTGTGACTTGTATAACACTGAATTAGCTCATTTGGGGTGGCAGATAATTGCAAGTGTTCAAATTAATGGCTCTTCAGCTGAGCTGCAGTAAGTGGCTATGCAACTATTGCACTTCTAAAATGAGAACTTAGTTAGAGCACTGAAAGGGATTTACAGAATATTATTTGTATTTTCTATACCTGAGCTTTGTTTTCTGCAGGTTTGTGTGCCATTTCTCAGTGGCTGCCAGGTGGATCCATTCAATACTTGAGTGTCAGTGCTGACCAGCTTCTCTAATGTACACAAGAGTCTTTTATTGGAAGGGTCGTGTCTGTTAGAAACCTTTTTCTTGAGTAAATTGGTTATATGATTGTGTGGAAAAAACCCAGCCTGTTGTCATGGGTCTTGTTTTCTGCCTTCTCCTATGCCAAGCTTTTTATTTCCCTTTTTTATTTCCCATGCACAGGTTGCAAAAAGTGATGTATTTTTTTAACTTCTTTTTTGCATACTAGGGGTGAGTGAAAGGTTTTAGGGTTGACTGGAGAAAGATTTCCTGCTCTTGATGGGAACTCAGGATTTCTTGGACACCTCCTGAAAGTCTGGGTTCCTGCTGAGCTGAGAGCCAGGAGAATTGAGGCTGCTCAGGATTTCCAGGATTTCTTGATGTGGAGTTGCAAGCTGTTCTTTGGAATGAGTCACCTACATCTCTGAGAGTTTCTTGGCTATTTGGTCTCTCTAACCAGTGCTGTGAATGAAGGAAGAGTAAATTTGGGCACTCAGAACCTCAGAAAAGCAGAAGCTTGCTGGAGTGAGCTTTGCTTTGGGGAAATTCTCTACAAACCCTACTGCTCTAGTTAATCTTCATGCAACACCTCTATGGCTCTTAAGGAGAGCAAAGTGTTTATGGGTTCAGTGTCTTCTGATGTGATAAGGTATGACAGGATAATGTCATTCTGTTTCTCTTCTGGGTTTTGACCTGAGAGTGTAAATGAGTACAAGATCCATGAAAAGCAATAATCTTCCATAGACAGCAAAATCTGTGAGGACAGAAATACAGTGCTATAAAATCAAGGTGTGGGGGAAGTAACAGCCTGTATTGTGAGCTCTTGAACTTTTTACTATCTTATACCGTACCTTGAAATTATTTTTCTTTCCTAATGTTCCAGGCATGGTTCATTTCTGCAGGTTTTTCCAAGCCTAACTTATGTTTAGTATAAAGATTTCAGCACCATGATATTTTTGCAGTTTATACTTCAATTGGATATCTTGTCACGACCTTTTATGGGCTTCAATCTTCATGAAAATTTTCTCTTTTGGGCTGAATTTTCTCTGTGTTATGTCATCCTAGAAGTAATTTTTCAATATGGAAAGCATGGAAAAAATATTTTCTTGATGGCATTTGGAAAAAATCCTCTTCCAGGGTTTTAACAGTATCTTTTGCTTGCCAGTGGCTGAAGTGTGGTTAGGGAGGGAGAGGGAAATGTCTCATCCTTCACGTGGAAAAAGGAATTGTACTAGGTTAAGAATTTATTGAATACATTTAAAAAACCTTTGCAAGGACACTTGGAAGGCTGATGATGACCTGGGGTGTCTCTTGGATGATTCTAATACATCACAGTCCATGTTGCAACACTAAATGCTCAGAGTATGCAATATAATTAGGAATAATAGGAGTTCAATTAGGAGTACATCTATTTCTGCTGACACACACTTTTTTTTTTTTTGTCCGTAATTCCATCATAGGAATCAGTTTATGTCTTGTTATATTTAATGCATTCCAGAATCCATTCAAGATGCATGGCACCTTCCAATCCTTCAGTTTCTGCTCCTCTTTTCCTGTGTCTCACTTGTGCTTGCTACAGAGGAAAGAGGCAATGGCATTCCAGGGTAGAGGGATCCACTTGCATCCCTGGGCTGGATCTGTTAAGTTAAAGATTAATGAACCTCCTTGTGTGAACTGCAGGGCTCCTGCTCAGGGCAGGGTTTGAGGTGTACCTGGGATGGGCAGGTGCCCTCCTTGTCCCTTGGTGTGTTTAGTACCTGGCTTGGACTTTCTGCCCAGCAAGTGTGTTGATTGCATGACTCCTAGGGACATTTACTAGTCTAAATTAATTAAAAATGTAGTTTTTATGAGTTCAGAAATATTGTACCAGTTCTGAGTAGTAATTCATGTTCTCTGTTGTTTTGTAGGCACATCTAAGAAGCTTTGCAGTAGGTCTGTTAGTTCATGCAATTGGAAAGTTTCAACATCATGTCTCAACATTTAGTTTCATCATTGCAGGCTTTCTTTGGGACATGCTAAAAGGTTTCAACAATTTCAAACAAACTTTTTTAAAAAGAACTTTAAATGAATGTTTGTCCAACGTTGAAGACTTTAGGGAGTCAAGGTTAATTTCAAAGGTAAAATAACTAAAAACACACTTGGGTTTGTCCTCGAGGAAATTCCAAGTTCTTTTCTGCTCAGTGTAAGAAAAGGAATCTCTATTGCTTTAATCTTTGATTTTTGGTCACTGAACTAAAATATATTTAAGTGTACCAGTCTTACAGAAATCATCCTTGGGTAGATGTTTAAAGATACCAATTGGATTGCAAACTTATTAGTGCCCATAGCAGGAACATTTAACCATCAAAATGAAGCATTAGTCCTTTCCAAGTGCTACTAGTGATGTATTGCTGGGGTTTTGTTTATTCAGTTACATCCATTGAAAAAAAGAAAATTTTATCTGCTGACTTAATGTAGGGTATAATATGATTCATATCTTTTTATTTTTGTTCTGATCATGGGTTTGCATTTTTAAGGCTAGACGGAAAAACTCTAGCTGAATGTACGGTTTTGATTTTTTTCTGGGATTTCCTTTTTCTCTTTATTATTCTCTTGTGGTCAATGCAAATGTTTGCAGCTGTGCACAGGATGTGTTTTGGCGTGCTCAAGCTGTAGAGAGAAGGATGCAGACAGGAGGTTGATAGTTTATTTTGATAGATAAATGCTATCAATGGATGAATCCAGATTGTAATTTTTATCATACCTCCTATCTAGGTTTTCAGTATTAGTATTTTTTTTGTCATGACTTGCCTTAGATACAGAACATTGTTTGTCATCTGCAGGAGCTTTCACAATACCACTGCTTGCATACTTACTGTCAGACTGCAGAATCTCTGTGATCCTGTTAAATGAGACCTGCTTTTTATATTAAACAAGATTTACTGCTATGTTTTAGTCCACAGCTGAGTTTTTTTCTACGAGCCAACTGTTTCTAATTGAAACAGTCTTTTATTACAAATGTGGTGTAACATGATAAATATGTAATCTGGTGCTTTAGGTGCAAGCCTGCTCTTGATGGAAAACACTTGGTTACCTGCTGAAAGGCTGAAGTGATAATGGGGCAGACTGGGACTGCTGGGCCAATCCCTTGGTGCTTGCTGGGTGGTCCTGCCCTCCATCCCTGCTCTCCCAGGCCATGCAGTCTCATCCTGCCCTCTGCACAGCTCTTGGGTCAAAGCTGGAGCTCTCAAGTGCTGAAACTGCAAATAGCAAGCCCAAAAGATCAACACTTTTTTTTTTTTTTTTTTTTTTTAACGTGGAAGAACTTTACAGTTTTAGCTCCTTAATACATTTGCTTGAAGAAACTTTCAAGTCAAGTCAGGCTTTTCCTGCATCATAAGACTTAGATTTCATCTGTTTAATTTCTTCTAGTGTAGGATTTTGTTTACTTGCAGGTTATGTATGTGTCTATTCAATTGATCCTTCCTTGCTTTATCTGTTGAAAAATATGTATAATTCATTCATTTTCTTGGGTTTTTTTCCTTCCTGATAAATGTCTGTGCAGTCATAAATTATTCTGAGTTGGAAAGGACCCACAGGGATAATTGAGTCCAACTCCTGATGTTAGATTATTTTGGGTAAATGATGTAGAAAGTTGCCAAATAAATCTCCCCCTCATACTAAATAACTTACACTGTTAAGTAATTATTCATGTAAGGCTGCCAAACTTTTGGGCATTCTTTCCTCAGTATTTGGAAATACTGCATGGAGTAGGCAGGCTGTGAAAAATGCTCAGAAAGCCTGGAAAAATGAAATACAAATTTATTAAAAAGCCTATCAGTATAGGTGAGTGCTGTGTGGGTGTGGTGTAACACAGAGGCACTGTTAAGACACTTGTTAAAATGAATTAGTCTAGAAGTCTCTAAGGAAGCAGCAAGTAGAAAGGGAGCATTTTGCCTCAAACTACTCTCATCATACAAAGATAATATCCAAAGCCATTTGCTCTTCTTATTTTGAGGAAAATGCAGTCAGAGGAAAGCTTTAACTTTTGTGTTAAACTGTGTGCCAGCATTAAATATTAGAAATGGGTTTATAACTACAGATTGAATTGGCAAAAACTCTAAGTTTATGTGGTAGTATCATCAGGATGCCACAGTTTGGATTTTGTTAGTTGAAAACACTTTTAAGGATGGGCTGGTTTCAAGTCCGCTTTTCGTGGCTCAATTATAAGCCAGTTTTCTGGACATAAATGTGTCTTATCTTCCTCTTTACTTTCAGGAGAACTTTTCCAGAGCCAGCTTACCAGTGTTGTTCATTTTTGGTTGGTTGGTTGATTTTCAAAGATTTGGTGGTAGTAAACAGAAAGCAAAATTGAAAGTTGTTGCTCTTCTATTCCCTCCAAATGTTAGTAAAGTTAGAAGCAGCACAATGCAGTAGCTTCCTCTGTTCTCCAGACTGGTGTTAAAAATGTCACCTGGAGACCTGTATTACAGTGCATGTGTAATTTATTCTGAGTGCTGTGCAGCACAGGCTGCTTTTGTCTCCTTGTTCCTCTTGGTCATTCTGGTCTGGCTGTGTGCAGCTGTGTCTTTGTGGTTTTCACTCCCCATTTTAGCTGGATTTTACTAGTGAGCAGTACAGTTGTCTGTGCTCTGAGTTGTGGAGGTAGCTGCTGATAAAAAGCAGCACTGGATAAATTTCTGCACAAACGTAGAGATGCCTTTAAAGATAAATCAATTTTTTAAAGGTGGGTTTTGTCTATTTAGGAAATAAACCTTTGCTAGAAGCACTTCTCTTTCAAGCTGCTTTTAAACTTATTTATTAAATTGCTCACCAATCTTCTTATGGTTTGTTTCACTGTGATAGTTTCAGTATGTGGCACAGAAGTATTTGTTGCTAAGGTAAAGGCTCTTGCTTGAGTGGGCTGATATTTTGGCGGGGAAATAATGTAAATAATAGTTTCAAACACACAGTAGTACAGTTAATTCCAAGGTCAAGCTTGTAGACTGTGAGATTTTTAATACCTCTGCTACCTAGAGGTCCCATATGTCAGTGAAATACTGTACTCCCTTTTACCATCTCTTCATGTGACTTATCTGCAATTGAAGAAGATACTCTTTACCTGAGACTGCTTGTAATCTTGTGGATTTTTTCCATGTATAGAGCAATTTCTTTGGTTTCCACTTCTGATTACTTAAAACACCTGTTGATCAAAAATGTTTTCAAATTTGACAGAAGCAGCTGCTATTTAAAAAAGCAAACTAGTAATGTGTGAAAGGTGAACTATATTAGATAAAGATGTAAAATATGAAAAACATGGCTAATTTCAAAATCTTGCTGTCTTATGTTTTATCAAGGACATTTAAAAAGAGATAGTAAACTAATTTATTAATGCAAGTCCCATTTTTCTAATGTAATCAGTCCTTCAGGGACTTCTGCTGCTGCTTAGCCAATTTGCACCTGATGCTAGGGCTGAGACCTTTTTTAAAGGGGCAAGACAGCTTTCCTCTTACACTGGAATTTTCTCATCATTTCTCTTCATATGATTGGAGAAGTAGATACTTCCCATATGGAAGTTGAGTCCCATCTGGATGAGAGAACAATCCTGATACAAGAAGGATGATAGAAGGAAAACAAGTAAAACCATAAGGGCTTGTTCAGGCTTTTCAGTCACATGGGACTCTGTGTGAAGACTAGGAATTCATCCATGTTTGAAAAGTGTTTCATTTATTTTTAAGGCAGCTGTTATCAGAAGATATCAGACAGTAAAAACATGGTATCTATCTTAGAATCCCTGTCTATGCCAGTTAAAACAAGAAAGCCCTTTTTGATAAAGTCTTTGATGGACAGACCATGTGTGAGGAGCTGGTATTGAAGAGCAGAATCCCTTTCCATTCTGTTAAAAAACTTGGAGTTTTTGCCATGAGATTTTTTTCATGCCCTTTTGAATATATTACCAGGTGCATGTTTTCCTTAGAATCTCCACAGTCTGAGCTTTTCTGTAGTGCCTTCTATATCCTGCTTTACTTGATTACAGTTTTTTGAGTTAAGGTTATTTAGCCAGCAGTGAATATGTGTTGAATGATGAGTGTTGCAATCATCTCTTTTTCTGTGTTTGGCCCTTGTTTCCTGGAGTCTTTTTTCCACGTGGTTTCAGTAAAGAAATGCAGAGCACTCCTGCCTCAGGAGAGTTCATAAACACATGGGAAGAGGCTCTCAAGGGAAATGGGAGATTGGCTCCAGACCCATTTGCATGGAAGGGGATATGGAGCAGAGATCTCCTGCTGCCTGAGCAAGTGTGACACCTTGCCAAAAGGCAGTATCAGCTTACATTTAAGAATAAATGCATTTAACTGTGTAAAGCCTAATCTAATCACTGGATGTTAGACTTGTTTGGAGCATCACCACTTGGATGTGTTCTGCATAGGAGGTGTGTTTAGGTAGGGAAACCTTGCTGGGCTTGATGTATAGGCTGTGGTACACATGAAAACAGAATGTTAGAAGGTACACACATGTACTATCCAGGCTATGGTGCCTGGGAAACCCATGGCATCTGCAGGGTGAGATACAGGCAAAGGATGTGTTGTATTTGGAGTGAGAACTTGCACAGAAGGACTGTGGCTCAGATGGTGAACAGTAATTCAGAACCACCATGAAGAGAGCAGTTTGAACAAGAAGAAAAATAGCCCTCTGAACAAAATACCCTTGTTTTGCTGATGATGCACCTTGAAGGTAAACCAGAAAGAGACCATTTTGATTTCCTGTCAGTTTGGGGTTTTATATTCCCACTTGCTTTACTTTTTCCACAGAAAAATGGTTCCTTTTTTTGTTTGTTTTTCAAGTTGCTTTGTATCTTTCCAGTGGGACCAGCATTGCAGGTACATCTTATTTCTGTTTGTGTGTGCATTTTAAATGTGGGACATTTCTGTTAGCACAGGTCATTAGGAGTAGCTGAAGAATAGGCTGCAACCCAGATTTGCTCTAGGAGTTGGAGATCAGGTGATGCTTGTCCTCGAGTGCTCTTGTCTGCTTGTGCTCAGTTAACTCCTGTCTTTGTGTGGAGCTGTCAGAGAAACGGCAGAATTTGTGTTGGACCCCCTCCAGCTCTGTGGTACTTCAGGAGCAGCTGGACAACTGCATTGCCCACTAAGCAGTTGTTCCCCTATTCCTCACTTTTGTTGGAATTGCAGTTGTGCTTGAACTAGGGTGTATAACTTGGGAGAATGGCATTTCTTGTGGGTAGGAAAGCAGTGGAGCAAAGGCACATGGTCATAGTTTGTGGTTTGCAGATGGAGGTTTGGTAATGACATCCTTGTTACAAGTTCTTACCCTCAGCGCTGTTTCCTCTTGGCTTTAGAATTGTCTGCATGACTAATGCACAAGTCACCTCCCAGTGACATTGCTTTTGTGTCACAGCCTCAGAAACATCTATTCTAGGTGAGAGAGCACATGTAAGAAATCCCATTAGTGCTGCTGAGAACATTGTGGGAAGCCCTTTGGCTGTCCTTCCAGAGAGCTCTTGGGCAGAGAGTGCTCTGCACTTTCAGGATGTGAGTTTTAGAGGGTGATGATCACATGCTGAAGATATTTCTCTGCTGATAGGTGAGATAGAGGTTAGTAGAGTCAACTCAGAAGGAACCTTCATTAGTTGGTCTCCCAAACCTGTTTGTGCTATGAATGTCCATTACAAAAAGATAATGTTTTATTTATCACATCTCTGTAGGCTAGAGAGTGGTGCTGCCTTTTGGAGAAGGTGTTACAGGGAAGTCACTGGGATATATCAGCACTATATATATAGGTATATATATATATATGTATAATATATGTATGCATGCTGAGAGAGAGGGTGGGAGGCGGTATATATGGTTTTCCATGTCCATGTATACATGCACATATGTATAGAGAATGTGTACTTGGATACTCTTGAATACTCTCTAGCTAATTTTCTGAACTAAAGACCATGATTATCCAACAAATTTTTTGCCTGATTGTTTCTTAAATTTTTTTTTTTTTTTTTTTTCCAATGAGCTAGTAGGCCTACAGAAACACTTCAGGGAGCTGGACACAGAGAAGTGTTTGGGAAACACCCCAACAGTCCAGGCTTTCACCTTTGGGATTTTGTAAATCAGTTCTGTGTTACAGATTTTAATAGAAATCAGCTTATACCATTACTCTGCTGTGTGCAGTGCCTTGTGCCCTTACTGCTGAATGCCCCAGATTCCATGTGGGAAAGCTGAGTCCAGGTCTCATTAATGGGGTATGCCTGCCTGTCTCCATGCAAGTCCCTTCTGCCACTCTTCAAATGTGGGTAGCAAGACCAGGGGTGATTTATGGAAAATCCAGAGTTGGTACTGCCTTATGATATCTCTACTATCAGGATTCTTTTTCTGTAGCAGGAGTAATTCCTGCCCTGGGGAAGCTGGGGTGTGCCTTGTTCCCCTGTGAATCATTGATTAGTCAGACACACGTTGCTATGTAAGAACTCCTTATGGAAACTGTATACTTGTGGAATCTGGATTGCCTATAGTATCTTTCTTTCCATGTGGTTTAAATATTTACTTCAAGTGAGTGATAGATCTGATCAGTCTCAATAAAGCCTCGTATCTGCAAAAGTTAATTTGTAAAGAATCCCACCATGACTAGATTGTGCATTTATTATTTAAGATTTTTATCAACTTTCATTGAGTTTTACCTTAGCTTTTTGCCTCACCTATCACATTTTGAGATCCCATTGTAACTCAAGGGCATTTCTTTATGCATTTATTTATAAAATCAGGTTTAGTGATTATAATGTGTTGTGCCATGGTCCCTGGCTGTGCTGTGAGCCTGAGGCTCCCAGGGCAGCACGGGGTCCATCCCTGGCCTATGTACCAGCAATGCTGGAGTTCCAAGGGTGCAAGGAAGTCTTGTACATGAGAGATGTGAAGTGTTGTGTAGGACACTGCACTGGAGACTTGCTGGTACAATGCTCTAATATTCAGAGATATCATGCAGATTTTTTTCCCCTTTTCTTGGAAGCTTAAAAATGCACTACTTTTTTTCCCTGAGTCAGTTCACTTCTTGCTGAGTAGGCCATAGTATTTTTATATATGCTGATTTTATGTCTGAATATGCTCTTTTATGTAAAATGCATCTTTCATGAGATTATTTTTCTTTCAGTCTTGCTGGCTGTGCGTGTGCTGGGCAGACTCCCACCCACAGGCAACTAAGCTGCCAGTTACCTGCAACAGTTGAGCTTTTGCTTTCTTTGAAATACTGAGTTTAATAATCAAACAGTTTTAACTTTTTTAACTGTTAAAAACCACTTCTAATCTCGTTGTAGGTTTATGTAGCATTCAGGCTCCAAAGTTCTTGTGTAGATTTAGCTTTAAAATCTGCATGCCACAGTTCTGGTTTGCAGGGGAAGGCAGAGGGAGTGAGTCAGTATTTGCTGGTTTACTTAGTAATTGTGGCACTAAGAGCCTCTTAATACAATATAAATACCTTGAGCAGTTGTACTCTGCATGATAGGTTAAAAAAGCACTAGTTTGTGGAATTCTTGGTATTTCTTCTGGGAAATAATCTTTAAGAAGAAAATCAAACTTCAGTGAGCAAAATCCAAGTTGCATGTCCTGAGTTGAGGCACATACAGTGCCTAATGTCTTCATGAGTTGTCTTCATGAGTTGTGAAGTTCTTTCTGATAGTTTCTTTTTTCATTATTTGTCATCTGCTTGCAGAGTTTACTTTGTCAAGAAGCATTCCTGTTGGTTGGTATGAAGTCAAGTTTCTGTGCGTGGTTACTCACAACTGTTACAGTGTGTTACACACAAGATCCTGTTTCCAGCTTTGAAAATACATGTCCTGCAAAGCATTTGTGGTGTTAGATGAAGTCCTGTGCTAACCACTTTGTTGTTCAGAGAGAAACCCACCTTCCCTGTGAGATCTGGTGTCTTGCCAGCGCTGATGGGTGCAATTAGCATCAGGGATGGAAATTGTGTAGGTGTTGCTGCTCACTGCTGCATGGGGCATGGCAGCAGAGCTGCTGCAGCAGCACTCCCCTCCCAGCCTGGGCAGCCCAGCCTTCTGCTGTGTCACTGCCATGGATTTATGGTTTGTGAGAGTTACTGCTGCCTTACACCTCCTAAGATCTTCCAGCTTTACGTCAGAGTGCTGAAAGCTGCAGAGGTGCTACTACAGCCTTCATGCCTTTGCTGATGGTGCTAATTCAGTGCAGCTGCACTCAAATAAAATGAGAACTTTGTCACGTCTGTGTTTGTTAAAAACATGTGGGTAAGCTCTAACTCTTGAGCTAGAGCTGTGCATTTTGGTCTGCATGCTTTAGAGTTTGCCTGTGCTGCTTTAGTGACAGCATTTCTAGCAGCTGGTTTTGGTACCCTGAGTTTTGAAGTTATTTTTCATGAATACTTTGTTAATTTCTTCAGTTTTCTTGCATTGTAATAATGAAGATAATGTATATATCCGTAGCACATTCTGGACACTGGGTGAAGGCATGTAGTTATTTTCCCTTTGATTTCTTTATTCTTATAAGGCACATTTTGACACTGTTTTCCATTTGTGAAATGGAATGGCTTTTGCTAGGACTTGGCATTATCAGCTGCTTGTGACATGAGGATGACCAGCCCTGCCTCATGCCCAGCTGGCAGTCCATGGGCAGGGCAGCTTTTTCCCCCACAGTGGAATTACAAAAACACTTTTACCACCAGCATTAGCTATATGAAAATATTTCTGTGAAGACACTAGCTGCTGAACAGGGGTCTGTTAATTAAAAAAAATGAGATGTCTTTGTTATTTGTGGTATTAAATATTGCAACCAAATCTTTTTTTGCCTCAACAGGTATACAAAGCTCGGATATGCGGGTAATACTGAACCCCAGTTCATTATCCCTTCATGTAAGTATTTGTTACTTATGTATCAGTGCTAAAGTTGCTCCTGGACTTTCTGTAACATGCCATAAAAAAAACAACAAAGCAAAGCAAAAACAAAAACCCAAAAAAACCCCATAACACCAGAAAAATCCAACATTAAAAGAGAATTACTTTATCTCTGAGTGATGACACAGAGTAATAATATGGCTTTTTGTTTTGCTGTGGGTACTCAGTTTAGAAAGATAGATTCATTTAAAAAAGGATATTAATATATCATTTAAAAAAGGATATTAATAGTTAAAGCTGATTTTTTTCTGGACATTGAAATAATGTAAAAATCCAGTAGCATGGCTACATTTACCTTTTTGGAGATTTTTCCCCCCCGTTTATTGATTTATCTCCTAAAACGTTGAGTTGATTATAACTGGAAAAAAAATTAAAACTGTATGATTTAGTATCTCTAGGGTTTAAAATGTTCTGCTTGCCTGGAAGTTGTCAGTATAACTGCTATGTTAATTTACTGTATCTTGCAAATGTAACAAGAAACCGTGTCAAGTTTTTCCCCCACGTAGGGGAGCTCATTTATTTGCTGCCTGGCTCCTGAACTGTTTCTCCCACTTGAAGAGATAAAGTTCTACTCCAGAGAGTGCAGCTCACTCAGCTTCCCTTAGAAGTGCTTCACCTTTTGACCTCCTACACCACTTGGCAGTTCCTCATTGTTCATCTGTGCCAAAGTAATCATGGATTACATCCTGGTGAAAAGGAATAATTAGCACACCCAGTTTTCCTTGCAAATACAATAGGAAGAGAGCTGGAACTAATACTACTTTAGCACAGTCACTGTGAAGTGAACTTGAAAGTTCAGGCTCTGGGTTGATTTTTCAAGGAAATGTGCTTCAAAAAGTAATTTTCATGGAAAGATAAGGCTAATTCACTTATACGAGAAGAGGAGGATGCATTCAGAGAATCTATTCTGTATCTTCTACTCTTCTAATAAGTATTTCTTAGATGATTTGGTTTTCCAAATTAACTTTATTAAGTTTATTTCAGTGTCATATAAAACACTACGGTTCTGCTTTTCACACAGAAGCTAGTTTAAGTTTATATTACAAGTTTCTAAACATTGAAAAGATGCTTACAGTGCTCTTCAAACTTCATAGCACTCGTTAAAATACAAATGGGCAAGTGGTTATTTAATTTCACAAACATAGTATTTACATACTTTTTCTGCATCTTTAGATTTGGTTATTTAATTTGAAGACCACTTTCTTGTTCCGAGAAAGAAGAAATATGATTTTTAAACACTGGAAATGAAATGACCTGTCAGATCATTAAACAGGGAAATTTGTCCAACAGGGATACTATTAAAGTAGAAGATGAGATGAAATGAGATTTTTTTGACAGCCTTTTGATGCAGTGTGGTGTACAGAAAAAAGGATGCTCAGTCTAGATGCTCCTGCAGCTGAAATGACCCTTGACTGCAATTCTCTCAATAAAAGGCATTTTTCTCATTTGTGCTGCAGTCCGAGCTAGATAATTACAGTAACGGCATGAGTTTGTGTTAATCCTCTGCTTGGAATGAAACAAAATAGCACTGGGTTAATCCACATTAGAGAAACAGAAATAGAGTTCTGCAGTACCTAGTTTCAAAGTAAAATGTTACAAGAAAGCACTTTGGTGTCTATAATTTCCTTAATCCTATTCCTGTGGAAAAATGGTTTGCTTTCTCCTTGCACTTCCAGCAGTGGTATTTTATCAGTTTGATTCTCTAAAATTAATGTTTGCTGTTAAACAGGTCTGAGCAGCATTCCTTGTGCCTTGTTCACTTGTAGCTTATTTTATTCACTCCTGCTCTTAACAAATTTTTATCTCCTTATGAGGTGTTCTTGATTTTATTCTGACTATAGAGATTATATTTCTGTAGAGATTATAAATGCTTACATGAAAAGTGAAGTAAATGAGAATATTTTGGGCTAGTGTTTTGATGCAGCTTGGGTTCACTACTTTCTTCCATGGCTGCTTTTTGGATCTTAGATCATTAATTTTGTTTGATTTTTACTCACTTTTGCAGGTTTTGCCTGCTGTTTGTTAAAATGGGAGCCACCTTTGTTCCATTACCCTGTAATTCCTTTGATTTTTCATTATTTCAGTTTATCTGTGATAGCTGATGGCTTTTTCTTTACTTCTAAAAGAGGAAAACTGGTTTGAGTAAGTGTCAGCACAAACATTGATTCAATGCAAGGATGTTATTTTTTTTCCCTTAAAAACTCTTAATTCTCGTGCCAAGTCAACTAAAGGCAACTGCTCTGAGTATTGCTGGGGTGCTGCCTGTCCTCAGGCACAGCAGCTGAGGTTTCAGCAAGATTTATTTTCTTGTTTCTATTTTCAGGATATGATTCTTGCTTCAAGTTGTTTGCTCCTAGTTTCTACCTTTCAAAAGCAGGGTTGAACAAGCTGGCCTTGAGGGCAGCAAAATAATGGAGATCTCCCATCTTCTTTTAGGCTTCTAACAGGGTGAAACCATGGGTTTGAAAGTTGGTGTAATCCTGTGGCAAGTGGTGGATTTCACTTGAAAGTTCTTGAGGTTAAGGCACATCTGGACAGAATAATTCCCCCAGATGTGTGAGCTCTGTAACAATGACCTGAAAATATTTGTCAGGGTTCCTCTCTTCACTTGCAGCAAGCACCTGCCTTGCGCCATTTCCTTCCCTGTGATTTTAGCTTCTGCTTCCCATCACCCCCCTTCTGTTTGGCTTCCCCCAGCCTTCTGCTTCCTCTCTGCTCTCCTGTAAGCAGCTACAGAAGTTGCAGTATGATTCAGTTTTCTTCCTGAAGAGCTCAAAATAATGACTTCTGTTCCATCCTGTTCTGTCTTTCACAACACTCAGCTTCTTGGTTCCTCTGGCTCTGCCTTTGTTGCTCGGTGTGGGAAGGGAAGGGAGGAGGATGAGGAGGCTCTGTGAGCTCTGTGAGCTCAGGGTTCTTTACCCCTTACCCCTGATTTCTAGGTCCTGTACCTGTGCTGCCCTGGCTTCTGGGCTTGAAACTGCAGCTTTTCATAACTTTTTTAAATGTTAGTTGTGAGCAAACATGACTTCTTCCTGAAGGTGAGCACTAGAAAAATACTTCTGCCATTGAAGGAGCTTTTGGAGCACAGCTTTAGGACAGTTGAGGCTGATGTAATGCTGCTTGGATATGTGAATTTCCTCATCTGTGTAAAGGATTCTGTTTAAAGGCAATTAGTAAGATTTGAAAAAATACAGCAGATATTGCTGGTGCTGCAGCCCTGTTGGCTGGGGAGTGATTCTTTTTAAAAGAACAACACTAATAATACTTAAAATTGTTATTGTTATTATTGGAATGTGCAGAAAATTAGCATGTTTCTTGAATAAAACATGAGATCTGTAGGGATATCCTATTTTAGTGTTTGAGTATATTATTCTGATTGCATGTTGGGTGTCTAACAATTAAATTTGGATTTAATCCTGTTACTGTGTTACTTTCTAAGTCCTTACCATGCTTCCCCATGACTGGAAGTCAAATTATCTGTGTTCTATGTAGCTTTTCTGAGTTACACTTGAAACAAAGGATGATTGTGATCAGTGTCTGTTTTTTCCAGTGTAGGTTTTCTTTTTTTAGTGCAGCATATATGACCTACAACAATGTTTGTGTTCTCTGTTGAAGGTATTGCTATCAAAGAGTCAGCAAAAGTGGTGGATCAAGCACAAAGGAGGGTTTTGAAAGGTGTGGATGATTTAGACTTCTTCATTGGGGACGAAGCAATAGAAAAACCAACTTATGCAACCAAGGTATTAAGAAAAATTTTAAAAATAATTTTTCAATCCTGTTTAGCAAGATGTGTACAGTAAATATAATGTTAGGAATGCTTTTTGGATAACTTAAATCTTATTTATTACTAACTCTATTTAAATATAAAATAAGCTTTAGTATTAGTTTTGTTGACTTTGGGGAGCCTGTAGGAATTTGCAAAACACTGTGAATATATATATTTTATATATATATATATATATGTTTCTTCCTAAGTGAAAAGAGGCCGAGAGGGTGTTGAGTGGCAATGCCACATTCTCTTGTTCCTTGGCAGCTTTTATCAGCAGCATCAGAATAGGACACTGGGCTGAGGGAACTTTTGTCTTATCCCAGTGCCACCATTCTGCTGTACTGGGAAAAGTGCCCGTGTGTTTTCTCTGCTACTCCAAGTTGGAATCAGAATTTTCAATAGTTGTCACATTGGAATAGGGGAAGCCTAAATCAAGGTTTCTTGACTGTGTAGATCATATACTTTTAATATATGCAGTTGAAAGCATATTTCAGTTGAAAACAGATTTTTTTGTTTGGTTTTGGGGTTTTTTGTTTCATTTTTTTTCTTTTTGTTTCCAATTATAATTTGTTTTTTGTCTCCACCAGTGGCCTATCCGCCATGGTATAGTTGAAGACTGGGACTTGATGGAGAGGTTTATGGAGCAAGTAATCTTTAAATATTTAAGGGCAGAACCTGAGGACCATTATTTTCTTTTGGTAGGTAAATTTATGCCTTGCTTAAGAACTTCTGTATGATGAATAACAATGTGTTGATTTATGTAAATTCTTAAATATAAATATGCATATTTTGAAAGCAAAAGTAAAGAAATTACCTGGAGCTTTCTTGACCTGCCTTAAGCCATCCAGGTTCTTTAATTTTCTAAAAATGTCAGTGTGTTTGAACAGCAAACATTTTTCTGTTCTCTTCTCATTTCCCTCCAAATTGTCTGATTCATCACTTTCTTATTTTCCTTCTCCACTGAATTCAATAATCTCAAGTTTATATGTTTGAGACAAAAACAATACTTGTGTTTTGACTTTACATAATTGCAATTATTTTGTTTTTACAGTACTGCCATCTGGATGAAGTATCTAGAGAGTAAATTTCTGTCTTTTACTTTCTGTGAAACTGGAAGGGTTGATTGTCATATTTGGGCTGGTTAAATCTCTAAAAAGGTCAATGTTATTCTGAAGCATCTGCTATTCCTTAGTATTTTATTTAGGGTCATTGAAATAGGCAATTTAGTTTAGTGTGATATTTGTAGACAAGTTTGGAGTTAGCAGTGTTAGCCCCAGCTGTTTAAATGCCTTCATCTTTTTTAAGCAATAAGTTAAGTCCAGTTGCTCAAGGCTGTGTCCAGCCAAGCTGTGAATATCTCCAAGGATCAAAATGCCATTGCAACCCTGGCTCCCTTTTCAATATTTGACCACCTTTAGGTTACCTTTTTTCCTCCTAATGCCTACTTAGGATTCCCAAGTTGAGTTTTGTGTCCCTGGCCCCTTGTCCCAACACTTTTGTGAAGAATCTGACTCCCTCCTATTTTTACCCTCCTGTTACACAATTGCTGCAATGGAAGAATGATATTTTCTTTTCTCAAATATTCTGTAGCACTATCCAAAATGCTCCTTCAGAGAAGAGCCTTGAGTATGTTTGGTATTTCAATGAAAGCTATAGCACACTATTATGGTGTATAATACCATACATATTATGGTATGTTTTATGTTCAGCCTCTCTCACTTGAGTATGTTTCTATAGCTGAGCATATCAGCTTGTGTTACAGTGGCTGCCTTCTGAAGGAAAACAGATCTTTTCACTGAGAAATCTAAAAAATGTCTTTCGTTGAATGAAAGTGCTAAACTGCATCCTTTGACATATTTTGATTGTCCTCTATTCTTTCAAGTGAAATCAAAAGTTGTAATGAGCTAACCAGCCCACAAAGGGGATCTTGGATGTAAATTCTTAAGCAGTAACTGATGTAGTTTTTATTGCTCTTTTGTTTTTCTTTCTTTTAGTGCAATTTGCATAAATTCTTAAAAGCGCCCTTGGTCCATTTCTATTTTTACATGCTATTGTTGTTGAATGACTCATCTTAACTTAGGAGTCGGTGGTTTTGTTTTTTTTTTTTAAAGTCAAATGTTTGGTTTGAATTAAAGTAAAACTTTTTTTTTTTTTTTTTTGTCTCACAGACTGAGCCTCCATTAAATACTCCAGAAAATAGAGAATATACTGCTGAAATCATGTTTGAGTCTTTCAACGTTCCAGGGCTATATATTGCTGTTCAGGTAAGGGGAGGGCTGCTGAAAGTTTTCAGCTGCAGTATTTTTCCTTGACTAAAACTAATTTTACTGTGAAAAAACTGTGTAAGTGGTGTTTGGAATATGTTTATGTCCTTCTGCCAGTTCCAGCACTGCATGTTTGACATGCTTTGGTTCTGTGGGTGGTTACTGGACACTGTTCCTCTGTTACCTCTACAGGCTACTGAGCAGTAGAGTATGATATGTGTTGCATCATAAGTAAATAAAAAAACCACACCACATCATAATAATTCTATTAATCCAAGAACTGAATCCCTTTCAGTATGAAGTAACGAAAAACTATGTTTGAGCATGGCTGAAAAAATATCAGGCAAGTGTCAAAAATTCCGTTTTGCAGCCTCTTTTTTCTAAGCTGTTGTATAGACATATATAATATTATTAAATCAGTTTCCATGCTATCAGTTACCATGGGGGTGTCAGCCTATCCTTGGGAGGAGTGGTGGGAGGTGAGGTCTGCAGGCAGATGTTTTACCAATGTTTGATTTTAGTGTGTTTTTTCCCAAGGCTGTCCTTGCCTTAGCTGCATCTTGGACATCGAGGCAAGTAGGAGAGCGAACACTGACGGGCACAGTTATAGACAGTGGAGATGGTGTCACTCACGTTATTCCTGTGGTAAGTGGGCCTCAGAGCTACACTACAGCTTCAATGGGGAATTATTTGTCCTCCAAGTTCTCTGAATGTACACCTACACACACTGAAGTATAGGCAGGAGTCTTCAAAAACATCAGATAATTCCCAGGGCTGTGGGTGTGAGTTTTGGTTCATTTTGTAGTGCAGAAGCTCTTATAGAACTTCTCTGTAACCCTGAGTTGGGCAGGGCTAATTGTCTTTCAGTGACTTACCTTAAAAGGTGAATTGGCAAGGCCATGCTAAGTGATGAGTGAAATTGCTTTAGCACATTTCCATTTTGGCTTGCTGGTAAGAATGAATAGGCTCTTTACAGTAGTCAGTACAAAAAGTTTGAATTCTTATTTTCATTCAGCTCAATCCATTTATATATAAAGTAGAAATAATACAATGTATTAGAGGGCAGATGTAGTTATTAGTGTTTATAGTTTTTCTTCATCTGTTCCCAGTGTTTATTAGTGCTTCAGCCATACAAGCAAAGGCAAAGTTCCTGTTAGACTGGAAGAAAACAACCCCTGAGGTTGGTTAGTGTTGAATATCTGTTCCAATACATCAAGTTGCTGAAGCACAAACTTGGATGATTCTGTGATGTTTTATTAAATAATGAACAGCTAGAGCTGCAGTAATTTCCTTTACTGTTAAATTATTGCCCATCTTTCCTGGGGGAGCTAAATTCATGTCTATGTACCCGATATATTTGTACTTTCAGAATGAAGTTTGATTACAATTTTTAAGACAAAAATCTGTACCAAGTTTTATCATGGAACATCAGATTTTTAAAAGCAGTAGCATTGGTGGTGGTCAAACTGTCATGTAGCAATTTCTTATTAATTTTGGGGGAATATAGTGGCTAAATCTTTGTTCATACTGTTCATCCAAGTTAGTGTATTTTTAATAAGACTTAGGAAACAACTGACACCTCAGACCTTCTATAAGTAAACTTTAAAAATTTTACTTAGTAGTTCAAAATTACTGTTTAAAAGAGTTGAACTTTTCCTGAATTGTGGGTTAGGGTTTTTTTTTTAGTTAAAATTTAGTTAAGAGCAGATAGTCTGTATCATTTTAAGCACAATGTCATTTACTTCTAAAATTTTTAAACATGTTGAACAAATTGTCAATGCTGTTCTACCACTTATGTTGTAAAATACATAGAAAGGAATTAACAAACGTTTATCTCTGAAGTAGTGGCAGATTTTTTTAAATGACACTATTTTCTGTGTTAGTAAGACATTTTTGTGTGAATATGAGGTGTGTGGATATAGGAAAACTTAAGCATTTTAGGAGTGTGATACCTGGATTCCTGTTTGGATTTAGCAGGTCTGGTAGGGTTGAAGGCCAACCTTGCACACGTGACCATTTTTTAGTGTATTTATACTTGTCCCCAGGATGAGTGTGACTTGTAAGGGTAGGTTGATGGATGAGGATGGGCCAGTCTGATGTTCTGAGCAGTCTCAATTAATGTCCTGAAATGATGCATTTTCTCCCTGCTTTCAGAAAATTAATTTTGGTTCATGTGGATTGTAACATCTTACATCAGTGGCTGTGACTGCAGGGCCACATCAGTTATTCTAAAATAATATTTCACCAAAAAAGGTTCCTTGACCTTTTTGGTAAGAGTAACCTCATTTTGAAGAGAAAATAAAGGCCAAGGAATAGTGAGTATAGTGATTTGTCTGCCTTATGTACTAGTGACCTTTCTGTTCTTCTAACCTTGTAAGAATTATGAACCAATGCCATGCAAAGTAAAGTAAGGCTATACTGTGAAGAATTGGATTTGTGGTAATTAAATGAGCTGGTTTAAAGGGCTTTAGCCTCAGAATCACAGGTAGTGGGTAGGAGTTTAGACTCCACGCCTTTCTGTCTCCCTCTGAGCTTTGGTGAAAGTAGTTCTTATCAGTACCTTTGTCCCCATTAATTTTGTTTACAGGCTGAAGGATATGTGATTGGCAGCTGTATCAAACACATTCCAATTGCTGGCAGAGATATCACATACTTCATTCAGCAGTTGCTGAGGGAGAGAGAAGTAGGAATTCCTCCTGAACAATCCTTGGAAACAGCTAAAGCAGTGAAGGTAATGTGAACGTTGCAGATCTTAAAGTTACTTTATATCACAACTTAGTATCTGATTTTTAAAGTACAAGAATATCTGAAAGTAATTGTACTTCTGAGTAATGGGGCTCTGATTCTAACTAATATAAAAAATGTCTTACTGTAATAACATGAAATAACAAGGTTTACAGTTGGGTTATACTCACTCAGTCTGGCCTGGAATTTCACTCTTCACCTGTTGTCTCCCCTTTCTCTTCTCCTCCATTATCATTATTGTTGTTATTATCCTGTTGCTATTATTATTGTAATGTTCTGTAGGAATACTGTTGGCTGGATGTGTCATATAAAGAGCTGTAATTGCTCTTAGATTCTTTCTGAATATTAATGTGTTCTTTTTTGTAATACACATTACATAGAGAACAAAGCTATTCTGAAAGACATTCAGCTTAAAGTACACTTCAATTTTGTTTCTCTGGCAGTTCTTCAATGTATTTCAGAATTAATTTCTCACAATCTTGGAAGTTTAGGGGAAAAGCAGAAGAAAAGTAATTTAGCTCAGCCAGAGCCTTCAGTGCTGCACAGAAATGATCTGTATTAGCAGAGCCATTTTCTACCTGTGTACAGTAAATGTCAGCTCAGCTGTTTTGAGGCCTATTCTTTATCTGCCAATTTAATACTTACTCTTAAAATTCTAAATTACTACATTTTTAAAAATTTCTTACCAGTTTTCTATACTTTAGATAATTCTAATGTATCTATTCAATTTTCAGGAGCGCTTTAGTTATGTTTGCCCTGACTTAGTAAAAGAATTTAACAAGTATGACACAGATGGTACAAAGTGGATTAAACAATATACTGGAATTAATGCTATCTCAAAGAAAGAATTTACCATTGATGTTGGTTATGAGAGATTCCTGGGGCCAGAGATTTTCTTCCATCCTGAGGTAAGTTGATTTGAATTGTCTAGACTTTGTTTTAGATAATAACAGAAATCCTATTTGCAAAATTATAAAGAAATGGTTATCTTTACTTACTTTTCTTATTTATAAATAGATACTGGCTATTGTTGCAAGTCAGTGTGCTTTGATTCTTGATTGCTACTAATCTTTATAAAAATCCAGGTTTATACACAAAGCACTTAAAATGGCAGCAAATGTATTTAGCAACTGTTTCCATTATTAGTTTTCATGACATCTCTGGTATAACAGAATGGTTCTTTCCTTTTTTTTAATCTCTTTACCTCTTTTCCTGTGCAACGTTTGGTCCTCCACAGTGACTTGACTTGATTTTATTCCTGCTTGCAGTTTGCTAATCCTGACTTCACACAGCCAATCTCAGAAGTAGTAGATGAAGTTATTCAGAATTGTCCCATTGATGTTAGACGTCCTCTATATAAGGTTGGTAGCTATAATGTCTATTTTTTATATTTGGGTTTTAGAATAATTGGGATTTATATCAAGGTACATATTTGAAACTCTTAAAAAACAGTACCAAATGAGCAAAATTAACCATTTTCCTAGAAATTAATCCAATATGCAGAAGGGTTGGTTGTTCAGTTAGACATTTTCAGAATGTACTTTTTCATTAGCGAAACAAAAAACTGAGCCAGAGTGGTGAGATGTAGTAAGATACAAATGGATTTTAAAGCACAGACAATTTTAATGTGGCAAACTCTTGGTGAGTTCGTGTTGTGTCATGTTTGTATGCTAGATACTTTACAGAAAAAGCATACCTTGCTAATTGTAGTTTTTAAAACTGTATTTAGATATTTAGAATTTAGGAACTGGGTAATGTGGAGACTTGCATTTTCAGATGTGGCTAACAAATGTTGTTATTCAAAACAGAATATTGTCCTCTCTGGAGGCTCAACCATGTTCAGGGACTTCGGTCGCCGTTTACAGCGAGACTTGAAAAGGACTGTTGATGCCAGGCTGAAACTTAGTGAAGAACTTAGTGGTGGCAGACTGAAGGTGGGTTCCTGCAGCTCATGCACTTAACAAGCATCTGTTACTTGGAAAATGTGCAAATAACATCTTGCAATGATCGTGGATTTTGTTGAAATGTCTTTATCTTTCTTGATGTTCATATAGAGGCTTTTCAGAGGTTCATCCCTTACGCTGATCACATACCAGCAGTTGGCCACTGCAGCTGTCTTTGTGCTTGGTGTTTATTGATCAGTTACAGCTCATTGTGCTCAGTCTCTTGAGCTTGAAGATAAGAGAAGTGAATTGAGCTCATTGTTGAGCCACCAGGAGAGTGAGGAGCACGTGTCCTGTGAGGAATGAGGGAGCCTTGATTAGAGAATGGAAGGCTTTGGGACTCCTGATAGTGCCTCAGTACATGTGGGGAGATTACTGATTTTGAGATTCAGCTGGATAAAACCCTAAATACCTCTGGCTTCATAGCTTACCCTGCCTTGAGCAGGAGGCCAGTCCAGAGACATGATGATCCTTCCCACCTCAATTATCTTACAGTCCTATAAGGGACCTCATGTTTTCACTAAACTGCATGATCCTTAATTTTTGCTCTTTCCTGCCTTTTCTTCAGACCTCTGACCTAACTGTTGCATCTTTCTGTTGTCTCTACATGAAGAAAAGACCAGCAGAGAAAAAAGTGGTTTTTTTTCCTTTTAAAGGAAATTGATTTTCCTCATTTATTTTTTAGTAGCAGTCTAGCTAGGTGAGCTCAAACAGGCCTTTAAAACCCCAGCAGAGCATTATAATATGTCATGTAGACAACTCTGAAATTTCAGTCATAACACAGTTCTCTGGCCCAAGAAGCATCATTTAGTCTCTGTTTTCTTCACTAGGTTTGTACCCCTTAGTAAGGAAGCAGAATCTGAGTATGGGAGTTGGATGTGATTCTTCTTCTATTCTTGGTACCAGGCATGACAAAGAATCACTGGCTGGAGTTCTGCACATGTGTTAGAGAACACTTTTAGATACTGTTTCAAATTTCAGCAGGTTGGGCTGGAAAAATAAATTCTGAAACTATTACATATACTGGCAGTTCTGATTGGCACAAGAAAGGAATAGGTTGTGTGCCTGTGGAGGGAAAGGGAATGGCTGACTGGAATGAGTGCTGTAGTTCAGAAAACCATGATTGACTCTATTGATACTGGATAAACTTCCAATCTGCAACTGATGCTTTGTTAGAGTAATCACATGAAACTTGAAAATTACCTTCCTAAAGTGTGGGTTTTTTTAAAGTTTAGGTAGTATGGGTCAATGCTTATAAATGCATAAATAAATAAATAGTCCATCAAGAAATTAATCAGACATAGTGTGAAAAAATGGGTGTGAATGGAAGTATTTCTGTCTGATAAAGCAGGTAACTCATCTATAAGCAGGAGCTGTTTCTTTCTCTTCATTGTACAAGGGAAAGCCTGATGCCATAAATGTAAATTTACATGCACAGCTTTTATGAAAATACTAATTTATGAAAAGCTTGGTATATATACTGTTTTAAAACTAGATCTGTTTTTACCAGCAGAAGTGACTTTTAATGTGTTGCTTTTCTCTCCTTTTCCTGTAGCCCAAGCCCATTGATGTCCAAGTCATTACACACCATATGCAGAGATATGCAGTCTGGTTTGGAGGATCAATGCTGGCTTCCACAGTGAGTTTAGCTGTAAAGCTGAGCATGTTTGGGCCATTCTGACTGGGCTTTTGGAGCTCTCATCTCACCTACATTGTATATTAAATGTGATTGGGGAATTTCTGATAGGCTTCAGGTGGTAAATATACCTTCCCTGTTTTTGCATTAGACTTTAAAGACTTGGAAGAGCAAAAGAAACCTGAATTAAAGTTTTGTGTGACCTGTTAAATGGCACATTTTAGTTTTGTGGCAGAATATATTCTTTGCATTGGTGTTTAGCCATGCATGATGTAAGTTAATTTTAGAATTTATGTGCCATCTTTGTTTTTTCCACTGGCTACATAAAAGTTAATATTGTTAATTAAGATGTCTATACCATTCACTAATGTTGTTTCCCTTCCCTTCACAGCCTGAATTCTACCAAGTATGCCATACCAAAAAAGATTATGAAGAGATTGGCCCTAGCATCTGTCGTCACAACCCTGTGTTTGGAGTCATGTCTTAAAGCTGACCCTGCAGGGGTCAGGGATGGGGAAGTGGGGAGGAGGAAGAGTCTTTCTGATTACTTGTTTGTCTGATGGCTGGTTTTAAGATAACAAACATGACTTGACAATAAGAACAAGACCAAACACAATTAAGCAGGATCATTTTAATAAGTGTCTCAACATGCGGATGTAGTGGAAAGCCAAAATGATCACGTTTTTTCTTTAGATTGATTATCTGAACCTGTGCGTAACAAAACAAAAAAAGTGGATTTTAGTTCTTTCTGTGCCCTGATATTTTGTATATTAATGAACTATCCAAGATTTGATGGGATTTGATGGTGTGTAGATAGTCAGCTCTCTAATGCTTCCATTGTACCCCTTCATGGGTGCAATACAGGAGCTTGTTTATATTTCATACTTTTTTATACTTTGAGGAAAAATATGAATAAAAGAAACTGTAATATTTGAGGAAAAAAATTTACCAGTGACCAACTTGAAAGTAAATTAAAAAAGAAAAAAGTCATGACTCATGCAACTAGCTCTTGCAAATCATGACCAGTCTAAATCCCGGGTTCCATACAATGCGAGTGCTTTTGGAACTAAGAAGCTACTATCTTGGATTAACCAATGCCTGCTAGTGCTTTCTGATTACTTGGTGCATTTTCATACTCTCTCTTGCTTTAAAAAAAAAAAAAAAAAAAAGAAAAAGTAAAGACAAGACTGTTGGACCAGTATTGCAGTTCTGTAGTGTCATTTCTAATTAAACCAAATAATCAGGTTATCAAAATTTGGTGTATTTAAAGCCTAACACCATTCCAATAAAGGCACAAAATTTCTTTTTATCTTGGTGTCAGACTTGTTAATCTCATGACATGGGAAGTTCTGAGCATGGGTCCCTACATATCCGCTGTGGCTTTTGAGGAGTGAGGTTGGTCTGTGAGGTAGAGATGTAATGTGCTTTGTGTAACTCAAGTGTGAGCATTTTAGAGCTGCAGTTTGTGTGTTCAGCTAGCTAGCACTTACCTAGAGAAGCCTGACAGCTCCTCCACTGTTGGGTTTGTTCATCTACTTTGTTCTGTAACTTTTTTCCCCCCACTTTCTTGCAGGTGGTGCTATTCAGGAGTCAGCACTGCGTTTTCAATCTCTGTGGTTTTTCTGCAAGAAAATACCATGTAGATAAAAATAAAGTGAAAACAATCTCTTTCTCATTCTTTCTAGGAAGAACACTTTCTGTAGTGGCTGGAATTGCTTACAATTTGTTGATATTTGATGAAAGAAAACTCTTTAGGCACTTCTGAGCCCACAGAGGAGTTGAGGCTGTTCACATAGAAAACCACAAGAGGGAGATATCCTGGTTTCTTCAGAGTTGCAAAGATGCCTCACATTTTCATCAGAGAAGCTTATCTATTGCCAGAGCTTCAAAACTTGGTAAATGTGACTCCAAAACAAGGATAAATAGGGAAGTGTTTTTACAGCAAGCATTGTAAAAAATTTACATACTGGAATCAAGCAGAACATGATGCAAACAAGGATATTTTGAACAATTTTATTACAAAACTATAAGTCACATCTCCCTAACAGTGAAACAGTGTTTCATTTTTTTATAAATCACTTTTTAACTCAGTTTGGTCATAACTGTGGACTGATTCATGTGGTAAGGAAGACCAATAGGGCAAATACAAAGTTGTGCTTTTCCAGCAGTCCTGGTTCTGCCACTGTATCATATTCTAGTGCCAGCATATTTTGATACACTGCAGTGGTGTGAAGATAAGGCAAGGATCTTTTTCCTCTCTAGGAAAAAGTCTTTAAAATTCACTTGAAAAACTTAAATTCCTAACACAGATATGTACATAACAGTGAGCAAGTGCAAAGAGAAGGAGTGAACTCTTCCTGTCACAGCTGTAGAGAGACCTTGAGTGTTACACAAATTCTTGGTTCATCTTCTTGAGGCCCCAGGGAAGCTGCTCTAAGCTTCTATTTGTTGTTTGTGTAGAAGAGAATGGAAGGCAACCATACTCTTACATGATTGTGGGTTTTTTGGGTTTTTGTTTGTTTGTTTGTTTGTTTTTTGGGTTTTTTTTTTTGTTTGTTTGTTTGGTAGGTGTGATCTAAAATTATCTTAATTTTCTCATAGAATGAAGTAAGTGGGAGATTTTTTTTTTTTTTTTTTTTGATGCTGTAGATGTATTTTTTGAGAAGTTACATCACCCACAGCTGCTTTTGAGTGTGTTAAAAGAACTCAAAAAAAAGTATGAGCAGCTCCTATTAATGACTTGGACTGCATGGAGAGTCATCAATACTTAAACACACCAGACATAATGGAAAATTCATTCTTGTACCATGGGAATAACTGTCTGGCAATGCTCACATCAGTGTTCTGCACCTGTAACACCAGATCCAAATCAGATCTGCTGGTGAGTGGTGAAGGGCTGAGCAGCCTGTGGATTGGTCATCCCAAGGATTGTGTAAAGCACACGTTGTACAATGTAGAACACAGGCAGTTCTAGGAAAACCCTCTGCAATCTTGAAATGTGGATTTCCCATTGCTCTGTGTGGGGTTGGGCTTAAAGCATCCAAAAGGTTCATTGCTGGCACGTGTTTAAAAAAACCACATGGAATGAAATTACCTTTTTTTTCTCCAAATGCTTGTTACCGGGGAGGTTACATGAAGAAAGCAATTTTGAACCCATGTAGGAGGATTTAATGGGACTGATGTCACAGCATAGCTTTGTGTCCTATGTATGACACTGGCTGACAGAATCCCTTAGGAGACCATCCTGAAGGGCAGAGGAGTCCAGGCAGGCTGGGCCTTCTTCAAGAAGGAAATCTCAAAGACACAGAGTAGGCTCTCCCCATCTGCTGAAAGCTGAGCTGGTTATTCCCAACCTACTGATTTCAGGGTGTATAGTCTCTATAAAGGAGACTTAAACTTTACTGTCCTGCTGCCTGCAGCATGAGCAGGAGCAGTGCTGGTTGTGCACAGAAAATAGCAAAGAGCCCTAAACAGCTGCAGTCTGGCCTGCCCAAACTTGGCTTACTTTACCCTTCTCCAGGAATTTGATTTTATTCCAGTGGATGAGGTAGGTAGGACTCCAGGTTTAATTGGCTTAAAAGCTGGTAATTTCATGCAGCTGAGCTTGGAATAAATCAGAGGTCACTGCCGAGTCAGTTTAGGCTCATCTCTTCATTTTGTGCCAATGTTTATACCAAGTGTTAGGTATTTTTGGGATGGCTGAGTTATCCCTTGAAAAACTGCCTGGAAATGACTGCTGGGCTGGCTGAGCTCCTGCCAGCTGTGGGCTGGTGCTGTGCAGCCTCCCTGCCTGATAACTCGTGTTCTCTATGTAGGCCAAAACTCCTGTGGCATTAAAATGAAGAAAAATACATTGTTAGTGTCACTTAGTTTTTGTTTTGTTTCTTTTTTTAAAAATCCCCCCACAGAAGCAAAGTGTTGGAATAATCAGATCCAAGTGACAGTCTTCTGTTCCAGTACATGCCTGTGAGTTTCCTATTTCAAGCAGGACAGAGATCCCAGCTTCCATGTGGATGCTGCAGATGTCTCTTTCCTCTCAACTTTTTTATCAGAAGCTGGGTTGCCAAAGGGAGGGCAGAGCCTGGCCTGTGGTGGCTGCAGGTGTCCCTCACCTCCACGAGAAGCAATGCCCCCCTCTGTCTGGGCAGTGGCAGGCACAGTGGCTGTGGGTTTTCCCCCCAAAGCTGCAGTATAAATATCAAGATATATTTTTTGTATGAATGCATTTATGGCTGAAGGGAGGACCAGAGAGCACAGCAGCAATTAGTTAATAGGAGCTGGAGATGTAGTGCCTGATATGAAGCATGTAACACTGCTATGGCTGAGAAAGGAGCTTTTTTTCTTTTCATGAATGCAAAGATCAAGAAAGACATTTTGTTTAAAAGACAGACTGACACAGAAGGTGCCATTCATGAAAGCTCAAAGTTGACCAACATGAGCACCCAGGACTCACTGATTTTAGCATGTTGGAGTTGTTCCAATTTTTTTATAAAAGAATTTTACTGGAGCAGGTGTTTAAATACATCTCTCCTTCCCAGCTAAATGCCCTGGCTACTCAACTGTATGGAAAATTTACCCCTGGTCCTTTTTGGGTGTCCCCATCCCTGACTTGTTGCAGAGCCCAAGGATGGGCCTGCCCACAGCATGGCAAGGGCTCTGTCAGCAGGGACTGCTCTGAGATGCAGCCCCCAAAGCTGGTGTTTACTTGTGGGTTGGTTTTATTCTCTTCTCCACGTTTAAACTCTGGTTTAGCCAGACTGTGTTAGTGGTGAAAAATACTAAAAGTTGTGCCCCAAACAATAATAACAAACATGAAGCAACTGGTCTATCTCCCAATGAGCACAGAAAATCAGGAACATGCACGAATCTGTTGTAATGCAGAGTTGCAGCTGAAGCACAGTGGGGAGGGGGAACTGGCCTTATTGCAGCACGTTTTAAATATTATTACTGCAATTACACGTTTGCAAGAATATGATTGCAATTGGCCTTACTGCAGCATGTGTTCTAGTTGAGTGAGGCTTTGCCCGGCAGGGTGTGCAGGCTCGCTGCAGGCCGGGTTTCACACTCCGCCACACGATGGCATTTTCCTACAAGGAATCCTGCGCGGCTGCAGCCTGGAAAACCCCTCAGCACAACCTGCCTGGGAAAAAGCAGCTGACTGAAAGCATCTGATGGAAACCTTCCCGGGAAGGCTGGTGCCTTGCAGTCACGGCAAGGGGAGGAGGATCAGAGCTTTGTCTTTCTGTCTGCAGCCGAGGAATCCGTGTCTCCCTGCAGCTGCTGCAGCCAGAAGTGGAGAGATCTCACCTGTGGGTGCTGAGCAGGACTGAGTCCCTGGGCACAGGAATCCCGAGGGGCACTGGAAGGAATCCATGTCACATGCAGGATGGGACACCCCTTCAGGGGATAACTGCGAGGAGGTTTCTGCACTCCTTGCAATTCAGTGCTGAATTTCCTCAACCTTTCCTTGCACCTGGTTGTAGGGAGTACACAGGAGATGGCACGAGCATGCAGCCATCCCACAGGCAGAGATAAGGGCAGGGAGGGCGCTGCTTGTGTGGTCCTGAGAGGGACTGGTGTTTTAGTGTGCTGAGCTTGTCCCCCACAAGGTGTGGGTAATGATAATCTTACCCTGCTCTGGTGATCCTGCACAGATGTCTCAGCACCGCCCTCAGTATGGCTCATCAGCACTTCTCAGCAAATTGTGCTGTTACCTGAGGGCTGATTTGGGGAAGAGGAAAATTTTGTGTCCTCCCAGCTGCAAAACCTACAGGATAGTAGTGGTTAGCTGCTTTCTGCAGGTAATGGCTGCCAGGGCCCAGGTGCTGTGACCCACTCTAACCCTGATGAGAGCTGCAGCTTTTCCAGCCTCCAGGGAAACCAAATGGCACACTATTTTCTAATCCCCTAAGAGTTTAACTGTGTTATAAATGGGTATGGGGAGGGACAGATGAAATACACCTGGAGCTTGTGTAGAGCAAGAGGTGGCGTTTGAACTGACAGATCTGCACCTGCAGTCTCCCTGGTTTTCCTGCTTGCAGCAGCTCCAGGCGTGCAGCCTGGAGCCCTGACTTTCACTTGGAAGGTTAATTATCCTTTAAATGAGAAATGTGTTTGGCTCCAGCAGTGAGAGCAAGGTTAAGGACCTGGGCAGAAGGATTGCACAGGGCTGAATCCTGCAGATCATTGCAGATCATGGGCTGGGGAGAAGGGGCAGCTTTCTTTGCCTGCTCCTTAGCCCACCCAAACATCCCTGCCAGCTTTTGTGACCACCTGCATGCCTTCTGATGGGTACACAGGCTATTGGTCATAGAAATGGAATTTTTGTTAAATACATAGCTGTGTAGCAATTTATTAATTTTCACAGAGTTCTTGCTCTGCAGAAACTCAAGCATGTCAGAGTAGCTTAAATTAAACAAAATCTGAGGGGAAATTCACTGGCATAAAAAAACTGCTTTTAAAAGTTTCATTCAAAACACACTGGAAATGTGAAATTTTCTTGGCAGTAAACATTTGCACCTGTCTGATCCTGTCTGCAGGGTTCTCCTTTCCCTGGTGGGCAGAGCTGGCAGCTGCCTCAGCCCTGATCCTGACAGAGGAGGAGGTGCTGCTGCTGCAGGACTGTGGGATGTAGAGCTGCTGTGAATCCCCAGGTGCATCCCCTGAGTCTCAGATGTGTGACCCCTGCCACCTGCTGCTGCAGCCAAAGCCAGAAAAGTGATGGAAATCCCTTTGCTGCTTTGTTTTCTGTCTTTCACAAAGGACAAATATTTTCCTCTTCATGGGTATTAATGACAATGAAGGATTTAAATTATCTCTCTGTATTTAAGCCCTGATTCATCTCAAATACCATTTGAGGGGTTTTTTTTCACTGTTCAGCATAAGGATAACTTCACATACTTCGTTTTGGGTGTGTTTGAGCAGCAGAGGAGAAGAGAGGGGGACTGGAAATTCCTAAGGCAGGACAAATGTCCGGACATAAAGAGGAAGGGAATGATGGTGCAGGGGCTCTTCTCACTGTTTGGGGTGCTGTATCAGGAAGGGCACTTCTCCAATACAAGATAAACAATCAATACCTGGTGGAGAATCAGAAGGAAGGAGCTGCAGGGCTGGGAGATGCCTTGCTTCAAACCTGGAACTTTTGGACAGCACCATGGTGTGGCATTCACATTCTCTGAAAAAATCCCTTCACCCAGGATTTTTCTCCCGGGAAGCTGAGAAGCCTCAGAGAAAAGGAAAACAATTCTTATCTCATTTGTTTCTCCTGTGTTGAGCTCATGTGGAATGTGTTTGGAGATTGTTCACCCACAGGTGATTGTTCCATTGGATTCTGCTGTGAGTTGTTTTCACTCTTTGGCCAGTCAGTGCCAAGCTGTGTTGGGACTCTGGAAAGAGTCACAAGTTTTCATTGTTATCTTTTAGCATTCAGTAAGCATCTTTCCTGTATTCTTTAATATAGTAGAGTATTCTTTAATTTAATATAGTATTATAAAGTAATAAACTAGCCTTCTGAGAACATGGAGTCAGATGCATCATTCCTGCCTCCATTGGGGCATTCCCTGCAAATACAATAGCTGCCCAGGCTGGTGACCTCCATCACCTTCCACCCCTCACCCAGGCTCTGGCAGCAGGATCCAGACTCATCTGCCTGAGGATTTTCTGCTGCAATGAATTTATAACTGGAGGTGTCAACATTTCAGCAGGGGGATGGTGCTCAGCTTCACATAGGGAATAAAAAAGAGCAGGAGAATATAAAATAAGAGGCAACTGCAAAGATATAGAAAAACTTCATTCTGTTTTTATAGTGTTTGTATTTGCCTTAACAGCCTTGGCTTGCCACTGACACAGTGCACTGGCCTAAGTGAGCACATAAAATGTGCACATTCACTTGGTAAACACAACTGACTTTTCAATATTGTCTTTATATTGATGTGCACAGGCAATATTGAAAAGGCATTTTACTCATTCACAGCTGGATCACACACTGTGAAGCTGTCATGTTTATTAGACGTTAGAGAGAAGTGGCTCAGAAAACTCCAAATCTGCCCTTTAAAATTAAACATTTAGATGTGATTGGAAAGACCATTTAACAGCCAGGTCTTTATGTGATGAGTGCAAGTCTTGACTGATTTACTGGATAATATTTTTTATATGGCGTCCCTCTGCCATGATCTTTAGACATTTCATGGAAATAACGTGATAATTAAAATCTGGTGTGGTTTTCGAGTAAGTTACAGGACAGAGGGATGGTCACTTAGGCACCAAGGTGCCTGAGCTCTCTGTACACCAGTGGGGATGGCACCCCTGCAGTGTGGGGCCCTTTGCCCCAGGGGTTACTGACTGTGTGCTCCACATGGGGTTTTGGATAAGCAGCTGCACAGTAAAAGGGTGAAGGCAGTCAGGAAAAAAGGAGGGGAAGGACTCACAGGCTCTTGTTCTTAGCAGCTGTAATATAATAACAACAGGAAATAGAAATTTAAATTAGATTGCTCTCCAAGATTATTACCCGACAATTGGTCAAGGAGTCACATAACTAATCAAATTGTTACACTTTATGCCTATAAAATATCCATTGATGCATTTTCTCTCTCCTTTTTTCTTGCAGGAGCATTGATCATTTTATTGTTAAGTCTGATGGCTACAAGTGCTAATACTGCTGCTGGAGCCCTTGGTCTGCGTGCAGCTGTGTTTTGGGGAAAACCACAAAGCCTTCAGTGTATGATTTACTGGAGCAGCAAAACTTGCTCATCCCTTCCTTGGCTCACCTGAGCTGAAAATACAATCTCCTCTTAAAACAACCCTGCACACAGCTGGGTGTAATTCAGCCCACAGCTTCTGCTGCCTTAATTCACAAAGATCAATTTACAGAGGGAAGCCTCCAGCTAACTGATGCCAGGTGGTGGCTTTGGCTTCCTGAGGGGGAGGGTGACAAATACAAGTGGCCTGAAACAAATCAAGGGCTAATGCTGTGCCACAGAGCAGTGCTGGGTGCCTTCTGTCTGCGGGGATCTAATACAGCTAATAAGCAGCTAACATTACTGCCTGATTTGGCAGGAATTATTACCTGCTGAATGGCTTAATAGATTTCCAGTCCCTCTGTGTGTAATTTTCACTCGTCCCCAAAGGAAAGCTATATAATGTTTGCCGTGGTTGTTTGCAGAATTGGGATGCACCACAGGTGTACTTTGAACTTCATAAACTGCTCAGTCTTACATCCCATTATGCTTCCTGTGGGGCTGTAATTACTGGGAGCTCTTCTGGGGCAGCGACTGCTACTTGGGATGTGATTTTTGAAAGCAGGACCTTACACTGTCTGGCCTCCCTTTGTCACTGCAGTGTTTACCTTCATTATCTGTAATGCACAGATATTGGTAAATCTGCCCAAGTTACTCTTAGACAGCTTAAAATATGTTTAAGTGGTTTCATTCAGAGGTGGTTTTTATGAGGGCTGTGCTCTTAAATAAAGCAAGACCTTGAAAAATGGTTTTGACTAGTGGACCTTTTTCAATAGCTTTTAAAAACAGTGTATTTAAATTAGCAACATGGTCACAGGTTTAATCATTTAGGTGCCCCATCTTATAGGAAACTAATTCACTATTTCAGATTCTAGTTCAAGAGGAAGAAATAGATTCCAGTAATGCTTAGAAGTTATAAATTAGATTCTGACAAGATGCCCTATACCCATGTCCCTATGTTAGGGGAGGAATGGTGTGATGTGGGTGTCAAATGAAGAGAAGGACCCAGGCATTGAACACAGAGGGGTCCTGCTCACATTCATTAGCCAAGATGATTGCAGCAGCCAAATATTTGATTAAAGGGTATATAAAAATACCCATTAAATAAAATAAGCCGGCATGGGTCTTTGGCTGGTGTGTCTGAAAATGCCATAACCCTGGAATTGCAGCGTGCAAAGCGAGGGAAGACTCTCTGAAGTGCCCACCTGAGGGACCTGTGAAAATTAATGGCACAGCAGAAATGCTCTGTAAAGGTCAGCCAGGACTGTGTGTGGAGCCTGGGAGCTCACTGCACTTGTTTGACACAGGGCTGCCTGGCGCAGTTGTTTTTCAGCACAGAGGGGTTTTAATTACAGTAACAGTTTGTGAGTCCCTTGGTTCTTCTGTCAGAGGAAGTGGGGGAACTCCCCACCCAACAAACCAAACCAAACTTGCTGCCTGCTCCAGACTGGTGCATTCCCACCATTTAGCAAAGAGACTTTAAGGGAGGTCAGAGGATTTGATTCATGAGGCTGCAGCCCATTGGGGCTGATAATGGCACAGGAGTTTTGCTTGTCACACCCAAATGCCCTGGCTGGGTGGCAGTCCCTGTGATCCCAGGCTGCTCCAGGGTACCACCAGGTACAGCCAAAAATACACCTGTTAAAAAGGGGTACTGCTTGTAATCTGGGGAGGTTGCTTGTGAAATGGCTTTTTAAAAATATACCAGAAGTGTATTATATCCTCAGTAATACTGCCTTGAACAAGCAAGCAAAATGTTGATGCTCTCCAGGCAGAAGTGAGGAAAATCAGGGTTTTTGCAAGTAGAAAATATAACAAAAATCCAAACAGCCATTTAATGGTGAGAACATGGGAAGAAAAGTGTGTTTTCTTGCTGTGCACAAAAACTAGAAGTGCTAAAAAGATGTCACTCCTGTTTGTAATGCTGAAGCTCCACCAAAACTGCAGAAAAGAGCAATCAGGAATGTTTCTATTTTATCTTTAGTTAAGTGGGAATCTGCTGGAGCAGCACTGCCTTGCTGGGGTGGGAGGTTTTCTCTGGGGCAGCCCAGAGGAGGTGGCTGGGCCAGGACTGTGGCTGTGGCTGGCTATCAGTGTCTGGGGGAAGTTGTCTTGTGCTGGTCCAGGCTGGGTGCAGGATGAACCCAGCCTGCCTCTGGAAGCTGTGGCACTTTACAGGAAGCTTGATCTGGCTGTCAGGGAGGGTTTCCTTCTCTTCCAGCAGGCTGATTCACATTCCCTCCACACACAGCTCTGTTGAAACCTGCTTGCATTTCTTTGGATGCTGCAATTTTGCAAAATCCTCAAGTGTGTAGCTGTCATGCCTCCTTCTTCCTGATCCTCAGGAAGTCTTTGCTGTCCTCCTCACCAATCCTGCTGGTGTATCCAGTGCACTGCCTGCCTCTATTCCCTCTGGAGCAGCAGAACCTGTGGCTGTTCCAGAGAACAGCCCTGAGCCATGGTCACATTTTGATGATATTTACCAGTTTGTGCTCACCTTACACTCACCTGATTTATTGTCTATTCTCGGGCTACTTCTGTCTTGTTGTTTTCAAGGTTTCATTCTCTTTCTGAATAAAAATTCCACATTTTGGATTGTGTTTCCTATATATACAAGGTGGCCTTTTGTTTCTCTCGTTTAGACAATACCTGTCTAACTTCATTATCCTCTCTGGACTTCTCAGCCTCTGAATTAGTCTATTCTACAAATGTCAGGGATCTGCCTCTAACTCCCCATGACACACAGTGAGGCAAATTATTAAAAAATTCTGTCCCTAAGTGGTTCCCTTGGTGCCCCAGTGCCACTTTAGGCACGGAGCTGGTGTGCAGTGTGCTGCCTCAAGGCTCTGTCCCCACAGCTGGCTGATGTTCCTGCTGTGAGTCAGAAGAGGATGCCAGGTTTTATTTGCATCTTGTTGTGGTTTAACCCCAGGTGACAGCTTAGCCCCACTGAGCTGCTCAGCAGTCCTGTCCCTCCCAACTCCTTGTGCCCCCCCAGCTGCCTCACTGGTGGGGTAGGATGAGGAGCAGAAAAGGCCTTGGCCCTGTGACTGCACTGCCCAGGGATAAGGAAAGCATCCCTGAGTTATCAGCCCTGGTTCCACAAAAAATACAAAACACGAGCTTTACTGTGGAAAAAATTGACTCTCTCCCAGCCAAAACTGGGACATACCTGTAAGGCCATTGCTTCTTGCTTTTGTCTGACCCCTTCTAAAGATATTTTTGTTTATTCCAGGTGAAAACAAGAGGAAATCATGAAGCCTCATTACTTCCCTTAGAGGAAAATCTGTCCTGTCTGATAAAAAGGATGTGAAGGGGAGAAGATAGTTGGTAGGATGAGGCTGAGAGATGGGATATCTGAGACTCATGTGGGTTGGACTGCTCGCCTCCCCACCTACTAATTGACTACATTTCTTGTGCAGTTGAGCTAGAGGAGAAATCTTGAGGCTAAAAAATAATAATAAAAAATAATAATTCAACAAGGAATACAAATCATGTGAATGTGAGTAAAATGTAAAGCCTTTTTGCTAGATAGACTGCAGAGCCCCAGTATACCCTGGAGAATTTCATAAATCTAATGAAGCTTTCACACCTTCAGGGACAGGGCTTAAGCTGCTGGGCTTCCTATCCATCTTGGGATCAATAGTGCAGTTAAGTCAAAATCACCTGCAAATAGAGAACACGAGGTTGGGAGTGCAGTTCATCTCTCACAGAGGAAGCAGGATAATAATCAAAAAGTCCAAGCCAGCAAGTTTCAAACTTTCAGCATCATTTGTGATGCTGCTTTTTTTGGGATGACCCAACAGTAATTCAGGAAAATGTTAATGTGGGAACAGGTAATTTTGCATATGGTAAGACCCACCAGGTACCTTCACTTTGGGGGCCATGGCTTTCAAGCACTGGGTAAAGACCAAGATCTCAACCAACTCTCCAAACCTTGCAGAGATGGTGGGGATGGTGAGAGACATCAGCTTGTGTTCGTTGTCACCTGTGTAGGAGCCAGGTGTGGCACTTAGTGGGGAAATATCTGCAGGCATGGACAGAACATCTGGGACACAAAAACACTCAGCTCTAGCTGAGGTGCAACTCACCCTTCCACCTCCTCCAGCCCAAACACAAAAATAATTCAGATAAATTATGGCTGAGGTACATTGCAGCACAAATGATTTTATTCTCAGTGACTTTCTCTCACATCATGCAGCGGGTAAGTGCCAATAAAATGGAGTAGGAAAAGTCCTGCTTGAGGAAAGCAAATTAAAATTTTGCCTTTGCAGGGGTGGAAGAGCTATAAAGTTATTCATCTTTAAGAGGTGATTGCATGGCAATGCGTTGCCTTCTGCTGGAAGGAAAAAGAAAAGGTTATATTCTAGAGGGTGAAATTAAGAGAGCTGACTGCAGTGGTTAAATACACCATATATCTTGAGGTTATGTAGTTGACATGAGGCTGTGTGATGCCCAGAAGTGAAAACAGAAGGTTCTGGAAAGGGAGAAATGAGCAGAAAAAGGGGACAGCAATAGAGGACAGGTCCTGGGAGTGGACAGCTTCCGGGGACAGATAACCATGGGGAGGACATTGGTGAGGATGCAGGGACCTCTCCCAGGACACCATTTTTTTCTTCCAGGCTGCAGTCCAGATGAAAGTTAAGCTTCAGTTTTGCTGGGGTCATGTAGGAGTGAGCTCTGCTGGTCTGCCCACTCACACAGGGATTTGGGGAAGAAGGAATGTGCTGCAGGAATGACAGTCCTGTGTCTCCCTGACTAGAGGTGTGAGGTAAGTGGGCTAGGGAGGGAACAGACAGCTTGAAAAGAGGTGTTGGTGTTAAAGAGGGCTCTGCTCAGAGATCTTGCAAGTCTCACTCTTCCTTCTGCATGCTTTGCACCTCAGAGGAAAGCAATATCCTCATGCTTTCATTCCAAGTAATAATCTTGGGTTGCTTTAATCACCTCTCAGATCCTGAATCTGCAGAAAAAGAGTGGACTGCTAAAAAATTGACCTTTTTGTTAACACTGGTTTTGTTTATGGTTGGTAACTCCAAAACCTGTCATTTATGAATGATGTCTATCTCTGGAACTGGAGTGAAGGATGGGAAGCTAAACAGATCATTGATACAGACTCAAATTTCATGGCCTATCAGTGTCCCTTGATGTGTAGGGCTGCATGGCTGAAGTTGTCAGCAAAGTGGCTGTTGACAGAAGGACATGGGGCTTAGTCATCACTCCTTCTTCCAGCCTGGGCTGTCTGCAGACAGGATTTTATCTTAAGATACAGATTTAAAGATAACTTTCCCCCCTTCTTTTTTTCCCCCCTTTGCTTTGGTTCTCAGCCTGGCAGTAAAGCTCGAACACCTCCAGCTAGTCACAACATCCAGGGAGGGCTTGTGGGAGAGAAATGACCAAAAAAGCACAAGATCTGCTGGCAACTGCTTAATAACAGAGTGTTTTAAAATGTAAATCTGACACTTCCATTTTTTATTTATTGAATATGGAGTACATGCAAATAGAGTGTCTTTGGGATTACATACTGAGCCCTGGGACATTTACAGATCCTAGCTATAAATCTGGAATAAGGCAACACACCCCCACTATGATATCATTACTGCTGTAATAAACATGAGATGTTTGCTCTTTTCTCTCTCTTCCTCATATGAGATACTGCAGATTTCTGCTGTCTGGTCCAGTACAGCCATCCTTTGAAGACATCTGGGCTCCCAAACTGGCAGGTCAGCCCTGAGCTACTTGTCTCCCCTTAAAACTGCTGGAAATTAGGGCTCAAGTTCTCAAAAGCCCATAGTCACCTAATCCATATTAAAAGCATGTGGTGACAGCAAGGATTAATTGGTTTATTGACACCAAAGCCTTGCCAACAAAACAAATGAAAACCAATCAGAACTGGGGAAAGCAGAAGGTGAAATGTGATCATATGAAAAATAGGATGATCATATAGTCAGGTCAGGAGAATAATGTAAAACAACAGGACTAAGAAAAATGGCAGCTGCCTGGAAATACAAAATAAAGGACGTGAAATAAAATTAGAGGATAGTACGAGAACCATGTGTAGGATGGTGTAAGGCAGGATGAAGTCCTGCCTAGCAAAATTAAAGAGACAATAACATGTAGGCTGGTGTAGATGTGACAGACAAGACTGGTGGGGGGAACATGTAATGTGAGGATTTCTTGGGCTTCAGTAAGAGTGGAGAGAGATGCTGCAGCTGACAGAATGAGACAAAAAAACTATGTTATCCAGAATTATCTATAAAGCAGTATATGGTTATGGTCATTCCAACTATGAAGCAGATTTAAACTTCACAGCTGATCACCTCCAGAATCTGGAAATGTCTATGAACTCCCTCTTCTACAGACACATAAAATACCATCCAGAAACTCCCAAGCAGTGAATGTAGCCTTTGACTCCAGTGCCCGTGGTGTGGGCTGACCTAGGTGCAGGTATACAAGCTGTGGGCAGGGCATGGCATTTTAGTTATTCTTGCTCTGCTTTCAAGGCTCTCCTCTAAGCAGTTCCGTTGATCTTCCCAATTATTTGTGAAGGTGGTATGGAAAACTATGCATGAAGAGAAATCTTTGCTCAAGGAAGACCTGAACTGTGACCACATGTCTTGGGTAATTCCCCTTCTCTTTATCATCTGCCTCCTTCCCAGCTCTGCACTGACTGAGCACAGTGCTGGTGATTTCAGACAGCTTGTGGAGGCTTCTGACTTCCAGTGATTCAGACATATGCTCTTGTGGAGATCCCCCACCCTCACAGGAGTGAGCTGGTGAGGAAGCTGTTTGTATACTATTGCAGCAGGAAAATGCTGACGGGACAATCCTTCCACTTATTTGTACTGAGCAAATGGATATTGGGAAAATTAACAGTGAAATTCATTTGGAGTTTAATTGAGAAAGAAAACCCCACAATTCTACAGGCAGATTCCCTTAAATAGGAAAACTATTTCAGCTAATAAAAAACTTAGAGAGATAGGGTATTCTCAGAAACAACATATCCAAAAATTAATAGCAATAAACTATATATGTCATGTTGTAGCACTTGCTGTTTTCCTTCAGAAAGGAACAAACTGCCAGCTGCATTTCAGAGGAAAAGGAGGGTTGTGGCTTTGAAGGGATTACTGCTCATGTCTTCACAGGGTGGCTTGGATCATCAGAGACTGCCTCAGCTTAGAACAAAGTGCTCAGAAATGTCACTTGGCAGCCAGGCCCATTGCTGAAATCCTAAAAGAAACAACTTACAGAAAGTTACCAGACTGAGTCTTAATTGGCCCAACTGAAATGTCTTGCTGGGAATTGTGACAGGCAAAGTCGGCACTTGGATCTGTAATTTGTAACCCAACATGACTTTGGAATGATGTTAAGGTACAAAATGTGCATTTTTGGCAGCTGTGCTCCCATGTTGCAATCCAGTGGGGCAGAGGCCTGCAAGGCAGCTGCTTAAACAGGAATCTGGTGTCATTTGTGATCCCCATGGTCACCTTGCTACACTTCACATCTGCCTCAAGGAGGTCTGTTACCCTTCTGATGTCCTCAAGTCAACTGTCAGGTGTCACTTCAGGCAACTGGAGGGAGCCCTTGGCATCCTTGCTGGGTGGAGCAGCCTCCTGAGATGACAACTTGCCTATGCATCATGTGGTGAATCTGTTTGTGCTGAAACAGGAGAGGGGAATTACTGACAAAACAGAAGGGGCCAGGTCCAAGCCTGTCTGTGCCATCTCCTCTCCCAGTCTGACACCCCTCTGGCTGTCCCCAGAACCTTTGTGCTCCCCTCTCCATCACCAAGTCTTCCTGCTGTCAGCCAGGGAAGGGTTAACCCTGCCTCTGGCCCTCACCTTGATGGGGGAAACAGCGGAGAAACACCCTTTGAAAAGGAGAAGACACACAAGGTTGCTCTCTTGTTCACTGTAAGCTGTACATTATTAAAGGCCCAAGTTGTGTTTATCCAGAGCTCTTTGCTGGAGCTGCAAGATGGATAGAAACAGGAATGAGGGCACAAGAAACCCTTCCCTGAGGCAGCCCCGGGGCTGTGTGTCACCTGTGCCCCAGCTTTGACAGGATGTTGAATTTCTCTAGTGCTTTCCATGAAAGTCTTGCAAAACCTTTATTTGAAACTAAAAATCAGGCTCACGGGGGTAAGAAAACCCCCTTCAATTTCCAACAGTGTGTGACAGATGTGTCCAAGGAGCAGGGAAGACAGCAGGGGAAACAGGCAAAGCATCAATGCTACTGCCTGATCACTGGACCACCTTCAGCAGTTTTTAATGGCCAGAGCACTTCTTCATATGATTTCTGAATATTTAGAGAAGAAACTGGTGTCTTTGTGGCTGCTAGTCTGGTGTCTCTCCTTTGCTGTGCTCTGGCCCTTGTGAATGGGTCTGGGAAGGGTCACTGAGGAAGGAAGAAATTTTCCCTTTTCAAAAGGTGATACCTGCCCATTACTCTAAGTTAGGCAAAGTGCCCTGGGGTGTTGGGGTTTGTGGTTGGAGGCACTTTTTGGAGGCAGCACCCTCCAGGTGGTCACTCAGAGTGCCTCATTTGGCTTCAGCTTGGAAGTGTCCACCTGCCTCGAAACCTGCAGGAAGCTCAAGCACAAATGTGTATTTAACAACAAAACACAACTCAGAAAATGTTCCCTACAGCCCATTCAAAATATTCTGAGTCAATGAAAATGTGAGGCCCAAGGGCAGCAAAATGGGACCACAAATGAGGAAAGTTGCTGTGGCCAAGCTGAGCTGTGCCTCTTTGTGTGCATGGTTTGAACCACTGGATATAGAAGATAGGTGGATTTCTCTCATCCTTCTGTGTTCCAGACAAAGCTAAATCAACATCCTCCTGTTTGAGTCATGCTAAAAGCATGGACACAGCTGGTTCCTGAAGTCCAGCTGCTCCTTTTAAACTTCCCAAGCCAGGTAACTTGCTTTTGTGTTTGACCCCCTGTTTAAAGTCCAGTGCTTTCTGCTTACCTCTATTTCTGTAAATCCCAGTGTGCTGTGTGAAGGGAATGAGTCTACTAATCTCTAACTGAGGTCTGCAGAGCAAATTAAATGTGCTGAGTGCTGCTTGGTGATCTTGCAGAAAGAAAAAGCTGAAAAACACAGAGAGGATAAAGAATGATCAGACTTGATATTTTAAACAATTAACATTTTCAAGCCCTTTAAAATGGAAGAGAACATCTGTTAATAAAAGAAGAAAATGGAAAAACCAAAATCCTTAAAACCAATTATGTGAATCAGCAGCAGAGGCTCAGATCTGTCGTATGTTACTTTGAATTTTCTAGTAACTTCTAAAATCTTGAATGAGGAGTCACAAATGCATGTATTTGCATCTAAAGCAATTTCCAAAATGTGAAAGGTGAACAGCATGCACAAAGGCAGAAAATTAAATGGAAGCCAGACAGGACAAAGCACACAGTATTTGGAGAGGCAGAGCTCTGGCCACATTGAAAAATAAAAAAGGACAAACTCTAAATTTATCAGTTCAGTAGAACTGATAGGAAATGTAAATTTTCATCCCAAATGGAAATCAGATTTTAATGGAAAATTAACTGGATAAAAAATCCAACAGAACAAACCTAAAAAAACCCACAAAGTGGTACCTGCCAAAACACATCGAAATATGGGTCTGATCATTGCATCCAAAGGGAAATCACAGCAAACTGGTGTCTCTGCTATGTGGCTGCACCTTTACAGACTGTTTCCCCCTCAGTCCAGACATTTTCCCCAGTCCCAGGGAGCTCCCTGATTTCGGGTCCAATGAACAAATGAACTGCCCAAAACACAGCAGTGGGGCACCTGTGTGCTCCCCAGGCTTTCTGCCGGGGCTTTGCTTATTGCCACTTTTTGTTTTTTGTCTGCTCAAGTTGTGCATTTCTTGTAACTGCTGCTCTTTTGGAAGCAAAGAGAGCTAATTTCTATAGCTGCAAAATGAAAAATATGTTCCAAACTTGAGAAGACAGAAATGTAATGGTTGCACCTTTCAGGCTGACCTAGAGGTGGAGTGATTTCAATTAAAAATCGATTCCAGTGAGCACCAGACAGAAAAGAAAAGGAATAAAGTCAGAAAGACGTTCACAAACTGTTAAAAAATTGTTTCATTCGTATTTGAAAGACTAAGAATGTTCAGACTTGCATTGCAAAGTGATAGGGAAAAGGAAATATATTATCTGTCTAGACAAGGATGTCAGGTTCGCTGCACAGGGACCTCACAGAAAGACCAACCCGACATCTAGCGCTCCCCCTGCTGTGTCACACACTCAGCACTCCGGGGAGAGGCGTTTCATTCAGCATTAAAGCTGCTGCTCCCGGCTGCTTCGGCTTCATTAGCAAACAGAAAGGTAAAATCATTCCAGTAGTTGGAGGGGGAGGGAAGGGAAGGAAGAGAGTTTAAATGTGTTCATGCTGCAGGGTACTACAGAGATGTGCTTTAGCATTGCCTGGCTGGGCTGGCTGTTTATGCAGCCCCTGGTGCTGCTCCGGCCGGGGGAGCGATGGAGCCGCGCCCGCTGCGCTGCCCCGCACAGCGAGGACAGCGACGCCAGCGATGACAGCGGCCAGCCCAGGGCAGGGACAAACCCAGCATCTGGCAGGGCTTGCTCTAGGATACCCAAACCAGAGACCAGCCATGGTCCAGCCATTTTCACTCTTGCTGTATCTGCTCCCGGTTCTGGGCGCACAAAAACCTTCATTTGCCAGATTATAATCGGTGGCAGGTCCCTGAGTAATCGCTGACCTAACATGGGACAACATGAGAAATGAGGAGCTCTAGAGAACTTCCTACAGAGGCTGTTTCCCAGATGAGTTCAGTGATGGAAAGATGCTGTTCTGTTATTTCCCTAAGGAAGCCCAGCAGGTTCTACCTGACACTCCCATTTACAGGAGCTGCCTTCTGCTTAGAATGGCAATTGTGTCTCTCTGGCACTTGTTTTATTTTTATTATTTACTTTGTTTCCGTTCTCTAATTCTACAGCTGCAGATCCTATAAAATGTGGAAGCTAAATCACATTACTCCCTCCTGACTCGGGAAATGCATTAAGGTGAATCTTGTGAGGGATTTCACAAGACACATTTTGAAAATACAAACAGATCTTTCACTATAACCCCATTTTCCGTCATTCCCCCAGAGACAAACTCCATTAAATTATAAATACCAACCATGGTGGGATTGTGTGTGCAGACCCACAGACATCAGGGCGTGGAATCCACATCACTTTTATGCAGTTGAATTCTGGAAGGTCAGGACTGTGGCCATGGCCATTGCTGGGTCTGTCAAGCCCACGGCTCTGGTGCAGTGGGAGGGATTGCATGAGGTGGTGGGGGTGAAAGCCAGGGGGCAGAGAACAGTGCTTTTGCTGCCCCCCCCCCTTCCTGCAAAGAGCACCTGGTTGTAAATACCAATGTTATTTAAGCTACTACAATTAATCAAAGAAGTATTTTACAAGCTTTTTGTCTTGGACAGGCTGGTCATACCAACACTACTGGAAAGAAAATAAGGATAAGGCACATGTAGAAGTTCTGCAATGAAAAAATATGGCACATATGGTGGTTCAAAAAAGGAGATTCCTAAAATGTTAAACAGCTGAAGTTGGTCTCAACTTCACAATTGCTCATTTCCCACCTCCCCATGGGCAAATGGGTGTTAGAACACAGCAGTGGGAACTGACACTGCACCAGACATCAGCAAAAACCCTGGGTCGCCTGCCTTGCTTGTTTTACTTATGCTGCCTGCAGAGAAAAAGCCCCAACAAATGCAGAGGAGTGTAAAGACATTGCACTACACTCATGAGAGAGGAGGGATGGCTGGAGCTGGTCCAGAGGGGTGCAGGGGCCACAGCTCCCCTGGCCCAGCCAGCTGCACCCTGCGGGTCAGGGACAGCCCAGCTCACTGCCATGGGAGGGACAGGTCTGCACTTGGCAGAATCAGCCTGGGAAAAACGCTAAGATCTGATTAGAGTGCAGCATTCCAGGAGCTGCCACCTGCCCCAGGTGGCTCTGGGGTCAGAGAGGAGCCCCCCTGACACTGCTGCACTCCAACAAAGCAAATATAACAACATGGATTGTAAACCCCTGGCTGGTACAAAGTAAGAACTAACATGAGGAAGGGGAAATCTTATTAAAGTCATGCAGATCACTTGGGAGGCAAGGCTTATTTGGGCAAAATGCATTTTAATCTGATTTTAATGAGACTGATATTTTAAAAAGGATGTTGAAGAACACTACTGGGGATATAGAAAAAAAGAGCTGTACACAGAATTTCAGTCTGCAGGGTTGGTTTAGGCTCCATCTGAAAGTGGCAGCATTAAGGAGTTTAAATTTTTTAAATTATTGAAAAGGAAATGGAGAGGTAACTTGATTACCCTGGAAACCCACAGGGAAAGAGTATAGTGGTTTATACAATTAAGTGGCTCAGGTTAAAGAAAGGTATAATAAGAAGGAATAACAGAAAGCTGAAGCCAAACACACTCAAATGAGAAATCCAGCACAGTTTTTAGCAGTGAGGATGATTAATTACTGGAAAAAAATTTCCAAATTAAGGAGCTGATTAACAGTCTCCCAGTGTTTCAAATTGAGACCAGTTGTCTTCAGCCCAGAGTGGACATCTTCAGCTGAATAAAATGGTGCCAAAATCCTTTCAGTGGTGCTAGGGACAGGATGAGGAGCAATGGCCAAGAAGTTTCACCACACCTTGAGGAAGAACTTCTTTACCTTGAGGCTGGCAGAGCACTGGAACAGCTGCCCAGGCAGGGTGTGGAGTCTCCCTCTCTGGGAACATTCCAAACCCTTGGGCAGGGGTGGGTTAGACTGAGTGATCTCCACAGGTCCCTTCCAACCCTGCAAGGCCCCCCGCACCTCTTGCAGATGCTCTGTGGCTCCCCACAGCATCCCATCCTGCTGGACACGTCCTTGAGCACTGTTCATGAGAGCAGCCTGGCTGAGCTAGCCCAGGAATTGTTTGGAAACAAGTCTGGGCTTTTCCTCGCTGTTGCATTGCTTGCCACTTTTTGCTGGGTTTGTTAAACACAATTATGTTTTAAATATTGTACAGAAATTTGGACTGAAATTCTCTCTGGCAGGAAACGCACACAAAATGCACTGAAAAAGAGAGATTCCCACATACAAGGCTATAACTGACAATCATTCCTCATTCCATCATTCCTCAGCAGAATTGCTACATTTATATTGTTAGGTGAAGCTACACAGAGCCTGGCACAAAGTCCATTAAGAAATCCCGTTGGCTCTCTGGAGAACACTCAAAGCACAGGCACTAAGATGCTGCATTAAGAAAGATAATGGATAAAGATGAAATCAGTTTTTCAGATGAGTCTTCCATTTCCATAGGGGCTGTCTTTATGGTTTCAATGATGTAGAGTAAAAAGAAAGAGTATTCACTTCCTAATGAAATGAAAAATTTTATTAATTTGGGGATATTCATTCCTTTAAGAGCTTCACTCCTGGAGTTCATTAACTCCTCGAATGTGCCTTGAGCTGATGCTGGCTTCCAGTTCTTGCCAAGATTTTCTTTCTGTTCTCTGGTCCAGGCCAAAACACAGAGTTTGCCAAGCCCCAGCATAATGCCTGCGGTTACTGAGCAGCGAGATTTCCTATCAAATGAGAGAAATCTCCTCATATTCATACCCTCATATTCTCAGCTGTTCAATCTGGCTGACTCCTGTAGCAATTACAGACCTCATCCTAGTCCTGCAAATCCTGTAGTGTTTGCAGATCTCACCCTGGTCCTGCAGAGCATTCAGACCCTGGTAATTCATGTGACTTTCAAGGAAAGCCATGTGAGCTCATTTTTTTTGAACCAAGTGAGATGTGGCAGTCATGCAGAGACCCATTAGCAGCACTGAGCATTGGCTTTTGGGTTATTTGGGTTATTTGATCTAAGTAACCACCAGTGTTTATGAGGTTTCAGCAGCACATGAGACTTGGAGAGTCATTCTATTTACAGCATCAGGGATCAGCCTGAGAATAAATTATTTGATTACAAAACATGATTTCTGAAACTATTTTCTATGTATGTCTCAAAAGGAAGAAGGTGTTACAGCAGCTTAAAAGTGAATGTCTGGTTTTTTTTCCTTTCTTCTCTGTCCTGATTCCCTTAAAACATTCAATGCTCTTGGAACTGCATGATGCTTTCTTAGTCTTAATTAAATATTTTCTGTGATTGAGATGTGTCCACTTGCAAGTTGATTAAAATGTTTGCATATCTTTGCATTGTGGAAATCATCTTCACTGTAAAACTCTGCAGAGAGCAATCTCTGAAAATCAAACCAAATACCATTGTGGACTGAAACCTGCTATTCTTCCCTAAGCAAAAAATGTAATCTCATTGAGTGGGCGTTCTACTGCCACAAGGTCAGCAGCATCTGTTCTTATGTATTCAAAATAACTGCCATGGGATAAGCACATGACATTTTGCAGTATTTTTGGATTTAGTTTTCTGTAACTAATAAATTATGAAAACATGCTTCCAGGAAGCTAGACTTTGATCTAAAGAAACTTCATCTGTAATAAAGGCAAAGGAAAAGAACAGTATAGAGACTGCTAATGAACAAGTCTTTGAATCTGTAAATTTATGGTTCTATTTATCTCTATCTATACATACACACAAATCTCTTTCTATACCTATACATGTTTTCTATAATTGTTCCATCAACATTCAAAAGCCAGGAAGTAATAAATTAAGTTTTTCTGGTTCCAAATCACTGTGATTATTTGCATTTTGCTAAACAACATACTAATGAGAACCTGCCCCCTTCCATCAATTATCTAGAGAAGAGAGGTTAAACCTGTGGAAAAAAGGTGATGTGAAAATCAAAAGGTGATCTGAACTATAAATGATGGGAAGAGTATCTTTGGTTGTAAATTTGGTAAATAGTAAATGAGATTTGTGAGTGAAAAGCTGATCCTTGAAGAAAGACATGACAGGAAGAGGGGTGGTGATGTGAACATGTCAAGGTACAGCACGGGGAAGGAGGGAGCTGTATAACTACTGTGAGGTCCAGAAAATGATGAGCAATAAAACCCTTTAAAGTCCCTAGCTGGAAGAGAAAGGAATGAAGGATGAGTATGCCAGTTGTAGGGGCCAAGGTAATCATCGCATGGCTGAGACCTCAACAACAGCAAATAACATCGTCTGAAGGGAAGACTAGGCTTGATGAGACACTTTATGGGAGGGAACAGACTGCCCAGGGACACAGGCAGAAGTTCCAGAAGAAACCTGGATACAACATTGGACAGAGAAGCAGAGAAGGCAGGGAAAAAGAATTGTGTGGCTTTGACCTGACCAGCACAGGGTACTTCCTGAGAAAAGGATGGTGAAAGGCACTTTTTTATAATTATGATCATGAAAGTGTTCTTGGGGAGATGAAGCAGGAAAGGGTAATAAAGACAACACATTCTGGTTCTCTCCAATAATTGGTAAGATTTCCACATTGAAAACAAATCTAAGAAGGAAGGGTATTCCAAAGGCTTTGCTGTTTATTAAGGAATTTGAAAACAAAGTATTGTGCTGTGATTGGGTAGGAAGTTGAACTGTCAGCTTTTTAGTGACCTGAAATTCTAAAATGAATATTTATAAAAAAGCGACAAATGATGTTTATAAAAAGGACCTCACACACATTTATCCTCCAGCTTTCAGGAAAATCATGAACATTACATTCTGGCACAGCTCCTCTCCCCAAATACTGCAATATGTAAGGAGCAGGGTGGCATTTAAAATGTTTGAAGTGATGAGTGTACAGCGCTCTGGGAAGGGTCACTGGTGTTCATGGCACTGTTCTCAATAACATGAAGTGGACCTGGCCCAGGGAGTGCAGGGCTACCAAAAGCGAGATATATGAGCAAAGAGTGAGGTGCTGGAGCTGTGTCCTAAAGAGGAGAGCATCATTGAAACACCTAAAATATAGCTTTAAAAATGTGCAGAGAAAGCAACTGTTTCCATGACTATGACAGGTAAAGGAAGAAGTACTGGACTTGAATTGCAGCAAGCAGGACTGGGGCATTGTAAGATGTTTGTAGTTCTGGGCTAGCTAAGCACAAGGACACTCTGATTCTATGAGGATTCTCAAAACACATTATGGTGTACTAAAACACAGCACAAATCAATCAACACTTCTCAGAATAGGAACTAGTTAATCTGCCACTGTCCCTTGGTGAAGGGGCCATAGGCAAGGATTTTCTTCCTCCATGTCTCTCTCTTTTGAACCACAGTGAAAAAGGCAGTAGGATTTCCATTGCTGAGGTTTAAAGGACAGATTAGGCAGACATTTGCCAGGGTTTTTTCTGCCTGTGTGGGTTTGATATGTGGTTTCAATTCCAAGTGCAAACTTTCAACCGGAAATTTGAGGAAAAGATCCAAACACCCAAATAAAGGATGCACTTTTCTATCCTCAATTCCACTTCTGCAGCAAGAATTTTTGGAAGCTGTTGGAGCCCAAGTCCATTCAGCACTTGTGGGACTTTCTAATTTGCAATGCTGGAAGGCCATTTTCCAGAGTATAGGGCAGAGATTTAAAAGTCTTGGAAAAGCTGATGGGACTTGGAGAGAGCATTCCTTTTCAGAGGAAATCTGCCTTGTGGCAGATCTGGCTCAGATCTAAGGATTCTGGCAAGGTTTGCCTGGAAATCAGCCCTGCTCTGAGAGCCAAGCAAAGATTCGGCAAAAGTCCTGATCTGAGCTCAAGATGTTGAGAGAGAAATAATTCAGCCTCCATGGCCATAGCTGTCTCTGATGAATATTTCTGACTAAACTTGGCCAGTTTGTGGCACGAGCTGTTTCTTGCCCCTGATCTCAGAAAAGCGTTATTTAACAGCACTGAATTCCCTAAAAATCTGCCAGGGCTGTTGATGTGAGAAAAGATCCTGAGGCCACTGAAGCACTATGATGTGCTCCTCAGAGTTTCACCACAAAATTGCTTTCCGAAATGTGATTTTCTGGGGGTGCCGGTGGCAGGGCTGAGGGTGGCATTGCTGAGGGTGGCGTGGCTGAGTACAGGGCTACCATTGCAGGGTGGTGTTGCTGAGGGTGGCGTTGCTGAGGGTGGCGTTGATGAGAGTGGCATGGCTGAGTACAGGGCTACCATTGCAGGGTGGTGTTGTTAAGGGTGGCATTGATGAGGGTGGTGTTGCTGAGGGTGGCGTTGCTGAGGGTGGCGTTGCTGTGACCGGCTGTGGGTTTGTGGCAGAGAATTCCTGTGGGAATCTCCTCACAGAGGAGCCTCACAGCCAGCACCTGCACACAAACACCCAGTCCACGGCTTGGCTAAAACATTTGACCCTTTATTCCTAAACACGACAGAAATTTAAGAGTGAGGGGAGAGCAAGAGAGCCGAATACTGGCGGCTGCCAGGAGCAAGGCCCCACAGGCCCCCACCTCCCCATCCTGTGCTGTAAGTCAATTTTTATTATGTTTTTCACTTTTCCTTTCAGTGTTTTTAATTATTTGATGATTCACAGCCTCCCTTTTCTCAAGGAACTGAGTTTAGGGAAGGAACATTTCTTTCACAGCCACACCAGGGCCTGAGGGGAACTCAGGGATGTCCTTGCCTGGCTGTCCCTCAGGGTGAGGACCTGGTCATACCCAGGGCCAAAAGTGACATTTTTCAGCTCTACCCCTTCTTTCAGGTGGATCTCTATGTTATAGCAAAGCTTGCTAGTCTTGGTGGAGGCAATTGCTTCAAGCTTGCTCAACTTCTTGCCAAATTGCACACACTGGAGTGTTTCTTACTAATGATAGTCCATATTCCCAACAAAAAAATGAAAGGCCACCAAAAATTTGAGAATACCTTTGTCAGTCAAAGATGCTTTTCCATAATTATAAAAGATGCACAGTTAAATTGTCTGTGGGAAAAATATGGCTGAAAGGTTGAAATTAACTCTTTTGAATTTCAAGTTTTCCTGTGGGAAAATTTGAGCCTTCATTTATTTATTAATTGTATGGAATCAACCCTTTCAGATATTCCCTGTTTTTTCATGGGGAGGTTGTTACCATTATATGGAAGGAGAATGCTTGTTATCACAGCTAGTTTAATTAAACTCATAACTTTTCCTAATGTTGGATGTGGTCTAGCATCCAGACTGAGCAGTGTAAAAATTTATCATCAGTCTGGACATTTCCAGTAAAATAGCAAATGGTTTATTGAAACCATAATTATTTCTTGGCATTGGAACTGCTATTGTGAAAATCATTATAACAGCCACTGATTTCTCTATTTTAAAAACTTGCAATATTTGTTTAAAAACAAAAATGTTGTCAAAACAATTTCCCTTAAAAATCTTAGCTTTTTTTTTTTTCCTTATGGTGCTGGGGCAATTGTGGTAAAAGGAGTTTTGGTTCTGAGTGTCTGCAGTGTAGCTCCAGTTCAGCACAGACCAGGGCAGCAATTTGTTTCATACAGTTTGAGAAAACAAGACGCCATTCAAATAGAAAATAATATAGTTGGTAACAGCTTGCTAGCTTTTATACCTTTTTGGTTTTTTTAGCTGGGTAAATTTTTCTTAAATATTTTCTTTCTCTAAGTGTTCTCATCACTATCTACAAAAGAGCTCCAGCTTTGCTCAAGCTTTTGCTTTAGCTTCAGTTGTGGTCCTGTGAAGTGGGATGCTAAACAAAGTTTTGAACAGAAACCAGTGTGAAGATGTGTAACAATAAAATCAAGTTTCAGAGTCTATGAATCTAGATATAAAAGCTAAAATTACAGTTTCATTTGCTTAAGGGAAGCACAGATTTCACATTTAAGGTACCCAAAGTTTTTACTTATGCTCTTTTAAAATGAATAGAAGTGTTTCAGGCCTGCTACAATCTGAATGCCATTATCCTGTGGATGTCAATTCTGCAAACATCTCTACCTGCCACTGAGTACTGCAGGATTTAAGCACATACTGGGAGCCAGCAGGCACCTGCTGTGAGCTTTAACAACCTTGAATTGCCTTTCTATCAGTAACGTGGTGATTATGTTACCCATACCAAAATTCCCTCTTGACCATATCTTAACAGATAAATGTGTATTTTGTGCTAACTGGCTGTGATAGCAAAAGTAGCTTTCCCTGTAAGACTGCTCTTCCTTGGTGAAAATGGTGTATTCATCTAAAAGCAGTTCTAGAGAGAAAAACCTGTCATTTCCTCTTTGTGCTTTCAGAGACTGTAGATAAATGTAGCTGTAAATGCTTTTATTTTGTGATTTTAATGAAAGTGATGGCCTAGGTATCTGGACAGAGAGTCTCTGTAGCTCCTTGTGGCTGTCAAGCAGCTAGAGTTTTTCCGGTGCTGGAGCAGTCCTGGGAAGGTGGGATGTTAATGGGATTGCAATGGGAAAAGGAATTTACCACATTGCTGCAGGAAACACTTTTCCTTCTAAGGTTATTCACCAAGTAAATATTCTGCAGAAGAGATTGAGAAGACCCCACTTGTCCAGCAGGGACACAGGCAGCAGCTGTTAGATTTTCCACTGCTGAGTGGGTGCACGTGCATATAGAGGTCAGTTCCCAGTCTGCCAGGATGCAGGAATGAGAAGCACTGAGTCATCTGAAGAGACTTTCTCTGAGTTTCTTTAAAAACAGAAAGGGAGGGGAGAGAAAAAATATTGTTCCTAAGTGGTTACTTGGAATTACTTCTGGTAGGGGCCAGATTGCAATTACAGATGTGCTGGATGCAGTGTCAGCTCTCTTGACAAATTCAGCGTTTGTGCTGCTGTCCACAGTATCTATTTCACACAGCTTGAGCCATAAAGTGTTCTGGCTGTAAGATTGAGAGCAGGAGTAGAGCCTGCAGATGCTGGCAGAGCCTCGGGTTCCTGTTCCTCACGTACATTCACACTGATTGCTGTAATGAGGGGACCAAGTGGTTTTAAAATCAGGGCACCACCAATTTGCAGTTTTTCTGCAAGCCCTATGCCCTCCTGTAGAAGCAGTAAGAATTGAAGTTTATAACTTCACCTTTGCCACTCATCTGCTTTCTTTACCTTCTGAAAGAGTAATATTGATCTGAGGACATTATTATAATTTCACTATTTTCTATCATGTTTTCTAGGCATCCAATTGTTTGATTAGATTTTTTTGACCATTGCTGTGCCTGAGCAGAGAGTTTTATTGAGCTACTCTGGATGATGCTTAGTGAGCTTAGAGTTGTGCAGCATGTAGAGGCAGCAATCTTGCAGACTATATCTCTTGAATTAGATTGATTAGAATCTCACTGATTGTTATCACTTGGCCTATGTAAATAAAAAGGGTACTGGGAGCCTGAAATCTAACTTCCAACAGCAACTGGTCTTAAGGGATACCCAGAAATGTAGAGGAAAGGTAAGTTTATACTTAGTAAGTTAGGGAATTTGAACTAAACCTTGTCAGCATTGTTTATTTGATATCTTCACAGCTTCTGGGTTTCTGAAAGTCTTGTCTTGCAATTATGGTTGATCCATCCATAGGAAGAAAAAAGTCTGACTTCATAAAACTTTTTATGTGATATATTTTTTTCCTGAAAGCAGGTTTTAAGTCTTTATATGCTTAGAGGAAGAATTCTTTCTGAAAGGTCCCTCAACAATGAGAGGGCTTTTCAGGCCTCCAGAAAACAATCCCCTAAGACCAATTGTCGTGGCTGTGAACTGCTTTCTTAGGAGGAGTTGTGCATTCAGACTTGGTGTGCACCTGTGCCATGCAGTAGCTCCTCTTCTGCTCTCCTGCTTTACTCCTAGAATGGTTTGAGCAGGTTGCAAACTGACAGAGGAGGATGAGGTTGTTTGGTATCAGCCAACAGCTCACCTGTTGTTATGTGAGTTGCTGTTGTGCAATAAATAACAACTTAGAGCAAATCCAGCCTTGGTGGAATTGCAGTTGGAAAAAGGGAATGACTGGAAAGGAAATATCCATCAGAGGTGGAACAGGCCTTTCATCAAAACATTAAAGTTTGAATGCACTCAGAACCTCCAGATGGGCTGGTGCTGCTTCAGATATCTTGGGAAGGATGTGAAAAACAGAGGAGTGTTTTATAGCCTAAGACATGGGAATGGGTGAAAAATTAATCTTTACCTGATCTGGCTTTCATAGGTGTAAAATGGATGTTGGGTAGCTCAGTGCTGAGATGAAACACACTGTGCCCGGGGTGGAGGCAACTGCATGAGGCCAGGAATGCAGATTTCATACATGACTCCTCTTCACCAGGAATGGGGGGTTGGGGTTCTGCTTGTGTGCTTTTCCCCTCTGTATTGGGATCAGAAATAGTTAAATGAGCTCAACTCTCTCTGAAACTTTCACCAAGCCCTCTGTATGTGAGACTCAACAGGGCTGAATAACATGGAGAAAAACGTTCTTATTTCCTTATTATAACATGGAGGAAAATGTTCTTATTTCCTTATTAACTCCAGTCAAATGTGGAAATTAAACTCATACTTGACAAAGAAGCAAAAAACAATTCTAATTTAAAAATAAGTACCTGTGAAGCTTAAAACCACCAAAACAATGGGTTTTTTCCACCTTTTTTGTAAAGGGCTATTTGCAAGCTTCATTGCTCTGTTATCCTCAGGTTTGTCATTGTTTCTAGCCTGGATTGGGTTGAAATTGTGATATGCTGGAGCTGAATTTCCAAGTCCTCCCTTCAAGTGTCTTACCTAGTGAGACGTATCTTCTTATTGTGTATACTAACATGCAGAGTCTGACTGAAACTCAGAACATTGTTATTTCAGACATTTAGATATTTAGGATGTAATTAGAAATATGTACTAAAGTTTAATGATGTCAATGGCTTGTAATAATGGTCTGTATGGGTAGAGATGTGAAATAAAACATGTAGACTAAAAATTTTGGTTGAAAACTGTCTGACAAACAGCAGTTAGTTAGCATCTTGCTAATGCCTCATTTACCCACAAAGTCACTTCGCTTCATGGGAGCCTGTATGGTGCTGAGTTTGAATTGATGATTAAAACAGTGTTGAGAAGACATCAATATTTTAACCACTGCTGGACTGTGCTTGACTCAAGGTCTTCTGTTTCTCACAGTGGTTTTTTGGTGCCTGGCAACAAAGGGGCTTGAGATAAAGCTGAATTTTCATGAATGTGTTCAGTTGCATCTCTGAATTCTACACCATATTAATAGAGTTCAGGAATAAGAAGGTGGGAAAGTCCAGCAGCAGAGTTCTATAACTGGATTGTATTAGGGTCATCTATTTGAGCTGGGAAGAGGAATGGCCCCACAGCTGTCTGGGTTGGGATATTAAAAGTCCCAAAAGTAGGTGTAGTTTGTATTTGGCAAATAGGCATAAACAACCTGTCCCCAGACACCACTATTAGTACCTGTGGGACTCCTGGTGGTCATGGCTCTATTGTCCTGCAGCACTGACTGTGCCTTGTTCCTGGCCCTCGCCTGCTCCTGGCCCTCCTTGTGTGACTGAGAAACAGAGAGGAGATTTTCCCCAGAAGCTCTGTTAGATGTGCCTTTACTCACTTGCCTCAAGGCATTCACTTGAATTGTGAATACCTGTTAAAGGTAAATGCTTTTCTTCATATGACATCTTCTAAGTGATGGCACCTTTGTGAAGAAAGCATTGAAATAGGATCACAAGGCTGCAGAGATGCACAATGAACAAACCAAAGCTTTGTGCAAAGTGGATGGTTGCGAGGACAAAGTCTCACTGCTGGAAGTATAAAATTTTAAAAAATGCTTGTTATTTCCCTGAAGAAGCCTGATATGAATCATCTCGTTGATATTCTAATGAACTTATATGGTACAAATATTCTGATTAAATCAGAAAAAGCATAATGACATCGTTATCAGATACATTTTTGTTCTATTTAAATTCACCCATCTATCAAAAATGCTCAGTGAAATACTAGAAGGGCACTCACTGGTTGCAAAACAGATTTGTTTCAAATTCTAATGGACAGGAATTGATCTAATCATCATTAGGATTCTTGGAGAATTAAAAATGCAATGAAAACCCACTCAGAAGTCAAATGTTTGTTTTTTGGACACTGATAGTTACAAAATGTGGAGAAAAATCTTTCTCCTTACTCTGATTTTAAGATAGTTGTCTACATGTCAACTGTCTGCATAAAAAATCCCCCCAGCTTCTTCCTTGTAGCAAAGCTGTTGTTTCCTTGCTCTAGCCTTTAGAACATTTTGTTCTAGTTAGAAAAACCAAGCTTCACAGAAACCATGCTATTCCATATGAAGCTAGAACAGACCTGGGATTGTGGCCTGTCTTGAGTGAATACAGAATTTTCAGAGCATTAGTGCTGGTTTGTGATGTGAACCAGGGGCTCACCAGGGAACCCTTGGGACCCGGGTTTTGCTCCCTGGAGCTCTGATTGCTGCTGAAGCACTTTGTGAGTGGGAAGAGTCTGGGAAGTGTCTGTGAAGGAAAGGCCAGGAGAAGTGTCTGGCTGTGGAGAAGCACCCCAAATGTGCAGGGAACCTCCTGAAGGGTTGGGGTTCTGGGCAATGGTCCTCTGCTGGTGGTGGTGTTCCTCTGGGATTTCTTACTTGTGGTGCACCCAGGAAATCCTCTCTAGGAGATTTGCCTTTGATCATGTGAATTTAAACCATATTTCTATATTTTAATGGTCTTCAATAGTCTTCAGCCTGCTTTCTACAGGGTGCCCTGATATTATACACAGTAGATGGGATTTTTAGAAACCTCCTTTCCTTCTTTCCCTACTCTCTGGCCTTTCTCAGCCTCAAGTTATCTTAGTTTGTTTCCCCAGCCTAAAATGCATTTTTTTGCATTCCTGTGAAGTTAGCCTTGGCCCTCTCACACCCTTTCCTCCCAACAACAACTTTCTGCCAGGTAGATTCTCACACATTTTCACTTGTTGCCTACAACCTAATCGGTGAGTCCTTCCTTCTGCTCTCCTAAGCTGCCCAGGGTTGCTGGTGGACCTGCCTTGTCCCGCAGACAGGTTGAAGAGTGGCCCCCTGGTGAGCCAGCTCTTTTTTTGGGATGCATCCAAGCTTTCCATCAACAAGCTGAGCTGGGGTGAAGGGGGAGATTTCCAGCACGTGTGTGTGTGAAAAGCAGTGGAAAGGGAAGCAGGCAGCAGCTGAATAAAAATCAAACTCTTTGTGGTTCCCTTCTCACATCTGTGAATGCCTCAAAATATCACTGAACTTTATTCCCTCATGGCAATACTGCAGAGCAGCTGACAAACTCTGTTTGCATTTTTCAAACTGCTCTTTTAAATGCTGTGGAGAGCAGAAAACTGGTGCATAGTTGGCATCATCCTTTCTGCTGCACTCTGGTAATTCTGCTTGGCCATGATATGGCCACATGCCCACCAGAACCAATGAAAGTTCCCATTCCTACCTCATCCATAAGTGCATGGAATTCACCTGTCTAGTTTCAGGCCTGTACCTTTGTTACTCTTATCTGCCCCCTACTTCAATGCCTGTTGCACTCATTTGCAATTACATTGCATACAACTAATGTAATTACTTTGCAGATTAGTATCTAACACCTGCTCTACTTCTAATTTAAATAACTGCCTTAAAATTATTCATGAGGACAGTAATTTGCTGATTCCTCTCTTAGGGCTAATCCTTGCTTTGGCAGTACAGGTAACAGTGTCTGGTTGTATTTTTGCTTTTTTCCTTAGGACCATCCTTTCAGTTACTTATGCCTTTGTCCATCTACTAATCCTTAGACATATTTTGCTTAGAAATGTTTCAGCTGAAATTGTTGAATCACAACAAAGTCTAAGAAAAAGCCATGTATTATTGATGCTAAAAATGCTCTTACAACAATTTTAGCAGTGTTAGCAGACTTCTGGTCATTTGCAGGCAACAGGGAACTGAAAAGTTCAACCTTTTATATGAAGAGATCTACCCTAGTCAGTAGCAAGGGTGGTGCTGAAGCAAATCCCAGTTTAATCACAAACCTTCCCAGGATTTCAGTGAATTGATTTGTGCAGTGGGGTACCTGGCTCCCCTTCTGCTGTCCCAGCTGTAGGATTCATCTGACAAGATCTGAGCATGTATAAAATCACATAACAAAAGATCCAAAAGGTTTGCATGAATAGGGACACATTTTCACTAAATTAGCAAGAAACATGTCTTCATTATTCTGCTCCCTTAACCAATGTTCCTCTGCCTACCTGAAAGCATGAAAACAGAAGCTCTCAGCTAAGCACAGAAAGTATTGAATCCTTCTAAAGAAGAAAGGATATATTTTTTCAGTCTTACTTTCATCATGTCCACTTGACATTGGTTCTGAAATATTAAATGTTCATGATGTACAGATGTTGTATAACTGAGGAATTAGAGTGAAGACAAGAACAAGCCAGATTTGAGCTCCTCCTTAATTATAGACTATAATTCTAGCACTGATGTTCTTGAAGAATATACATTTATGATAATTAAAGCTCAGAAAAAATCTTCATAGTTAGAGTTTTCATCTTCACATAAGACATGATTTTGCAAGTTGCACCAATAATTTCTGGATATGCTTTTGGAAATGGCTGTGTAAGATGCAATTTTTCTTCTACTTGTAGCAATTTGGAGTAAAACAAAGTGCTGCCACTTAATTTTTTTCTGTGCCCCTTTACTGAGTTTAGGCCATTTCAAATGACATTTCCCAGGTAGCATGGGAACAAATCATCAGCAGGGCAGTCATGTTTAGCTGCTCATTAATGAAATCAGTGTTCTGAAGCATGGATTGGCAGAATGAAAAAAGCTAAAGCAATTACTAAACTCTCTGCAGAAATGTGTAGAAAATTGAGGGTCTCATTTAAATTGTTAACATCTTACCAGTGCTAGATTTCAACCCAAGAAACAATTAATTTGATTATCTGCCATACATACTAATTATAATGATGATGAAACAGTTGAGAATGGACTTCTTATTTAGTGGGAAAAAGACATAGGAAAGTAATGTAATATGCAGTTGCTAGTGCATTGAATTGCTTTCCCTCTTGAGCATCACTTGCCCCTCTTGGTGGGAGGGAGAGGAGCAAGGGGAGGACACACAGGAGATGCCACAGGGCTGCACTGAGGCTGGGCCTCAGTCACTGTCACTGGTGGTGGTCTCAGAGCAGCAGGACCACGAGCCTTTCCCGCATGGGGGAGTTTCCTGCTCACCAGCTACCAGCCCAAAGTCCCTTCCAGAAGAGCGGGGTTGGCAATACTAATGTCTCACACCACAGCAGCCAAGTCATTAATTTTCTGATTAACAGCAGTTCTTACAAAAAGAGACTAAACTGTGCATTGCTCTAAACATAAATCTCATGCAGTGGCACTAAATTGGGTAAGAACAAGTAAAACAGCCCAACTGAAGCTCATACTTGCTAACAGGCCATTTAGATAGGCAGCCCATAACTTCTGAGCAGCCTGAAATAAATCTGTGGTGTGTATAGTTTCCAAAATGCCTACATTATCTATTGCTTAATCAGTGGTTGTGTAAGAAATCACTGTGGTTATCGGAGCATAGGAAACAGCTTTACTGCTTCCATTAAGAAGTACTATTATGCTATAGCAACGCATTATCTTAATAAATCATTTGTACTGGGAATATATTTGTCAGATTTCAAACAGATTGTGTAATTATCACATAATTTTATTTCAAGGGTTCATAACAGGGAATTAGATATGACATTTGGTAATATAAACAGTGCACTTGACTCGAATAGCAGTTAGCCATAAATGTTTAAAGAAGTTGGCTCTAAAGGTGCTTTGACAATAGGTTCTTAGAATTCATATTGTGCATATGACATGTATAACGGCAGCTTGTGAGACATTGGACCAGTGAGGGCACGTGACAAATGTTGTGAAGTGAGCACAAGTGCTTTGCAGTGTCAGAGCTGCCAAAGTGTTGTCCACAACACTTCTAGTGGAAAAAGTTATGAGGCAAAAGGAAGCTAGGAAAGATAGAACACTAATAAAACTTCCTATATTTGTTACAGAGAACCTCTTAAATGTGGAATATTCAGAAATGTGAGAGGTAATGGACCGGTAGCACAGTGTCAGTGTTAATGATATCTGTCAATGTATTAATTTTCTTTTGTACCTGGAACATGTTTTGAGAAATACATCACTGGTCTTGCAAAAGAACTAGTGATTTGTCATGTCTAGCTGTATGACATGTGCTGTGAAACTGAGCAGTGTCCAGAATCTTTTCTGCTGTGAATATTAGCGGCTCCAGTATATTAAGGAGCTCTAATATGGCATATGGGGTCTTGCAATTTCACTTATTTCCTGAAGTTTAGAAGGCTGATTTCATAATGACTCAATTTGCTCTTCTGCAAAGTGAATGTGAAATCCTCTGCCTCCTGTGGTGCCCAGAGAAGCCAAACTAAGCAAAGTCTTCTGATAACTGCAGCATAAATGCAGTCTTGTTTTCACAATGCAGCAATGCTGTGTGGCAGGCTGACAAAGGAAAAGTTATGTCTGGAAACAGTGAGCACCTTCCCCAGCTCCCAAGCCAACTATAAGGCTGGAAATCCACACTTATTACCAAGCACATCCTGCTTTCTGATGATTGTATTTCATTCCTAAGTCAGAATGTGCAATCTTTCCAAAGTAAATTTCCTCATCCTATTCTCCCAGTAGTCCTTTAAATCTGTGATCCATAACCAGGGAGCTGCTATCTCTGAAATTGATATGTTTTTCTGAAATGTTATGATGAATTGGGTATTTTTTTAATAATCCTAAAATAGGGATGGATATCAAAACAGAGATCTGTTGTTGCACTGAACTCACTGGAGTGACAGCAGGGTGCAAATAAAAATAACCATTATTAAGCCTTTTTCTAGATAAGTTTTGCTTGTAAAATCTGGCCTTCACACTTCTGAACCCTCAGAATTTAAAATTTAAATAGTATTGACCTAAATTATTACTACAGTTTTATGAAATACAGCTCTAACAGAAAAGGCTTTTCCTCTTTCACCTTTAGAGAGATTTTAATATCTTAAGTTATGATAAAAGAGTAGTGCATTGAGTAGCTGAATATTCCAAATACCGACATCTGAGGAGAGGGCACTTTGGCAGTGGTGTTCTGGACTGCTTGCTTTTCACTCTGTCCCAGCCTGATCTTACCTAGTCTTAACTTGCAGGGCAGGATTTCTGCTGCTATATGTTGCATATGATGCATATGAAAATACTGGGAAGTACACGTATCTCTCTCTGTCTCTGACTTTGGGAATTATTTGGGCAGTTTTTGTTATTCAGAAATGCAGATCATAGCTGGCTGCTGCTGAGGCTTTTGGTAGTTGTTTACCCTAGGCAACTTGTTTTTACTTCTGTCACTGTCAATTACTGCAAAATCCATTATCTTTGTGATTAACAAGTGGGCTTTATTTCCATCTAAAGGCTGTGGCAAGGAACTTGAGAGTTTAGCAAATTGGGTTGATTACAGAGGTGACACATGGGTGATGTCCTTGACACCAATATACAGATTGTGATACTGCCAAGCCCTTTATGTCTGATTAACTGAACAAAGGCCTTTTGAGAAACAGTGTATCCTGAAGGCACTACAACTTGCATTTTTAATATATGGTTTCAATCACCTCTCTGGAAAGATGGTTAGTATTTTATTTTTAAAAAGCAAGTAATAGACAACTTGATGGCACAAGTTTTAAGTGAAATTGCTGCAGGCTAATGAGAAACAAGCTATGACTGCATAACAGGTCATTCTATGTTTTCAAACTTCTATTGCATTTAATTTTACATAAAATTCCACAGCAGTTAGTAATCCTCTGTCTTCCAGGAATAACCAGGGGGCAAAAGTAACTCATGAAACCAAGGTTTAAAAGCAGTGAATTCAGAAGAAGCTTGACAGCCCTAATTAAGGAATACAACAAATAAAACTACTGTAAGAAAAATGTGTAGTAACATGCAAACCAGATCACAAACAGTATCTGTCCTGGGAATCTAAAATATGAAGAAAAACTAGTGGTTGGATCTCAGTATCACTTCTACAATATTCTTAGTTAATACCAGCCTGATAGAGATAAACCTTTCCCAATCTCATGGAAAATCTTTATTCAGTGCACTCCATGTGTGTGGAAGATCAGACAGCTACAGAAGCTGAGCTGGGTAGCACTGCCAGCCTCTTGGCCATGGTACAGTGGAAGCTGTGGGAGAGATAAACTCAAGGCAAGTACAAAAGTGAAGACATCATGTCTGGTCACTCTGACTGCTCTGACAAGAGAAGATGTAACAAGGACTTGATAACCAAAGAGATTGTGTTGCTACGGGAACAGGGGCAAAGGGGTCTGAGTGGAAAATTTTGTATGGAACATAGAGAACTATAAATGCTGGTGACCAGTGTTATAAACTGGCTTTGCTTGCACAGCATGGTCCATGTCTCTCAATCCCCACACATGTGAACTGCAGTGTGGGAGCAGGAAAAAATATTGCAGTCCTGAACACTTCCTTTGTTACCTAACCAGGGAGGAAGCACTTGAGTTACCACTACAGGAAATTGGTGTTTCCACCCAGTTTTGGATTGAAACTGCCACATCATTCCATCATGTCTTAATGCTGTCCCTGTTTCCAATGTGCCAGCTGTTGTTTCAGACAGCCCTTGCCACCTTCCAAATGCCAGAGCCATGCTGATCCCATCCCCTGGGTGACACCAGCTCAGTCAGGTATGAGATGGTCCCTGTGTCTGAAGCTGCTTGAGTGTGGAGGGGGCTTTTCCCCAGCCCCTCCTGTCTTTCTGCTAAAAGCTTTAGCCCATGCTGGCTCACATTCTGACAAACATGGCTCTCTGTCTGGAGAGCAGCCAGCCCAAGGGACCAGAGCCAGGGTCAGCCACGCTGGGAAGGGCTTGTGTGCAGTGTTAGCACAGACAGCACTAGCTGGTGAGGACGAGTGAAGGGAACCAGGTTTCATGTCAAACTTGGCTATGCTGGGTCACTAAAAGGGACTGTATCTCTTCTGTCTGACAAGTGTGGAGCTATAACATTCCACATTCCACAGTACTTCTTATCCTGCTTTATTTCCAGGTATTTATCAAACCATGGGTAGGATTTTGTAGTGTATAGAAGGTAAAGGACAGAAAGTGCAGCCTAGGGAGAGGGATTAAAATGTCTTTGAGTGTTCAGCCACACTGATTATACACTGTGGTAGGGCTGTGTGTCTTGGGCCACCACTGCCCCCTGAGAGCAGAGCTTCAGAAGCTGCTCACTCCTGCCTTGGCCTTTCCAGAAGTGCATTCCCAGCACATCCCTGGGTTACAGTTTGTTAGAGAGTGGCCTGTGAAGAGCCTCTGCAGAGCTTGTACTAGGGCTGCTCTGAGCAGCCCTAGTACTTTTATGTGTTATTCAGAGACTACCTGAGAATGGCAAAGAGCTTGCCTTTTCTAAGTATGCACAGTGCATAAATAATGCATGTCCCTGCACAGCAGAGCTGGGGAAAATGTTTGCAGGACTTCAGGACCTGAGGGATATTGGTATGAAAGACACTAACCTATACATTTAATTGTAGTGTTTTGCTTCAGTTTTTACTGATTTTGACATACATGGAGAGCAGGGAACTTTAACATCTGCATTATTTTGGCCTTCCTGGGCAAGATCAATATTTTATGCATTTATTTGGATTACTTTATAAAAAATCCAACACTATGCATGCTTTTGAAAAATCTCTGAAATCAAATAAAGACCAGACCTTTATTAATTCTTCTTTAATACTACCCTAAATCAAATAGCTCTCTACAAACAAATGCATCAAAATAGTTCCCAAAACTGCTGTTCAGTTTTCCACCACTCTAGTCTGTTTTAGGGCAGTGGTGTAAATCTACATTTGCCCTTAAAGTGCCAAGTGGCCAAGAGTGCTTTGAAGGTTTATTAGTCTCTGGTTCATAAGGGAGTGAGTAAATATAAATTTCAAATGTCAAGGACTCTAAAGGAGAACATTTGGCTTTTTTCATACTGAAAATGCTCAGTTGATGAGCTCGACTGCAGCCCCAGTAGTTGTCCTACCAGGAAATAGAGATGTGTGAGGGTAAGCTAGGGTTTTGATAAAACCAAAATCTTTAGTCATTTAGGAACCTGCAGGAAACAGACTCATACTTCTTATCAGGAAACAGACTCACACTTCTTATAGGTGGGTCACCAAGTTCTCCAAGGCCAGTCCTACAAAATTTAATATAGACTGGTTTTTTAGACTTTAAAGGCCCATGTGTTTATTTTACTTGGTCTTCCTTTGTGAGAAGAGGTGCCAGGCCTTCAGGTGACCTCAGCTGGGAGCAGCTTGCCTTGGCTATGATAGCTACTTGGTCTTCCAGCAGCAACCATATCAGGAGCCCAGAAGGCATTTTTTTAACTTGTCCTTTAGAAATGGGCAGGGCTTGATTTCCCTTATTACCAGGATAAGGTCATCTAGCAGCCTGTCTGTGCCATGGAAAAGCTATTAAGTGGATTAGCAAGGGTAAGGAAAGCACTGGATCTCACTAGAACTTCTACAATATTCTTAATTAAAACCAGAGTATACTCAGCCTAATCTTAACTCATATTTGCTTTGGTACTTTCATTTAGAGGGATAATGAGAGAGATGTGCAGGAATATTTCGTTTGCAAAGAAGACAGTTGTGTTATCACAGCAATGACAATGCAAGGGACAATGGCAAGGGAATAACAACAACAGTGCCTGAGTGGCAGAGGATGCTCTGGAAAAATAAGGGGTTTTGTCTCTGATTGGGGGTGAATGTTTGAACCTAGATTTGCTAAGAATCCAAAACATTTTTGCCAAGTGCTGGAATAAAGAAAACTCAATGTTGCCTTTGCATATTTGCAGCCTTGCAAGAAGGCTGTGTAGCTGTGCCTGCTCAGCCCCAGGCAGCTGCTGGCCAGCCTCTCGTGGGTATAAAGGGCAGCTAACACTGGGCTGGGATATTTCTCCTCTCAGATTATGTGCTACAAGCAGGAAGCCACTATGGGATGAGCAAGTTCCTGCACTACCCACGTAGGAGGCAATGGGGATAGGCAGAGAACAAGTTTTTGTGTTCCTACTTCCTTGTCTCTACCAACAGCAGAGGTGTAAAACCCCATCTTTTCTCTTGACCTGCCTCTTACAGTAACTGAAGTTTTTGCAAGTAAATGTCCATGAAAGCTCTGTCAACAATCATACTGGAATTTAAATAAGAAAATACTAAATATTTTTTTCCAGAAAAGAATTGGCCCTAGTAAATCACAGAACTAATATTAAATAACAAGTTTTTGTCAGATTACACTCAAAGAAGATATTTTGTACATAATCATGAACTATCATTACCCCATTTCTCTTATTTGTGTTTAGAGAAACATTTTGGACCTAGGGCTTAGTCAGGTGTTTGGGACATGGACTTTGTGTTAAAAGGAATATTTTTGGCAAATTTTAGTCTCCTTTGATTGTGGTCCTGGTAATGGAGGAGGTTCCTCAGAGGGGGAAATTGGAGGAATACGTTCCCCCATTTCTTGCTGTGCCCTCACCCAAGCATGTGAAACATTGTCACAGACCAAGGCGGGTTTTACAGAAGCCCTTTGTAACACTGTAAAAACTACTGCAGCGCTTGGTCTGGATACCTCCTAAAGGACTTTAGGCATTGAAGTGGAATGTTGAAAATCTGAAAAGTCACCACAGACCAGAGAGAGGAGAGACTGGAGTGACTACACTGACGTTGTTGGGATCTGAACTGGCTCTTGAACATTACATGAGCCTCTTCCACAACGACAAGAAGTCTTCTCTCTGCAAAGGCAGTAATTGATATCAAAGCTGTCTGTGCCATTTTGTTAGTTTGGAAGGCAATACTGCCACTATTATCTCTGCCACAATCTCTTGGAAAACTAAATGAGTTTATTGTAATTGCTGATTCTGAACATTGGTGGATTTTCTTCAACACTTTAGAGAGAACAGGATGTCACAAACTTCCAGGCCCTTTCTTTGAACTACTTACTCATTTTTGTTCAAGACAATGAACAAGGTATGACTTGGTCATTCTAATTTTTGGTCTGTATTTCAAGTTAGGTGGAGACAATTCATCTTGCAATTAGAGTACAGTATTTGCTGTGACTGTAAAGGCAAAATTTAATGATTTTCCATGTGTTACAAGTGGACCAATAAGCATATACTTTGTGATATATGAAGCATATTTCAGTTCTTGTGTAACTTGCCAAAGTAGGAAAAAAAGTTAGGTGTCCTTATTTGCTGTTGGAGCAGTCAGTTCTAGACTTGTTAGGAGATGTTCCCATTTTAAAAATCAGAGCTTAAGTTCCCCTGGTTTGCATTCCCAGTATCATGTGTCTCAGTCATGTTTAACATATGGACATTGTGTGTGTACAGCAGCTCCCACACAGTGTGTCTCAGTGCCATTTTTTTCCTTCCAGTGATGATGGTGATGATGAGAGGCCCAGTGCAATTAGAAGGAACATCTTTGCTTTGTGGGATCTGACACTGCTTTTAAAGGATGATTTTTACAGGTACAGTCTTGTTCCATATACCCAGAGAATGCAATATGAGCTGTCTGCAGGGTTTTCTTTCTGTTACATTGTAATATGTATTTAGAAGCACTTGCCTTAGTGAAGGTAGAAGAATTTTGGGTAAATATGTTTATCAAAATAAATTATAGATAAAAATACCCAGAATATTGCTTCTAACTCCATTGACTCAAAAAAAAACCCCAAAAAAGCTTTTTGGATGTATTTGTTTTGAAGTAGATAGGAGTAAACAGACTAAAAGCTTTTATTAACTCAGTCTATACAAAGAGTTGGTAATGCAAGAATTGAACAGATTGCTCAGGGATGTATAATACAATAGAATTGTGTTCAAAATACATCTTGAAGAGAAACAGGTGCAAAGATATAAGATTATGGATGAAGATGAAACTTTAAACGATGGCAGCTTCTTACAAGAAGCAGCTTATGCTGAATTTCTACTCATCTAATGATAGATATTCTCAGGTTGGAGTCTGTGTGTTTGCACTGTCTGCACTGTGGAGCAGTATTTGCTGTTGATGAAAAACAACTCCTTCCACAAACACTGGGAGGGGAAAAAACAAAATTATGAGATTAAGATGAATTATGCCATAGAATTTACAGAAGTACTTATTAAATTTGGTAATGAATGAGATTTGTCAATAGTTAAAATTTGTTTCCTAAAATCATCCATAGTTTCTTGGCAAGATGGAATTGGACAGCAGTTCCAGGTTTGGAAGTTGTGTTTGATGCTGTCACAATGGCACCAACAGTGCATGTTTGCAATTGAAGAAAAACCATTACAATATTTATCCAGTCAAATGTTTCATCTGATTTGTGCTAATCAAGCCAGCAAGGGGGAATTAGGAAGAGGTGGTTAAAAGGTTATAAAGTTTCATTTAGAATGAAATGCATCCAGAAAATACATCAAAAGAAATACTGAGATTTCATTTGGGAAAAAGCTTGCAGCAAATAATTAATTTCTTATACACTTAATTTTCTCTTTCTACAGCAGAATCTCTCAAAAGATTTTGGAGTCCTTGTCTCTTTCAGTGCAATAAATTAAGCTGTATTTTGCATCACTGGGACATTTCTTCTGGAATGTGAATTCTTTTACCTTTTGGATTGTTGCTTTCTCTATCCAGCGATTTTGCAGCTTTGCAAATGTTGTTGAAGGTCCTCCTGCACTCCTGTGCAGAATGACTCCCCTGCAAACAGCTGCATTACTGAATGACTCAATCTCTGAAAACGGTGGGGTTTTTTGTAAATGTTTCTTAAATTACCTAGCAAAACACAAAGATGAATAAGAGGTAAGTGAGGCATGTACCCTTTATTCCTGCAGTGAAAGCAGCTGGTTATAGATTTAAGAAAATGAGGAGTTGTGTTTTGCTTCTCAGTCCCTGTTACTACTGAGTAAATGACTCCATCCAATTAAAGTGTAATGTGTTGACTTTATTATGTGATGGCAGATTGTGCTTATGCTCTAACAACCACTGTAGCTCACCAGAAAACAGGTGTGCTTAAAGCATGATAATGCTTTGTTCAGACCAACAGTGCAAGTAAAGTTGCTTTCTCACTGTGCATATTATGGGAAATGTCTTAAAAGCCTCTTCCCCTTGGCTGCCTGCACTCACATTGCCTCCAGTAGGAGCTTTGCCATTGACTTTACAGGCAGCAGGCAGAGGTCAACAGCAAGCCCTTCTCCAAAGGGACATCTGTGTGACACCAAGGGGCACTTGGAGCCAGGACAGTATTACTGCTGAGCCTTGGACGGGGCTTCACAAGGAGCTGGCTCAGTTCCCTGCTCTGGGGGAGATTTGCCTCCTTCACCTTGCTCAGGATTAAGTTCTCTGTCAAGTGGGGTTAAGTCTTTTTCCTCTCATTTGTGTGCCTGTACTTAGATCATGCTCTGAAGTGGTGTTACTGTGTCTATGTGAGCTGCTGGATCTTTTTTCCCAGATGTGACAGAGGCTTGGTTGTAACGTAGAGTGCTCTTAAGCCCAACTAATCAAAGCATCCATCTTCAGAAATCTCTAAAGTTCTCCAGATATTAGCCTATGTCCCTATGGTACACATTAACATTTAAGAAGTCATGAATGCTATTCACAAATATGTGCTCAGTTACTGTGTGAGTGTGCCACTTCCTGAATTTGACAACATGCACTGTACTTCATCAGATAATGAAGTTGCATCTGCAATTTATAAAAGCGAGTACTTGAAAGAAACTAATTTCTACAGTTGTTTAAATACAAATTAATTTTGATCAGATAATTGGCTCTAAAAAGTACCTCTTGGAGATAGCATGTGAGTCCAAGTGGGTACTCCCTCATCCAAGTGGACACCCACTCATCCAAATCTCTGCAGTATAATCAGATCAGAAACTTCCATATATGTCAAGATTTTATCCTGCTCCCTGAATGCCATTGCAAATATTTCCCAAATTCATTGGATATTTACATGAAGCTGGAAAAAAATATCTTCAAAAGAACAGTTTCAAAGCCAGATTTTTCTCTTTCTCTTCCTAATCAATACAAAATCTTGTTCTCAAATCAGAGCTAAAACCTCAGCAGAAGTTCAAAAGGAATAGTCATGGTGTGTAGAAGAAGGATTCAGCCCTGCGAGAGGCTCAGAGGCTTTGATGGGAACTGTGGGAGCACTCTGCTGCAAAATATTACCTTTTCTCATGTTGGTCTTAAACTGCTCATGCTTCCTCAAAAAAAACAGGTCATCCTCTGTCAGGGTGCAGGAATTTTAACTCTGTCAGCAAGTGCTACAGCAGGATCTGAGTGTCAGGAAAGCTGGGGGATGTGAAACCATCCCATTAAGCTGCAGGTCAGGAGCATGCATTGTCACTTATGTTTGTCTGAGCACCATCTCCAGAGCTGGTGTCTCTCTGCTGAGGGAAATTCTGGCTTGAGGGAATTATTTTATTGACTCTGTGGGCCAGTGAAGACTGTGGAATACACCAGGAGCTGATAAGGTGCTGGTGTAGCTGGGAACCTGCACTCCTGTTTGCTCAGGGCTGTGCCAGGAATCAGCTGGGAATGGGAGCAGGGGTCTGGAGGTGCCACTCGGGTCTGTGGCACCTCATCACCCATCACCCAGCACCTGGCAGGACAGATCTCTGCACCTCTGCATGGCTGCTCTGCACCAAGCCTTTAGAAATCTGGGCCACTTCCTCTAAGGGGGTTGACAAAAACAAATGTTTAGCTTCTGTTTGATTCTTAGGCTTGCTACAGACTGATTTATGTGTATTGTCTTGTGTAGGGAAGCTTTTAAGAAATTTTCAAGAAATCTTGGTGGTATAACTGGTATTCACTAAGCTAGACAAATTTAGGAATCTAGTTTTTAATGTAGATTCAAGCCACTAAAGTTTTTTTAAAAGTTTTTTTATTCAAGTGTTGTGTTTGAAAAAGATCAATGAGATATAAATTATCATAACTCCAATTCAAAAACAAAGTCCAAAATTAATTTATTATATGTTCTGCTCCTAGGTGGTTTAGTTAAGTAAACTTTCATTATTTCAACTACTGTAATATTTGAATAGAACTTGTAAGACATTATGTATTCATGACTTTGTTTTAAATATATGACCAGCAACTTATTAATATTTCTGAGTTGAAATGTACTTAATCACTTGTGTTGCATTATGAATCACCCAGTTCTTTCCTGTAAGTTCCCATGGCAGAGAAGGATGCTCAGGGACTACTAATGGTACTAAGAGATGTAAAAAATCAGAGTACAGAGCATTTCTTCAAATTTTGCACAGATTCAAATGAAATATTCTCTATTCCTTCCAGGTCATTAGTTTAAAAGGTCCTTAAGTTAGGATAACTGTGTTAGTCAAGAGAAGGCTGTATTAAGCAATTTGAAAATTGAATTTTTTATCAGTTTTATGAAGATTGCTTCAAGGGTGTGGAATTTTTAATAACTTTCTTTCATGTTGAACTGCCTGCTGCAGCCTTCATGGGGAAATAGAAGGAGCTGGAGATGAAATGAGTGCTAACATGTCTGCTTCCTGGCTTTACCTTAGCAATTTTATAACTGGCAAGAAACACAAAATCCCTTTTCTGCTGTAAATCAGCAGCTTTGAAAAAAGCCCTGGGACAGTACGATGGGTTACAGTTATTCTGTACTGTACTAATGGAAAACAGAACACTAAGTTAATTGAAAGAGCAATCATGCTGTATTTCTGAAAAGTCAAGATAAAATAATGTTTCATAATGAAAGGGGAAATAAGGAATATTTCTGGCATTCGACACAGTCCAGCTTTTATCTGGGGTTCTGCTGACATTAATCTTTGCTCATAGGCTGCTAGGGTGGAAATGTGTTTCAGAGCTTACCCCGAGCCCTGTGTTTCCCATTGAGGGAGGTTTCTGAGCTCCAAGGGGGCTTTGCTGGGAGGGAGGAAAGGAGAGCAGCAAAAGAGAGCAGCAGTTCTGCTCTCAGCCCAGCTCAGCTGCAGGAACCACTGGTCCAGGCTCAGTTACAGGAACCACCGAGGCCCTGCTGCAGCCTGCTGGGCACAGGGAAGGCTCTGCTGCCCCAGGGGCGGCTCAGGCTGAAACACATCAGGGGTGCCCCTTAGCCAGGTTGGGCCACGTGTTTGGAGGCTGACAAACACTTCTGAAAGAGGAATTCCACCCTCTATTGTTTCTCCTGTTACATAAAAGGTTTGTTTCTTGTTTCTCCCAAAACACATTGTTGGGTTTAGTTATTCTGCATGTTCTGTTTAATTCTTCCACCTGCTTTTCCTTTCTGGGCATGTTGGTTTCCTTCATGTGACTTTGGTTTATGCAGTCTTAGAAACCAATGCTTCAAGGACCTACTGCTCCCCTCTGTGCTGGCTTCAGAGGGTTAGTTTTGGAACTGGCACTGCAGAATTTGCAGGGGTAATACAGCACAATATTTAATAATTTATTTAATCAGCAGATCTATTCTGGGGCATTTTGAACTCTCCCTGGTTTAAACCCATGATATTAAAGGTTTTAAAAAACAAAGTGGGGCAGGATTCATGTACAGTCTAGGAAGTGATGCTGGTTTTCTTGGTCTCAGAACCAAGCAAGTTCTCTTTCTTTCATGGTGGGCTTTCACTAATTCCTCACTCTCGACAGAGCATCAGATTCACTCTGAGAACATTAAATACAGCTCAGACCAATGCTGTTTCTCTGAAAGCTTTCTAGAGCAAGCACTTCTGTATTATATACAGGTGTATGATGCCTGGCATATCCCAAGTGTGTTCAGAGTTTGCAGTTTGCTTAATTAAAAGCGGTGGTATGAATGGTGAGGGAGCAAACAGGCAGAAATAAAACTAAACTGTCTTTGAAACAAAGGGGAAAAAAAGAAAAAAATATGGAATACGAGAGTAACCAAGGAATTGAAAACATTTTCTTAGTAGCTATAGCTGTTAAGATTTTCAAGACCACTTGTGTGCTTTGAACATTTTAAACATCGTGCAAGCAGGCATAACTGCAAATCTAAACATTCTGTCTGGCTTTGAGGATGTTGAACCTTTGATTGTCACAGAGGTGCAGCTCATAGAAGAGCAGTGATTAAAAAAGTTGGGTTTTTTCTCTTTTAGATATTTAAATAAAGAAATTGTTGCTTTTGCTACTGACTCCTGAAAACTATCTCCAGTTTCTAAATTGAAAATATGGTTTTGGAGAAGTATTCATATATTTATGGGAGAGCTGTTTTTAGTGCCAGGCAATGATGCACTCAGGCTGATTTCTCTGTATAGAAAACAGGCTTCTTAGCTCTGTTTGTGCACTGGATTTTTCCATTTTTGTGGGAAGTTGTGCCTTCCAGCTGCATCTGCTGCCATATTTTTTTTCTCCTCCAAGAGAAGCATCAAGAGCTAATTCATGTTAACATTTGAGGAATGCCATAATGAAGCCCTTATAGGCACATTCAGCTTAAATTTTAAAGGTTGTGTCTACTGGAATATCTGTAAGAGATTGAACTGCCATACAACAAATTCCAAACATCACTTTGAGAATGATTTCTAAATTAGTGTTAATGTTTCCTTGTGGCTTCTAGATGAGTTTTCATTTGAGCTCATAAAAAGTACGGTTTTCTCAGTATTGCTACCTGTGGATTTAACTTCTGATTTCAAAGACTTTCCTGCTTAACCCTGAGGAACTTTTCTTTCCTTCCCAAACAGGAGTTGCAAGAGCAGGAACACTGAATGTTTTCTCCAGAGAAAACAGATTGAAGCAAAAAAATAAAGCACAAAATGTGCTCATATTTAAAAGGGTTTCTCTGTAATGGTCTTACAGATGATTGTACATGTCATATTTTTATGTGCAGAATACATGTATTTATATACATGTATAACATTGTATGCTAAATTGGAGCTTTGGAAGTAAAAATCTTTAAAAATAGAGCTTTAGAAAAAAGAGTCTTGATGCACAGTTGTTCCATCTGTGTCTGACAAAGGAACCTTTCTGAGGTGCCAGAATAACATG